>NC_139947.1:44623624-45053624 GCF_963454915.1 Gymnoscopelus microlampas | reverse complement strand
GTAACTAGTAACTCAAGTTTTCAAATAATTGTAGTGGAGCAAAAGTACAATATTTGCCTCTGAGATGTAGTGGAGTAGAAGTACAAGTACTGAAAACTGGAAATACAACAGTAAAGTGAAAAATACCTCAGAATTGTACTTAAATACAGTACTTGAGTACATGTAGTTACTTTACACCACTGATGACATGCCTGTCTAAGACAAGTCCCAGAGTATTCCTAAAACTGTATATATCTGTAGGCTATTTTTATTTAGTTATTATTGTCCATTTTATTTTCTTGCTTAATATTTTCTTTTCTTCATTATATCAATTATATGTAGAACCATCTGTGGTACAAGTTCCAACAACATTTCGCTGCTTGTATCTTTATGAGTCAGTAACAAATAAAGCTTCTTGAATTCTGCACAATCCTAATGTTGTAATTCACTGCAGAAGGACTTGTTTTGTACCACAATAGGTAGGCTAGTCCTATACCGGTTACTTATTTTTATTTTAATGTTAAGACATTTATGCTTGAATGACAGTGATTAGGCCATAACATGTTACAGCACTATAAAAAAACAAGACATGACAAAGTCATAATATAGCCGCAAAATGTCATATTGAGGTATGCCATTTTTTGGCAGAGTTCTTCTACATTGCAGTATTGATACTTTAACTTCAGTAGTTTGGGGGGGGGGGGGGGGACACACACAATACAGCTGCTAATAATATGAATGTCAAATCATATTCAAAAGGACATATATTTTTTCAAAAAAGTTTTTTTTTTTTTTCATTTTTTTTTAAAATTTCAATTTCTCAACGGCAGATTGGGGCAAAAAAAGCCTGCCGCTCGCGGCTATATTATGACTTTAGTCATTTCTTGTTTTATAGAAGAGAAGCATCAACTCTCTCAAGCCACTGTCTCTCCTCCTCCTGCCCCTCGCTCTGGTCTCTCTCTCTCTCTCTCTCTCTCTCTCTCCTCTCATCATCTTTCATTTCTCTCTCTGTCTTCAACCTCCAAATCCTGTCAGCTTCCCCCGCCCTCCTCTAGGCCCATCTAAATGCATTAGACTCTCACCTTCCTTGTTTACCTTCCTCTCTCCTTCCTTCTCCCCTTTTACTTCTTCCTCTCCACCTTCCTCTGCAGGATTTCCCTCTGTTCCCTTTCACCTCCACCCCCCCTCCTTCTAAACCAGACTGATGAACTGTAAGCAGAGAGGGCACATGAGAGGTTGAACATTCCTGTTCCCTGAGCCAATACTCAGCTGGAGAGTGCACACACACACACACACACGCACGCACGCACGCACGCACGCGCGCTCGCACATGCACATGCACCCATGCACACAAACACACAGACAAACCACCCCCCAAGCCCGTCCCCCCACAGTGTTGAGTCAGAGCAGGCTTTGACAGAGAGAGAAACATGGCTCTCTTATGTTCAGTGGCCTGTCTGCACAATAACAGATAACAGGAAGGTGGACAGAGTGCAGAGAGATGTGGGGTCCCACCAACAGCTCACTTGCTCTCTCACACACACACACGCACGCACGCACGCACACACACACACACACACACACACACACACACACACACACACACACACACACACACACAGGCAAAGAGGGAGGGGTGAAGAGAGGAAGGGGGAGAGAGAGAGAGAGAGAGAGAGAGAGAGAGAGAGAGAGAGAGAGAGAGAGAGAGACCCTATATTGGCACCCCCAGCAAGGCTGAGATGTGAGGAGAGATATGGGGCAATGTAGAGGCCATGCACTGACATCATACCTTTAAAATCCGAAGGCGCGGTCATGACGTCACCCCTATAAAAGCAGCACAGAGAAGAGGAGAAAGGAACACACACCCCCATTCCCCCCTTTGATACTTTACCAATTAAGGCTCTCGCGGTAGGACCGAGTGAGAGGGTTTAGATAGAAAAGAGAAAAAGAGAGGAGAGAACTCCCTCTTTCTTTTCCACCATACAACCATAAGCATTCCCCACGGGACTGCTGCTGCTGCTGCGCACGGGGAGGGAGGTCCGCAACCACACACACTCTGCGAACGTTGCGCGCACTGAGCGCACAGGAGACAGGCGTACTACGGGCAACACGCACACAGACCGGGATAGCGACACACCAGCTTCTTACAGAGAGCGTTACACGATACACACGTAAGTGTTACAGTTACCTTTTCATCCCTATTATAATGAATGTCGCGGTGTCCGCGTCGTTGTCTTGGTTCAACGGTAGTTGGCCACTATTGAGATAACGGGTAGGTAGGTGATGCCAGCATGTGAGCCAAACGCGCCGTGTTATGCGCTCGCCCATATTAAACACTTGCCATTGATTGGATTCGGTAAACCTGTTGGTCTTTTGGCTACCATTCTGTTTGAAGTGCCATCTTGGAGCGATGTGGAACACAGTCACATTGGACGGCACTGTTTATATGGGAATGGATATAGACCAGTCAGTGGTTCCAAAACCTTTTAGCTCGAGACCCAAAAGAGAAATTAGACGTTTGCCCGGGAGTCCGGGACCCTAACGAGAGAAAATAGCAAATCTGCAAGCACACAACACGTTGCTTTGCGCCTAGTTGCGAGCTTGCAGATCTGCTATTTTCACTACTTCTTAAACTTTTTAATTTATTTATTAATGGAAATGATTAGATTTTTTTTTGTTTTGTTTTTATGAAATACTTTTGACACATGTTGAAATTGTTTTTAATAGATGAAAGGTTGTGATTTTTTTTGTTTAAACTTGTTTAAATCTTTCGAAATATATATATTTTGTTTTAAATGTAGCAAACGGAAAAAGGGAGATATTTACTCGCGACCCATACAAATGTGCCCGCTACCCAAAGATGGGTCCCGACCCACTGCTTGGGAACCACTGATATAGACGATAGAGTTCATTCCCTCACCGGGTGGGCTGCTTCTGTGGAGCGCCACACCTCTCCCACTCCACTAACTTTTACAGCGACGGTTGTACGTCTCTTTACGTTTTGGCTGGTGTTGGAAGTTTCATGGCAGATGATATAGAGGAGGCTGGACTGGGACCATCTTGTTTAACAGCTGGACAGCACGACAGAACAGCTTATCATCCATCCATGAAAAGATCCCACTGCATCTAACACGCAGTGGCGGTCGTCGTACGTGCGACGTTTGTCTATGGGCTGTCATTGTCACTCCTGTCACGAACGAACATGAGTGAACTTACGCGTCACACACATAGAGAGAGAACGAGAGCAGACCGAACTTCACCGAAGCATCTCCTTCCCCCGGTATTATAATGAGGGGTTCCACACCAAATATGGTAAAACATTGACACTGTCCCGCTGCTCCAATGCTTTACCGTTACCGGGGGCCTGCCTGGTGGCTGCGTGCGCCCCCCGCCGCCGAGAACGGGTCTCACACCCCCAGATGCATTACACCAGTGGGTCTCAACCTTTTCATATCAAGGTCCATTATTTATTCGGCATTTTGAGTCACGGACCACCATTTGATGAGATTTAGCTCAGACCCAATACTTAGAATATTTTGTTATCGTTGGATACGATTTTGTCCCCAATTCCATGCTGTATTGATGTTGGTACCATAGGAGAGATAACAGGCAAACGTTGATCAAAATAACAATAATTTAATAAATGAATGCAGATGTTTAACAATAATGTAACTCTTGAGTTAAAGATATATAAGGGTCCATTTGGTTACCAACTCTCCATCATTTAGCTGGGGACCACCTGGAACCCCCTCAAGGACCACTGGTGGTCCCCGGACCACTGGTTGATAACCGCTGCATTAGAGGCACCCACAGGAGAGCACATGCACTTCTCACGTCTTAACATGAGTTATGTTTGTTTGGGATGCACTCTGGAAAAAAACATGTACTAACCCGAAGCTCCTCGCTTGTTAAACGATAGCAGCTTAATTTAGTTTTATCCTTGAATGATAAATGTAATTCCATTAGTTATATGGGATTGTTGTGCATAGGCTAGATAGTAAGATATCCTCTATAGGCTACTGTCTGTACTTAACACTTATCACAACATTGATGGAATCATGTTATATGGTCATATGACTGGACCAGTGACCATGGTCACATTAATCTGGTTGTTTATGGCTCTATATCAACAGTAGCCTACACTGTCTTGATTTACAGGCTTAAGCTGTCTCCACTATAGGGACTGTGCACTGCAAAACCTTGAGTGTTTATTTAACTCTGAGAGTGTAAAAACAGACCAGAATGGACCCTTTTTGTACATTTTTACACTCAGATTTAAAACAACACTCAAGATTTTGCGGTGTGTGTGAACAAAGAGTGGAAAGAGGACATGGGACAGCTGAATGAAAGACAACTGGGCTTTGTTGTGGAGAAGTTAAGACCAAACCAATGGAATGTGTCATTTCATTTTCATTCCCAAGTGAACAGACCGTGCGCCAAAGGTTTCCAAACCTTTATTTTAGAAGGCGACTTCAGCCATAAAAGTCTTGTGAACTCAAAAGTTTAAAACATGAATATGTTTTTTTTCTCCATATTTGTATATTTGGTTTCTGATGTAAGGAATATCCATGAGGGGGAGATTGTTATTATTCATTTCAAATGTAGGTCTTCCCATGATGCAGTAATAGTGTTCTACTAATGTTTCCAATAAAGAAACCTTATGAACAATATGACAACAGATACATGAAGCAATGAAGCATGATGGAAATGTTTATGTTGCCCTTATCTGACATACCTGACCTACTTTTGAGAAACAGCAACCAAGTGCCACCTAAATACACACATGCACACCATAGACTGTATAAATGAGAGATGCACACACACATCTCTCTCTCTCTCTCTCTCTCTCTCTCTCTCTCTCTCTCTCTCTCTCTCTCTCTCTCTCTCTCTCTCTCTCTCTCTCTCTCTCTCTCTCTCTCTCTCTCTCTCTCTCTCTCTGTCTCTCTCGATGGAAGAGCAAAACCACAATTTGCTGTAATCTGCGCGCCTCATTTTATTCACCACCACATAGATGTGTGTTTTGTGTGTATGAGTGTGAGTGTGAGTGTCTTGTGGTTAGAGCATCGCTCATCAAACTTCCTCTATTGAGTTTTGCTGAGGCTGATTGGGTGTGGTGAACAATAGGCGTAGTTAGATTGCCATCTGAATCACTGGCTGGTCTGACAATAACACAATTTTGTGCGAGAGAGAAGAGGAAGAGATAATTGATCCATAATCATAATCTTGTATTTATAATAACATCCATAATTATGATTGGCGTTTCTTAATGTACATTATATTCTTCTTCTTAAAAAAAAAATCTTACTCAGCCTGAAAGCTATGATGATTGCACAACAACAGGACAGAACTTATTGCTCAGTGGTTTGCGGTTGGTTTCCCACAGCCAAACTAGTGCTAATGTCCAATACATCCTTTAGCTGTCGACCAAATTGTCCTCAGCTGTCAATTAGATGTTTTACTTGCTTATTGAATCATAGTTTTGAATCCAAGATCTTCATAACCAGTGGTTCTCAAATGTCTTAATGTCAAAGACACCCCGATTGATATTAAGAACACAGACCCCAATAAGAGAGGATTTTTGTTGTTAGATTAGATTTAGTACAGAATTCTACAACTGACTATACTATAGGTGGAGAGACAGCAGTGGAGAGACTGAAACCTATGATCTGAATAGGCACTGCCACTGGGGCGCAGCATTCTCTCTCTTCTAGCTGGTGAAATAATTGTGTCTTAATTTAGCTGGGGAACCACCTGGGTTCTTAATTATTCTGGGGACCCCCCCTGGACTTACATGTACTTCTCCCACATAAATAAAAACATCGGGGTGATATGAGAAGAATATAAGAAGAGGTGACAGTGTGAGAGGAGAGAGAGAAGGCAGATGTGGATCAAAAAGACTGAGGTGAGAACAGGAGTGGAAGAGGAACTCAAGGTCAATGCATGGTGCAAAATAGAGGTAAAGCAGAAAAGTGTAACAAGAGACAATAGAGGGAAGATAAACTGAGTGGAGAAAAGTGGAACAAGAGACAATAGAGGGAAATAAAACTGAGTGGAGAAAAGTGGAGCAACAAACACAACACAGAGCAATACCAAAAGTATCCACTAGAGGGAACTAAACGACAGGGCAGAGTGCTTAATCCAGTGTTCACTAGTGTTCAGGCATGAGTTATTCTCTCATGTCTCTATCCATCCCTTCCATTCTGTCTGTCTGTCTCATGTCCTGACATGTCATTCTTAAGGTAAATTCCAATCACCTAGTAGCGTGACAGAGCAGCAGACACAGGTGTGTGTGTGTGTGTGTGTGTGTGTGTGTGTGTGTGTGTGTGTGTGTGTGTGTGTGTGTGTGTGTGTGTGTGTGTGCGCGTCCGCATGTGTGCGTATATATTTGTGTCTGTGTGTGTGTGTGTGTGTGTGTGTGTGTGTGCGCGCGCATGCGTGCGTGCGTGTGTGTGTGTGCACATGCGCATCTGCATCTATCAGTACCTTTAGATAATGTCACTCTCTCGTCCTTCATCTCTTATATTATATTATATTATATCGTCCATGCATGCTCCTGTTTCCACTGTTTATCTGTCTTGCCTTCAGACTCCACCAAATGACTGTAGCCACCGTAGTGAGTGTTGTGAGGCAAGTTTGCAAGCAATGAAATTGTGGAAATGATGGAGACATGGTGGATTGTGCATCTAGGGAACACTGTTAAATTGTGAATAAACTGCTTAAATCCATTGTTCCATTGTTTTTAAATGGCCTGGTGAAAGCAAAAGCATGCTGGTGCATGCGTGTGTGTGTATTAGATTAATGGGGCTCTTTTATTGGGGGGGTCATTAAGGCTGGGGGTTATAGGGTTGCTATGGGGAGGGAGGGCATTCCTCAGATTCTCCCTCAATTCTCCAACCACACAGACACACGACACACAAAGACACACAGAGACACAGACACGCAGCCACACAAACACGCACGCACACACACACACACACACACACACACACACACACACACACACACACACACACACACACACACACACACACACACACACACACACACACACACACACACACACACACACACAGGGAAAACATTCTTAGATGGCTGCTGGCCACACTGTGGCTCCTGGCACCGAACTCCTTATTTAGTCAAAGCTAAACCATCGCATCTCTCTGTCTTTACAGCCACTGTTGTTCTGCTATAGCTAAACTCACAGTGAGACAGAAAGGGGTCTCCTAGATAGATCAAAACTGTTGAGGTCAAAATAAATCAGTGCGACGTGTTGGGAGCTCGCCTCGTAGATCTGCTATTTAAAAAAAAATCTTTACCAAATTATTTGGTGAACACAAATCTTGCATGGGGATCCCTGGCACAAAATATTTTCAGCGAGACCACTGTCAGACCACTGTCTTATTACACTTATTACACAGATCACTGTTATTCTGCTGTAGCTAAACTCACAGCGAGACAGAGGGGGGTCTCCTACAGATCAGCACTGTTGATGTCAAAAGAATTCACTATTCAGTTTGAGTGGCATACTGTATATCACTGTGTCCTGGTGACTTTTGAGGGTGAATGTGCATCCCACTCCTGCTTAATCTACCATCTTCACATCCTGAGTGCCACTCTTTACCCTGAGGGTGCAAAATGGACCAGTAAGGGTCTGCCGTGTTCCCTTTTACTCACCATCCTGTACACAGTAAAATCCACTGTGTTAATTTAACGCTGAGAATGCACAACACTTACAAATGGTATCTACAAATACTTTCTGCTCAATTAAATTCATTTAAATGAGCCAATATGGACAGCATCTTTGATGTGCCCCTCTCAACTGTAGACTTTTAAGGAAAAGATAAGGTAATCCAATCCATATGTTTACCTGACCCAACATTGTCCCTTGTGATATTTGGCTGCCCACTGGTGACGTGAGGCTGGTGATATGAGAGGGAGCTGTAGCCATTAAAGACATGATGCTCTGCCAAAAGTTTGTTATAGGGGTGCATAGTTGATGTATGAACTCAAGCTAGCTTTGCTTGGTTGGGCAATATAGCCGAGACACAGAAAGGAGGGGCCTGATGTCTAGACACACTCACATTTGTCAGGCGGACCAGCGTTATGTCCTATTTGAAGATAAGACTTCTCAAAGCATGATGTCACACATCACCATCCATGCTCAAATGCAGTCAGCAACATACACTGTAATATATACATGCACACAAACACACAGACATGTGCACAGTCGCACAAGCATTGCGGATACATACTGCGGGCGTGGGCATCTGTGCTCGTGACCAATAGATAATGAGAACCGCAGGCAATAATACACCCTGTCTGCATATGTCCCAGCTCATTTCATGCAGCACTGTTTGTCTATTTTTCAAACGCTAATATTTATTTAATTGTGGCCTGAGGCCCATGACCTCTGTCCTCCACAAGATCCGGACAAGAGCCTCCCGTGCAGAATTACAAGTGAAGCTAAGAACTCTGGGCCTTCTGACAGTGGTTCCTCCACCGAAAGTATCCAACCTTATATAGTATAGACTAGACTAGAGTATAGAGTAGAGACCATATTCACACAGTGGTCATTTTGTTCTTACGTCATACTCGGGGGTAGAGGATGGGGGTTTGAGAGCAAAATTGCCACTGTGAATATGGTCAATGACCTCACCTCTTTCAAGGACTCGCTCCAACTTGTGGCCCCCAATAAACTATTCACCTTTTCCTTCCATTAGCGTCATCCTCAAATGGTAGCCTCTGTTAACTATGTCATAAATGAAGGAGAGAAACAAATGAGGACAATCATTATTAAGTGCCTATGGGATATGGTCATTCTGTTCAATGTTTTAAAAGCTTATCCCTTCCCTACATAAGTAAACATTATAAAACAACCTGTAGCATGTGTCCCATTGTATTTATGTTGATAGATTTAACTGAGCTTGCATAAACTAATACACACGCACGCACACACACACGCGCGCGCACACACACACACACACACACACACACACACACACACACACATACACACACACACACACACACACACACACACACACACACACACACACACACACACGGGAGGGGGTGTATGTCTCTAGCCTTTTACTGATCCCTGGGGCCAATGTTGGTAGTTAGAAAGTGAGAATGCAGTTTCATCAACGTCGTCTTCAGGTATTGACACGTAGTGAGAGGTGAGAGTGAGTGCGAGAGAATGGAAGAGGGACCAACAAGTGACAGAAGTGAGAGATTGTTGAACATGTCTTTTCACTCCTATGTTACTTTATTAAAAGTCTGACCTTGCTTGCCTTCATGTAGTCTACTCTCCTGACAGCCGTTATCTTTTAAGCAAACATGAAAAAAACACACATTTTGGGGATTCAGGCTCAAACACTATAGGACATAAGATTACTATTTGACCCACTAATGATCCAGCCAGGGATATGGACTGATCTTAAATGACCAGAGCTTGGTGGTGTGGAATGTGGATGTACTAGGCCAATGGTTCTCAAGCTTTTACATTTCAAGGTCTCCATTTAACTCTGACAGTATACAAATGGAACCAAATGGACCCTGACGGGTCCATTTGGTTCCATTTGTATACTGTCAGAGTTACAGACTTGTAAGGGTACATTTAGAACCCCAAAAGGAACCCTGAGAGTCCTTGGAATCCACTTTTGAGAACCACTGTGACTGTACTAAGCTACTCTTCTCTATAGTATGACCGACAGCCCGACACCGTTGATGTTTATGGAGGCGGAGAGGGACAATTCATCTCAACATTTCATGAGCTTTCACATGCTTTTTCTATTCCAAGCAACGTTCATAATCATACAACGCCTACTTTCTTTGCGAAATCACTAGCTCCGGGCTATATTCCTTCTCCTCATATTCACGCTTCTCTTTCGCTCTTCTCTCTCCCGCAGACAGAAAATCTCCAGCCAAGAGAGCAGCAACAGAGAGGGAGCGGCCCTGCAACTCGAACAGACTCCACCCTCCAACCCAGCCAGCGAACCGGAGAGGCACCCGAGACCATAAAAATGAGTGGTTCCCACCCCCGTCCCCACCAGAGCACCGCGCCCGCTCCCAACGCTCTCTCCCCGGACAAGGACGCAGACATGCCCGCCACGGAGAAAGACCTGGCCGAGGACGCGCCATGGAAGAAGATCCAGCAGAACACCTTCACGCGCTGGTGCAACGAGCACTTGAAATGCGTCAACAAGCGGATCGCCAACCTCCAGACGGACCTGGGAGACGGACTGCGGCTCATCGGGCTCCTGGAGGTCCTGTCCCAGAAGAAGATGTTCAGAAAGTACAACCAGAGGCCCACCTTCCGTCAGATGCAGCTCGAGAACGTCTCGGTGGCGTTGGAGTTCTTGGACAAAGAGAACATCAAGCTGGTGTCCATAGGTGGGTGAAGTTTTTAAAGGACATGCCATATTTATGCTACGTTTGATCTGACTGTAGACTGCATAAGATAGTTTGATCATGTGCAAGAAATGCCGACATGTAGGCTACAACTTATTGGCTTATGAAAACGTGTAGGATATGGGCATCGTTCCAATCAAGTCTAACACACCTACTTACACACACTTTCCTCCACATTCTGCACAGGTGGAGCTGTACTTTTCTAACGTTTCTAATGTACCCATCCATGATTCGTTCTGGTTATTGCAGAACGAATCAGTCAACTTCACAATTCCAAAATCGGCCACATTGTCAAAAAATATTGACAGGCTAGGTTTTTATAAGTAATGGCCTGAGCGTTAATGCCGAGTCGCTGACAGCAACTCAGGGAATAGCGGAATAAAGTTTTGCAAAAGTTTGCGCCGTGATTCCTAAAGGAAATACGAATCTGTCGTCACGTAAATAGTTGTGAAATCACACACTAGTCTAGCGTCCACCCTTTCCTCTGTGAACAAAATGTAAAAGGAATATGACAGCGCGGTGATAACGACGTGAGCGTGTTTTTTTGTGAGAAACTAGGCGTTTTCTGGTTGCTTTTGCTCAAAGGCGCAGCGCTTTGTCTGGGCTGTCCCGATCAGTGCTGCTTTGGGCTTTTGTAATGGAGCCCCAGGCTTCACCGTTTGCTCCCCTCAGCACGCCGTCTGGCGACTGGGCCGGACCGAACTTTGTGGGCCTGGATGTAGTTAAGGCCTTGTAGGCGAAGAGAGATGATTAGGTGGAGAGGAGACACAAACACACAGGCCTATTGTCTGTCCTCATGTTCTGCAGTGCCAGTGGGCAGGAACCGGGTCTCCCAAAGCGCTATAGACATAAATAAGTTGGCTCAGACTGGGTGGCATAAAACGAGTACGATTTTAATGGGTTTTGTATACATGCAGCTGCTTGCTACACATAAGGGTGGGTGAGTTTTAGTAGCAGTTCAACGGACTTAAAATTAAATAACTTTTATGCTGATCTGATTTATGTCACCGGTCTGACATATGGCTTATTGAATAGATGGCTCCTACTCCTATATATCCTTCAGTTTTCACTATTCTTCTTTCCATGGTGGTAGAGACCATGGCACAGACATGAGTGAATAAATGTCTGTAACGGTCTGAGTCACTGCTGGGCATCTATGAATCAGACAGGGGCTGGGGCATGTGTCCTCAATGACCTCCTCATTCTTTATACTTGGCATGTTGTAAGTCCTCTTATCACTTAGGGTAAATGGAGAGGGCAATAGTCCATAAGAAACTATAGAGACCCTGATATTCAGCCACATGAAAAGGAAGAGGTGGGGCTGCAGATCACCAGAGAAGATTATGGTGTTATTATAGTTATGCCCTGTCTTAATGTCACAACACTCAGTCCCCTGACTTGACTGTGTGTATGTAACAGGGTGTGTTCCATCCACATATGGAAGGATGGATCACACACCCAGTTATCGGTAGGCTGCTTTCTCGTTCTAAAATGAAGAAATAAACACTATGGTCTGTGCACATCTAAAGAGGAACTAAATGGGTGGGTGGATTTCTCAATTGGTACTAGAATAGCCCTCTCATTCAGTCTTGTCTAGTCTTTAGCATTCTATCTAGCGGTCTATAGCATCCCTATGTTTCAGAGATTATACTTTCTCCCCCATGCCCCCCCCCCCCATTCATTTCTAATGGAATAGTGCCCCTCATTTCCCAAATGTGTTAATTGAACGATAAACTCCTGACAATCAAACTGCTGTGCTGGACAGTGATGATGAGCCATCCAATCAGCACTGTGGGCCTGACCACCCTCTCAGCTGAGTCACTCTCATCTTAGCTGCTCCGCTTGAGTCACTTTAATCTGGAGATGAGAGAGAGGAGTCCACACTCCTCCTTAACTTCCTCCTTTCACTACGGAAAATGGACACACCCAGACGGCAATCCTTGCCACAAATTGCCAAACTGCCATCGGGACTCTTGCATGATGCATGAGGTCTCTCCCTCTTATTTGAAGTTCCTGGTCCATCCATCTAGGTTTCAGTGTTTTACCATCAGATTTGGTCTTTCTGCCATGTCCACACAATGTTAATTTAACTATAGGCCTTTGGAGTTAATATCTTTCAATGTCTTTTGCTCTTGGGGATGTTGCACTTTTGTGTCTGCATTTTACGATCTCTCTTGATTAATCATGTTTGCTTTTCTGATGATGTCTGTTCGAAAGTTTGGTGTTGGTGTGCTATAAGCACCATCTTTTGCACCCTGCTCTAGAACTGAGTGTTGGTATGCAACAGCATGTTCCATAACATTGTCATGGCCCACTTGCTAGCGTGGAATCACAAATTACTTAATGGCCTTAGAGCTGACCTGTGGATCTGACATGAACTTACTAATCTAGCTAAAAACAAACTCATTTCCTCTGGTCTCATTTCTGTGTTCTTTTAATAGTGGTGGGCGGCCCAGATTGGTCCTGCTACACTCCTGCTTCACTTGACTTGGACCTTGGTTGAATTAGAATTTGATGTGAATTGTGAATTTGGTAACTGTTTTTTTTTGGGGTGTTGAAAGTGCCACTGTTCCTAAACTGCAAAACCTCTGGATCTGTACATAATCTGTAGATCACAACAGGCAGGCATCAACATGTGCTCAGTACAATTACGAATATCAAGTAAGTACTTAACTGACTCAGCTTTATATGACTCTGTTTTAGTGCCAGGGACACACCCCTCCACTCATTCATATAGGACTGAGTCTGACTATTGCACTAAGATCCGGCCCCAACAGGTAATCTCACCTTGCCGTTCAGATGAAAAGCCAAACCTCACATGATCTACCACTAAGGCAGTACTAGGCACATGATTACAGACAATTTCAGATGAGAACCCACATCTATTGCAATTGAATCGAGAGCCTGTTGCATGAGCGACAAGGCTGCCACCTAGCTGGCTGTGGTGTAAATGAGATGAGACACATTGGTATGTGTGTGTGTACTGTGCATACATTCACACATACTGTGCATAGATTCATGTCCATGTATCATCCTTAGGCCTAATTTACATTTTGTCGTATGACAGTGTCTCCAAAGATAATAGATTTTCAACTAAAGATGGGTCACGTTTTTTAGTAAGAATAGATTGGATATAAAGTATGAATTAGGCTTTACTCGAGTTGTACTGTATGTACAAGAATATGTATATTTGTGTTTGATTGCTGGCTGATAAAGTGTGGTGAGTTATGACATACGCTAGGGCTGGTTGGCTGGTTTGTTGATTGATATGTTCTATAAAGTCTCTGTTGGGACATTTCTACAATGATCAGTTCACTCAACCGAGCGGGGGGGGGGGGGGGGGGGGGGTGGGGGTGGGGGTGTGTGTGTGTGTGTGTGTGTTTGTCTACATGCGTAGGCAAGTGTAAGCGGTCAGGAGAGTGTGTGTGTGCTTACTTTTCCACCGTGCTCATCATCCCCTTGTTTGAACAAGTTCAATCAATTCACTTGGCATCACCTGACAGCTGTGCGTGTGTGCTGTGCCTGAGTTCGTTGAAGCTTCTACACATACTGGTTGTTGAGCAGAATACAATTGATTTTATTTTAATCAACTAATTAAAAAGTGTTCGCTTGGGGATGCTAATCTCTCATCAGCGTCTTGTCAGGAGCATGTACACCGCGATAGTGTCAGTGGAACCCAGCCCCGTGTCGGATGGGGTTTATAGCCCTTCTGTGTCTCACCCAGCTTGTACAGCTCAGAGGAAACAAGACTACACACGTAATAACGCCAAACTCTTCCCATCCAGTCATCCACTGAGGCAGAATTTGTAATGTGCTCAGCTGTGATGCAACTCTGCTCCTGACTCCTCCCCTGTACCAACCTGAGAACACTCACAGCACTCACAGGTTGAGACAGGGGCCTGTTGGCCAACTATCGGACAGTTTTCACTTGTTACATAATAATGATATGTTGTTGCATAGAATGCCTAACGCTATAGAGATGAGTTTACATCAGACGATGAGATGTCTCCCTGTGTGGAGTGTTAATCTAGTTGTCTTTGGAGTGTGATAGTTAAACCTGGATTCGGTTCTCAGCTTTAACCACTTTCAGCCTGACGTCTTTATTTTGGGCATGTCATCATAGTAGAACATTTTCGAAACTTTTCAAACTTTTCAAAAATGATTACTGAAATGATTACAAGTGGATAATCACAACATTATAAATGACATTGTCAAGGGGACTGGTTCAAGTTGTGACAAGCACCGTGGCAAGTTCATTACTCATACCAGAATGAAATATGCCAGGAAAGGAACTCGTGATAAATTAATGTCTACAAAGCAGATGATGGTGAGAGTATAGAATGTCAACCCTCAGGGTGACCTAATAGTCAGTCAACTGTGTGTGTGTGTGTGTGTGTGACACTGATTCACCATGACTGCGTAGATGCAGTGACTAAAGCCTATTAGGTTAGTCAGATTTGGGAATGGTATGGTAGTAGGTTTTTGTTTTGTTCAATTGTGCTCCAGGGTTGTTGCCCCATACGCAGTCAAGTTCTCAGTTAATATACCCATTCGTAAATCCATATTGGTCACATTGGTACACTCCCAGAGTTACATTAATACTGGTGACTTTACTATGAACGAGTCCATATGAACAAGGGAGAGGTGTTTTGGGGATGTTGTGTGGATGGACAAATGCCTACAGTACATGGGCAATCTTAATGATGGTGTATTGTGTACTCTTCAGGTGGAGAAACCTGTCTAGGGAAGTGTGGAAGTGATTCCCAATTCCAGCCTCATTTCACTGGCAGAGAAACATCATCTTGTGGTCACAGAAAAGAAAGTTTCAGGAGTCATTTTGCAGAGCAGCAGTTGAAGGCACATGTATGACAATGCAAGCTTGATCACAACTCATGAATGTATAGTCTCCATTGCACTGCAACAAAGCAGAAATGTAAAAATTAGTGGCTCACCTGGTGAGCGTGCATGTACCATATGAATATGGCTAAATGCCTTCATGGCTCAAATCTGATCTAAGGCTCGGTTTGCTGCATGTTATCTCCCCTCTCTCCCACCTGTCCTGTCTCGACCATCACTTTAAAATAAAAGCATAAAAAGCCCATAAATTAACCGTAATTAAATACATTTTGAGGAGTGAAATAAATAATTATTTGAGATTGTGCAAAAGCAGATGGTTTGGGGCAGTAAAGATGGATAACATCCCAACCATAGGCAATTTTATTCAAATGTGTTCCTGTGTGCATAAACAATGTTAAGACAACTCTTTGAGCCCTGTTGCGCATTAGTGTTGCTCGGACCATTGTCCTGTGATTCGCTCTCTTCACTGTAACTGCAGCTGTAATCTGATAATGACTAAAGCAAATTGCCTCCTGGGGAAGAAATTGTATCTTTATAGAAAGTCTGCCAAGTTCAGGGATGTCACATAGCATTAAATGTAATCATATGTTTTCAGAAACAAGATAAAAGGGAAGAGGGGGGGGGGGGGGGGTCAGGGTGGAATGTTGGCCAAAGAGTTAGACTGAGTTTAACCACACTGTTGGGTTGAAATGGATCACTTCCTGCCAGCTCATTATCATTAGCATAACTTCCTGTCTGGACGGGCAAAGGGGATTGGTCAAGTGGACACTGAGGATTAGCAGAGTGGACATTCCCGTTCAGCACAATGGTGGTTGGGGTTATTATGACTTCACAGCATTGGAAAGGTGCCCTTATGCCCAGTGGCTTACGTTCAAATTCAACAAGGGAAGTGGAGTGGGCATGAAAGATTGTTTTTGTGAACTTAAAGCAGCATCCACAAGATCTTAATACTAATAGTTTTGACATTGCAGAATGAAAATAATTAAACAAGGCTTTTCATGGTGCTCATCTGCACTGCAACATTATCCCTGAACATTCTTGTTTATACTTCATTCATACGGGTATCACACACACTCAAAATATTAGATCTACAAGCTCACAACATGGTGCAGCACAACATGTTGAACTTGTTGTAGATCTGCTATTTCCCGTGCACTGCATGATGCACAACCAAGGCTATTTTTCTTGAGATGTCCCAGTGATGATGACAATTGTTTTGAATTGGTTCATCATGTAAGAAGATTTTGCTCATGAACAAAAGAAGATTTTGATCTTGAAAAAAACCTTCCTTCTGGTAAAATGTTTGGATATAATTTTTTTATAATCTTTTACTGCCCCCCCCCCCCCAAAAAAAGTTTTAATTAAAAATAAACACAGATAAATTACAGGCAAAACTCAAAACTCTGCCTTTAGGGTGATCTGAGTTCTCTGAAGCTTTCAGGAAACACAGCCTTGATGAAAGCCACGTGGTGTTACACCTCGTTCATCACTTTTGCACCCATGTCCTCCTTTCACCTCCTCAACTCCTTCGTCCCCTCTCCCACAGTGATTCCTTAGCCTCTCCCCGCTCCCCCTTTGCATCTAATCTTCTCTCCTTTTTTTTCTCTGCGTGGGCCAATCCCCTTCTCCTCACATTTAACGTCTCAGCCTATCCCCTGTCCTCGCTTCTGGACATCTCGGCCTATCGTAGCCTGCTGTCAGTGTGGGCTTTAAAAATGTCCCACACAGCACTTCTCTCTGCCTTTTCTCCTCTCTTTCTTCCCCTCCTCTCCACAAATCCCTCCCACCCTTCCCCTACCCTCCCTCCTTTCTCTGTCTGTAACCAGAGCCCGGGGAATGGGTGGGCTGCCAGGATCCAGTTTGCTTCTGCCCTTTTAAGGCTAAAAAACCAGGAGGAACTTTTCCAGCGGAGGGAGAGAAGTAGAGAGAGAGGGAGGGAGGGATGACTGGAAGGAGTAAAGAGGAAGGAGAGGAAGTGTAGTAGCATGTTGCTTGTTGGAGTTGGAGAGGGTAACAGGGAGGGAAGGAGACTCCCAGCTTAGGGGATATGGAGGCTTCAAGTTGCATTCATTTTGTAATTGTAAAGCTGCAGGTTACAGTAAGATGTATAAGCTGGGTGATTTGTCACTTCCTTTAAAAGGTCTCTTTGGGTTTTATGCTGACATGTTTTTAATTCACCTTTTTGTGGTGTCTCGATTACATGAACAAAGGACAACGAATGGAATTTATTTTACTATCATCCAGGGAATACTATGATCTGCGTACTTAGCAGGCATACAGTGCTATACACACACACACACACACACACACACACACACACACACACACACACACACACACACACACACACACACACACACACACACACACACACACACACACACACACACACATATTGTGTGTGTCGGTGATAAGGAGGGTATGGAATGTATGACATTTCCTCACAATGTTCTGTATGACTGGGTTTTAGGGTGGCCGCTACATACCTCCCCCTTTTCCAGGGAGAAATCTGTGTGTGCCTTTGTCCTGGTTGACCTGGTACACATATAATTGGATATCTTTTGTTTTGCTTAAATCGGGCAAAATTTGTCATTTTCGGTGTATTCATGCACAAAATATGGTGTCGTTTCTGTGGACTCAATTGCCACACACAATAGACACCTTACATACTATAGCCTACAAAGCAAATGCCATGAAAGTATTGGTACTTGGATGTCAAATCACATTGGTGATGGTTGTTTGCACTTGGTGAGTTTTCCCAGTCGTACATTGGGAGATGTCTGGTCAACTTTGATTTTGTCCTAGAATACTTTATTGTAGCAGATGTGAAGTGATGGGAGAAGGAATTGAATGATCAGAATGTCCAGTCACATCCAGGCATTCTGGTGCCCGGATGTGAACACCAGAATGCCGTGGCTGGATGAACGTTTCTGTCCTTTCTGTACATCACAAGGCATCATACTATATAAATATGAAGGCTGAATATTGAGGTAAAACTTCTGTCTTAACCACATAAACCCTGACGTCTCCATTTTGTTTATTTTTGCAGCACGATACCATCGTATGACAAAGTATTAAACAGGGTTTAAGTGGTTAACTTTTTCCTCTCCTCAGACTGGGATAGTTCAGGGGTCACAATGATGTCATGGAGATGTCACGGTGGGGGGGGGGGTTGGGTGTCGCTGCAGCAAGCCAAACAAATGAGTCATGGGAGATTTGGGGGAAGACGGTTCATGGGGACAGTGCACACACACACACACACACACACACACACACACACACACACACACACACACACACACACACACACACACACACACACACACACACACACACACACACACACACACACACACACACACACACACACACACACACGTTAATACGGTAGTCTCCGTGCTCTTTTGATCTCTGCTTTCTGTATTACTCTCCCCTCCTCCCTCCATCTTACTGGCAGAGGCACACGCGCGCACACACACACTCTACTCATACACTATACAGTCACACACATACTCAGTCACAGGGGGTGGGGATGGGTTTAGGGGGTATGATTCAGGAGTGGGGGAATGCAACAGGCCGTGTCCGTATATGGGCTCCATTGGACTTGGAGTGCTGTGGTCTGCTGGGAATGCTGGCAGATTCCACGCATGTTTAGTGGCTTTCATTGTGTGTGAGACATGAATCAAATGGCAACACTTAAACACACAACTACACAAGTTGGGAGTTTTCTTTTGTTGGGGGGTGGTGGTATTGAAGAATATTGACATTCCCCAATATTATTGCTATATTTCTAACTAGTCTGTGCAATGGATTATACATGACTCATGACTCATGTGCGAGACACCAGCATGCAATAGTGCTGTCAGAATGAAATTCGGGAGTGGAATATAATTCGAATTTGAAAAAAAAATCTTCCAATGTTGCAATTGCCATTCGAATGTTTTTATTTTTTCCTCTATACAGTAAATGTACGGAGTAACAAATCTAATGAAGACTCATTTCCTGACCTACCGATATGAAAACAAATGCTTTCATGCATGATCAACAATATTTGAGTGCATGCACTGACTGCACACAGAAGCAGTAAACGACGTCGCTGCCACCCAATGCGTCTTGTGTTGTGCAAGAATTTGTAGCCTAATATTACTCTCCTCTTACCAAAAACCCTGAAAATGAACCTATATTAAAGCCATAAGCCTTAATATAGTTTGTTTCACTATTTTGTTTAGCCTGTTATTATAGCATTTGTATGTATGCGGGTGTTTATTATTGTTCAACTATAAATTATTTTATATAGTATAATATATTAAAATGTATTTGAATATAAAAAATAAAGCATTGAAATTTTAATGGGATTATAGAGGAAAACTGACAGCACTAGTGTGCAACTAGGTATTACTCTGGTTACTGGTGTAATGCTGCTCATACTGCTTACACCTGGTCTGACCTTATAGTCCTATATTTATGTGATTTTTTTTTTCTTATAACAAAAATATCAAGTATATACATTTGTTGAACAGCCCTTCTCGACCAACAACCCACTACAGTGCGAGAATAGGGTTTCCTTCTGTTTTTAAAGGATCGCTTTAGCTGCTCTTGCCCCTGACCACTTGTATGTTGCATTTGTCCTGCCTTGTGACTTTGCCACTGCCCTTGTCTTCTGTTGCAAAGCACAGGTAATGTTGTGGTTGGTTCTGTTGGGGCTTCGGTGTTCTGCTGGCCTACAGGCTGCTTGGTGGCACGCTCTGCTTGTATGTGCTACTGCTGAGTGGCATTCCTGCAGCAAGTGCTAACATGACTGGATTCCACTACGCACACACTCGCATGCACACACGCGAACACGCACAGTCTTGATACTGCTGCTATTTAATTCTCTGATTATTCCTTTTGTTATGTCCTTGTATACGCAGTATGTGTATTACTATTCTGCTACAATGTCTTGAGGAAACCAGATAAAAAAATGTACTCTTATGTACCCGTATGCAAGATATAACAATAAATAAACCTTGAAAACACGCACGCACCGTCTTTCAGCAGAAATCAACATTTGTTTTCCTCTCTTTGCGTGTCTTTCTTTCTCACTGTCAATATATCCCATCTAGTCATTCTTTGGTGTATCCCATCGAATCATTCTTTGGTCACGTGTTGTTCCCCTGAACAAGATGATCTGATCATCTTGGCCTGTTATTATAGCCTGTTATAGATGATCAGATCATCTTGTTTGTCTAATGCAGCAGAACTAGCTTGTTTTGCAATGCTAGTATCAAGTGGGATGTCTACAATACCTGTTACAGCACCTGTGCAATATTATTGTTATATTTGTAACTAGTCTGTGCAAAGGATGATTCATGACTTGCCTCATCACGTTGTTCACCTTCTATTCCATCTGAGTGTTTTTGGTGCTTGTACCTGTATGAGTAAGTGACAAATAAACCCCTCTTCTTGAGTGAGCAAGCCACTCAGTAGTAGTAGAAATATACGTGTATATAGATGTGTGTTTTTGTGTGTGTGTAATCACAGTCAATATATCACAGTCAATGTTGCCACGGTGACTGGTTGTCCAAACAGTCCCTTACTTCTCTCCAATCTGCATGCGGAAAGTATTTTTCCACCACTGACTAGTGAGCAGCTGACATGTCATGTATCGCAGGTTGGCAGCTTGCTAGCAGATCGCTGTCGGAACATGAACAACAGCAAGGCGAACTGAGTCAGACAACAGAGATGGACAACAGATGTCCCAACTCCGGTTGTTCTGTATCTAGGCAAATAACCCCCCCAATTAATCGCCCAGTAGGCCTTGGAAAAGTTTGCTAATTTGAAATCTTGTAGAAACGCTAAATCGTGTTGTCTTTATTTCTTTGATGTGCTTTCTGCATTTCTGGAGAATTCCCCTTGTCCCAGCTTCACCTCACCCAACCCCCTTTGGTTGAGATGCCTTATCCAGAGCCCGATCTTCAGACCTCTTACTGCAGCTCTGGGCCAGACCCCTTGTCTCCCTGCTGCAAACCTTAAATATTCAGCCCCTTTCATTAGCCCCCCGCCCCAACCACAGTTCCCAACAACAGCAGTAGGGTCCAAATGCAGAAACTGCAATGGAAAGTAGCAGCACGACAGGACTGGCTGTTGTACTTCAGACAACATTCAACTCTATTGGTTTCAACAGCCACTGTATTGGTTTCAAGCAAATGATTTAAAAATAGTCTAGAGTCATGGACACAATTTTCTGTTAGGAGACTGTGACCCAGTATTACTGGATACAGCTGTGTGAGCCAAGAGAAAAACTGACATTAGATTGAAGCGAGAGACATGCACATCTAATCCCCAGAGTTGGGCAGGTGCTGGGCGAAGAACAATAATTACAAAGAATATAAAAATCGCTTGCAGACTGGTTTTATTGCGTCCATGCCTAGTGATTTCTCGAGCTTGCAGTCTTCATCGGACAAAAAAAAAGAGAGGCCTGCTCTCTGACGTCTCTGTTAAGGTGGAGACTCGACGTCACCTGTACCCTTTTTTTTTTCTTCATCCTCATTGACCCATGGTTTGTAAACTCAAAAGATTTCATCTGAGGTTCCCTCAGCCCCAGGCTGCACTTATCCACAGTTTTAACACTTAGTTCCTTCATTAATCCTTTGACAGCCGTTGAAGAGGAATCCCCCTTTCCAACACACACATGCACGCGTGCGCCGTGCAGTGCACACACAGCTCCACCCTCCCCTTAGGGTCGGGACCTGAGCAATCATTCCTCCTGATCAACTGCATCTTGTGTAACAACCTGTGTTGATGTGTGTAGTTCTCGTCCTCCTGTCTGGGCTAGTATCTGGTTGCATCACTTTATCTTGTGCTTGCAGCCCACGTAGTGCTGCCTCAACAAAGCTAAATGCCCCCAAATCATTTAGATTTTAGAACAACTTGGACAGTAGCTCCACCAGCCCTAGTCCTCAGCCCCACAGTTCTGTTGTGGCTTGTTTTGTTCATTGGCAATGAGAATATAAAATTAAGGTGTTTCTTCCAAACAAGCAACCATTTTAAATGTGATTGGCTGATGATGAGAGGTCATTTGGTAATTGCTATCACGAAAATGTAAAAGTCACCGTAATGCAATATTGCCAAAATTGGCTAAGGATGTGGTGGTCTGTAATAAAAAATAAAATTCAACAATGGACAGGTGATTGTCTGACACTGGGCTTTTAGTATTGAAATCTCATGCTGATATATATGTTCCTCCTTTTGTTGTCATGTACAGTAGGAGAAGATCTCATTAACATTAATGCTGCTGTTAGAAAATGATTGGTATGGAAAATTCAGTCCCGACTCATCATGACACTGAACATTTCAAAACTTCTACTCCTCTTACTCCCGTCTACACTGTGCCAGGCAATGTCAAATGAGCTTATCTCTCATAGTAGGTTTAATCTGCTAAAGTATAAATGCTGACGTAGCCTGATCATTGCATGTCAGCATGAAATATTGTGTTCTCGCCCCCGGGGTATTGTTGACAAATGTGTCTGCATTCCTCTCCCCTCTACTGACAAAAGGTGTAGAAGGCCTAAAGCATTCCTCCTTCGGGAAAATAACCTTTGAATTTGAACCAGGATCTATAATATATCTTAACCTGTCCGACACAGAAGTGGACTACGCCCTTGTCCTGAGCTGGGTTTTCTGTTCACACTCTTTGTTTGTCCAAATGCACTGAAGATTGACTGCATAGTTTTCAGTGAATATGCATGTCTATTCACAATTGTTAGCACAACGGTACAAAATGCATTTGCTGCACACTTTGTTGGGGAACATTGTGTAAAAAAAAAAGAGAGAAAATCCCCCCCAACACACACACCTCTGGTTAACCACCAGTTAACTACCATTGTTTATATTACCTGTTTATATTCCTGGCTTTGAAACCATGTATACTCAAAACTCTGAATTATAAATTCCCCTCTGTCCCTTCCCACAGACTCTAAAGCCATTGTGGATGGGAACCTGAAGCTGATCCTGGGTCTAATCTGGACCCTGATCCTGCACTACTCCATATCCATGCCCATGTGGGATGAGGATGAGGAGTCGGAAGAGCAGCAGAAGAAGACGCCCAAGCAGAGGCTGCTGGGATGGATTCAGAACAAGGTGCCTGAGATGCCCATCACCAACTTCAGCAGGGACTGGCAGAGTGGCCGCGCCCTGGGGGCACTGGTCGACAGCTGCGCTCCAGGTTAGCATGGATGGGCGGGGATGGGAACATGTTGATTATGGGGCGTTAACGTTGAAGGAATTGCGTGTGTTCAGGTATACAGCAGAATGAGTGTTTGTTTTCCTCTTAACCACGGGTAAATGCATTGTATATTGGCTATTTTCAAACTTTTCAGTTTGCCTATGTGCTAAAGTTTAGAGTGTACATTCTAAGGATTTCGCTGAGTAGTAGTCTGCCATTATAAGCATACTGGAGAAAACACAGGAATGTTTTGTGTGCAAGTGTCCTCGTGTCTTAAAGAGACATGCGTCACAACATTCTGTGAGGGGCAGCACTCCTCGTACTAACACTAAATAGACACCTTCTGACCTTGAGGGCGGAGAAAGTGTAAGAGAATTTGAGGGCAGGAAAAACTGCAAGAAACCTCCCATTATGGCGTTGTAAAATGGGAAAGTGAGGAGAGAGGAGGGAAGTAGCGAGAGATTATATGGTAGGAGTAGGTGAGGAAAAGAGGGGAATGAAGGGTGACTGTTTACATGCTTTGAATTTTTGTCATACCTGTGGATGTCGAACAGGCTCTATAGAGAGATAACGGAACAGAGGGCAGCTTTTTCTTTCCAACTGAAGGGAAAAGAAAAAAGCTGGACCTATTAACAGTTGTCCAATTAAAAGTAATACATTTTTGCTTTTTTGATAACACAGAAGAGATAGAGCCAGTGGGCACATTGGCGTGTCTTCATGCAGACTCAGTCATATAGCCTGGACACTAGAAGGCAACTTTATTGTACAACGTGGCTATTAAGTTAAACAATAACCACTTAAACCCTCTATACTTAGTAAGCCCCCCCCCCCCCAGCAAATGTCTTTGCTTGTTCCTGGTGTTTATGCCAACTTGAAAGGCAGTCAAGATATCATTCCTAGTAATTAGACTTAATGGCTGTAACGGAGGCACTGTTCATTTTCCCCTTGTGAGGAGGGTCAAACTCATTTAGACATTCTCTTTATCCAACATGTCGAACAAGGAGATAACCGTTAACCATCAGCATTTTATGCTTTTTGTGTGTCCATGCACAGTGTCTCTTTTTGTTTTGTCAGTGTTGATATTTATAGATGTTCTGTGTTTCTTGTAGGTCTGTGCCCTGACTGGGACCAGTGGGATCAGACTAAGCCTGTGGACAACGCCCGTGAAGCTATGCAGCAAGCTGATGACTGGCTGGGCATTCCTCAGGTAATTCAACATTTTATTGTGTGACAAAGTAAAAATTGGGCTTCACCCCACCAAGCGTTGGTTAGTTAACAAGGCTAGATTAACATGCACTGAGCCTAAACTGGTCAAACATCTTATTGTCTTTCATGTCGGTCCGAAGACAAAAGCATCAACCTTAAAAAAAAAAAAAAAATTGGTTGGGAAGTCTCCAAATATAAATGTATTAGTTATTATCCTGAGCTGTGCAGCTTTAGTGGTTTGACACGTCTCAATGTTGTGTCTGCATGACTGGCAGCAGGCTGGCACAGAGCAGAGTGCAGACAGTTAGTTCTGTGGTCACGGTCGTTTCCGCCTGCAGCTCAGTTTCTGTTTTGAAATTGGGTCGCTCTCCTTCTTAACCCTGTCTCTTGTAAATCAGACAGTGAGTGTTTGTTTGTGCACGATAGCGTTCGTCTCGCAGGTGTCTTTTGAAGTGAGAGACTTTTAGGCTGCGGTAGAGGTTAGGTTGTGGTTTGTATCACAGTATGTAAAAATCATGGTACTCACCCCAGTTGATCTCGTGTGTGTGTGTGGTTCCCATACAAGGGTATTTTGCCTACTCGCCTACACCTAAAGTACAAAAACATGTTTCTCTCCTTTTGTAATCCTATAGGTGATAACTCCAGAGGAGATAGTTGACCCCAATGTGGATGAGCACTCAGTCATGACCTACCTGTCCCAGTTCCCCAAGTCTAAACTAAAGCCTGGCGCTCCGCTAAGACCAAAGCTGAACCCTAAGAAGGCCCGTGCCTATGGGCCTGGTACGTACACACACATGCACGTACGCACACGCCCGCACAACTCTGCACCCATAATTCAGGAAGAATGCTTTACTAAAGGCAAAAATAGATGAAGATTTCAAAGAAGCTGGTTTAAATGTTTACAAGCAGTGACTCAAAAGAAGTTACTCCATACAAACTATATTGACTCTCCAGCTCATAATAGACATCTTTAATACTCAAGTCTATAAACACTTCAACTGCACAGCAGTAATCCTCTTCTCACTCCATAGTGTGAAAATGCTTGGACATTTTGTTTTCATTTGACTGTCCCTTCGGGATCCTACTTAATCACTTGAACCCTAACCACTTAAACCCTAAATACAGTATTATGTAGTCATACAAAGAATAGTGAAAATAGCAGATCTACAAGCTCACAATGCGAAGTGGTGTGAGCTTGTAGATCAGCTTTTTTTTTTTTTTTTTACTTTAACACGTTATTTTTTATGTTGAAAGGTTTTGAATATTTTTGAAAATATGGCCCAAAATGGGGACGGCAGGGTTAATGTGGTTAATTGTCCTTCTCGTCCCTCTTCTCCCAGGTATTGAGCCTATTGGTAATGTGGTAACGAAGAAGGCAGTGTTCACAGTGGAGACCATCAGTGCTGGAATGGGAGAGGTGCTGGTGTATGTGGAAGACCCTGCAGGACACAGAGAGGAGGTACATGCACACACACATTCACAAACCCACATGCACTCACACTGATTCCAAAAACGGAATATGCCCCTTGATGAAAGACTGTGTGTTTTGCTGGTTTTACTGTCTTGGTTTGGTGTATCTTGACCAGTATCTTGATCAGGTGTCTATTTTCCTTCAGGCTAAAGTGACAGCCAACAATGATAAAAACCGCACCTACTCTGTCTTCTACATTCCCAAAGTCACCGGCATGCACAAGGTAAGTCAACGACTTAAGTCCTTATGTCCGTCACTGCCCTAAAGTGAATATGATTTCTTAATGAAGGTAAAAAAAAATTAGTTGTTTAAATTAAAGTTTAAAATGTCATAAAGTTTTAACTTGTGGTGGTTCCTTGTGTTCCCCAGGTGACGGTGTTGTTTGCGGGACAGAACATCAATAAGAGTCCCTTCGAGGTGGAGGTGGGCATGGCCCAGGGAGACTCCAGCAAAGCCACAGCCCAGGGACCTGGCCTTGAGCCCTCAGGAAACATCGCCAACAAGAGCACCTACTTTGATGTCTACACCGCAGGTACTGTAGGAAGAGGGACGATGATACTGAAGCTGATGTTTTTGTCTGTACTACTGTTATTATTTATTTATGTGGGGTACAAATAGAATAGGTCAGTTTGTTTTGTTGAGCAACTCTTGTGACGTATTCCATTAAATTTCTCTCTCTCTCTCTCTCTCTGTCCGTCTCTCTCTCTTGTAACTCTGCTTTTCATTCCTGCCCAATCCTACCCATTCTCTGCTTTCCATCCTCCTCTCCTTGTTCCTTCCTTCCTCACCTTTTCCCTTCCTTCTGGCTCTTTCCCTCCTCCCTTCCTTCTGGCTCTTTCCCTCCTCCCTTCCTTCCGTCCCAGGTGCTGGCATTGGGGAGGTGGAGGTGGTGATCATGGATCCGGCAGGTAAGAAGAACACTGTGGAGTGCACCATCGAGGACAAGGGCAACAGCAGCTACCGCTGCACCTACACGCCCACCCAGGAGGGCCAGCACATCATCTACGTCACCTTCTCAGGGGGCCAGATCAGCAAGAGCCCCTTCACCGTCAACGTTGGAGAAGGTAAGCGAGGGAGAGCCTGCAGTATTAGAAGGGAGTTGAAGGAAGCTAGAACTGAATAATGTTGGGGGAGGAGACTTGTAGCTAGGCTATTTTCTGTGCGCGACTCCGCCGTTCGACATAAATTGGGATTAACCCAGGAAAGCGGACCAGCAGAGGCAGCATGCTGTAGTTATTGGATTCGTTGGTGGATTAGGTTTAAAGGACCATACTGGTGGTCTGACATGCTTAGCCCATTGACTTTGACTCACGGTATACTTGACGTTACTGCCGACCATTTTCCAAAGCATATCGTGATTTGTTAGATTATCATTTGGATTTTGTTCATTTCAGAATGAAAATCAAGTTGCAGGGACTTGAATTTGTGGCTATTAATTAGCAGTTATAACTGTGTGGTTATCATTTGTCAGTTTTGTTATCATTTTTTATTGATTTATTAAGTGCAGATTGATTTGAAATACCTAGATGAAAATGTAGTCCCTGGAGGAAAGATTGATTCATTAACTAAATTCTGAGGTCCATGTCTTATTAACCACAAAGTTATGTTTGGTCAGCATTGACTCAGTTATTCTGGTATGTTCAATAATGTTTTAATGACTAATACCTGCATTGACACCGGTATAGTCCTTTTTCAAGGAGAAGATTGGGTGAATCAATTCAGCGGTAAGGAGGTGTAGTTTGTGAGAAATGCAGAAAGGAAGAGGAAGGAAACAATAAAACGAAGGAGGGCAACACGAATGAATACTGGCGTACAGCTGCAGTTTATCTAGATTGATTGATTGAATACTTGATTGATTGAATACTTTATTAACAGATTGCAAATAGTACAGTGATACGATTATACAATGGTCCTAAAAGGATAACACAAAAAGCCCTAAGGGCTTGTTTCCATTGTGGTCCTGTGTATTGAATTCATAGTATTTTTATTAAAAGGCAAAATAAATAATGCCTGTTATTTCAGTTGGTGGGCCTGATATTAGGAGTTACCTTGTTTGAAGTTCAGGACATTATTTGGAAATGTTTTGCTTCCTTTTCTCTGCTGCTCTCTCTGTCTTGTACTTTGTGTAATTTCTTTCATGTGGGTTGTTGCTATGGTACTGGATGTTGTGTTCTCTCTCTTTCTGTCTTGTCTCTCGTTCCTCATCCCTCTGCCCCCCCACCCCCCTCCTTCTGTTTGGTACTATAGAGGCCTGGTGGTATCTATCCTCTCTGTGGAGCAGCTTCTTCCTTCTGCTGTCATTTCCTGTTTCCTGGGATCTCTCTTGGGTACCCACTCTGTATGTGTGTGTGTTTGTTGGAGGATACCAAGGTGGTTTTGGTTGGTGACTGAGTGCTTGTATATGTACACGTATATCTGTGTTGGTGTAAGAGTGCACTGTCTCCTATATTAAGTGTGTGTTTGTGCTGAATTCCATGTCTTTTCTTGAGACTAATTTGTGTGATCTGCATCGAAAATTCTGAACCAGGACTGAGTCAAACATATCCAGCAACATTTAGCATATCCATGTGGAAACGATTAGTATAATGTGTTGCAGATAAATTAAGTTTCCAAGACATTTCTTTTAGACATTAGTAAGAGCCACTGTATCATTGTTTGACTAAGTAATGCATGAGAATTATTATTACTGCATCGAAACTGTAGATTTATGAACATAGATTATGACACAGCTATGCAGTGTAAACAGCCAAAATACACAAGCGTTGTAGTAGCTTGGCCCTTCGAAGAAAGATTGGCCTCAAAACTATATCTTGTCTTGGACACCAGATTCTAAAAATGATGTACCAAGGTGACCAAGGGATTTTAGGCATTACATGTGGTTTGTCTATCCCATGCAAATATTTTGTGATAGCACTAGCTTTGTCCCAGTGCGATATACAGTAGCTGTCGTCCTCATTCAGCTTGTAACCCTCCTGTTCCGGTGGGGTTTCCTGAGCTGCCCACAGGGGCCATCTGACTATGACTCAGCTGGTCCTGTTTTATACCCTTCTAATCAAGCACTGTGAGGGCCACCCTGTATCCTGTGGGGAGAAGTACTCACTTCCTCCACTGTCGTGTTTGAGTCCACACTCGGGATTCAGATAGACGGGAGGATAAGAGATGGGTGGGGAAAGAGGGGAGATAAAAAAAGATAACTGGAAAGCATGGACTCTCCAGCGACCCTTCTCTGTGATGAATGTGTAGCTTAGTTGGATTTTTTTTCGACCCCCACATCACATTCCATATCTCTCTGTTGAAACCTAAGCTATCACATATGGTCATCATGACCTTGGAAAATATTCAGAACTATCTCGCTCTCAATTCCTATTGGTTTCTCTTTCACTCAATCTCTGGTGCTCCACTTTAATGTTCTCTCCATCTCTCCATGTTCCTTCTCTCTTTAACCTCTACAGCATGTAATCCCAGCCTGTGTAAGGCAAAGGGTCGTGGCCTGCAGCCTAAGGGCCTGAGGGTAAAGGAGACTGCAGACTTCAAGGTCTACACCAAAGGAGCCGGGACAGGAGAGCTCAAAGTGACCATCAAGGGCCCCAGTGAGTCACACTACAATTCCCAGCATCACCTGGGAGTTCAAAATAGTAGTTGGTTTAACCTGACTTACATTTGAGTTACCCAATTAATGTATTTTCATGTCCAAGACGTCCTTTCCTAGCTAGTCTCCTTAAAATGAGCCCAAATCGGTACTCAGTGTGTGTGTGTGTGTGTGTGTGTGTGTGTGTGCTTGCATGTGTGTGCAGAGGGTCTTGAAGAGCCATGCAAGAGGAAAGATCTCGGAGATGGAGTGTATAGTTTTGATTATTACCCCACCACCACTGGAACATACAGCATTACCATCACCTGGGGAGGACAGCACATCACCCGCAGGTACATGCATAACGCGCACGACGGACACATGCAGGTTTTGGTTGGGAATATAAGTATCTGTGAAGCCACACACAAACATAATATGTTGTGTCTGCTCTGTACAGTCCGTTTGAGGTGAAGATTGGTTCCGAGGCCGGACAGCAGAAGGTGCGGGCCTGGGGGCCTGGCCTAGAAGGAGGCGTGGTTGGAAAATCGGCCGACTTTGTTGTGGAGGCTGTCGGAGACGATGTAGGCACGCTGGGTAAGTGAGCAAACAATTACATGGTGTATTACATGCTGTCTATTGATACATACGTATATTCATAGACAGAACTGTTAAAACTGCAATCCATAACTTTCGTTGTATCCTAAAACCTGGGTCCCCGAGCAAGCACGTGTACATTTCTACTGTTGAGCTATTAAGGAAAGCTTGTTTGACCAGAGGCTAAATTGCATTTAGACTGAGATTAAATACCTCTTGTCAACTAGTAGTGGTCCTACCAGACCACAGGATATCTATTTCTCAATATGGGAGTGGGTAGACCAACTATGACCACTGCAGTTGGGTTGGTAATATTGTATTAATATACTCTAAACTAATGAGTTTAGAGTATATTAGTTGGGTTGGTAATATTGTATTAATATACTCTAAACTCTACAATACGTATTGGTCATAATGTTTTATTCAGATAAAAAAAAGTATTGCAGCTTTAATTATAGATACGCTTGTTACATATGCATTCATTTATAGACCTGTTAATTACAGATGGACAAGGCAGCATTCCACTTCACTTCTTGACCAAGCTGCTTATTTTGCCTCTCACTCCAGGTTTTTCTGTGGAGGGTCCGTCTCAGGCCAAAATCGAGTGCGACGACAAGGGTGACGGCTCCTGCGACGTGCGCTACTGGCCCACTGAGGCTGGGGAGTATGCTGTGCATGTGCTCAATAACAATGAAGACATCCAGCATTCTCCCTTCATGGCTGAGATAGTGAACCCACCAGGCAAAGACTTTTATCCTGACAAGGTATGCTCACGTTTGATGGCACAATGGTACTTAGATGGATACATGCTCTCTTTCAAGAAAAATGCATCAGTAATTATTGGTTGGCTTATCGTCGCTTTGGACGCAAACCTCCTATCTCCTTATATTGTGACGCGACCTGTGAGTTTTTTTTTACTACGTTTGAATTCTTTTTTAAGTGAAGTTGAAAGTGGTTAAGTCTATCTGTGGGTTTTATAAATATTGAAACAATGAAAAGTATTAATAAGAGCTTGTGACTAAATAATAACTACATAGGAACACGGGTTCTTTTTTCCACTTTCTGAAAACAGCTTTGAACATACAAGGTGTCCACCAGACAGCGACAATGTGCAATAATGCTGTTGTTTTCTGATGAGCTGTATATTAATGTGTTGATTCCAGGTGAAGGCCTTCGGCCCAGGCCTGCAGAGTAGTGGTCTGGCAGTTGGAAAACCAACAGAGTTCACTGTTGATGCCAAGCAGGGAGGCAAAGCCCCTCTAAAGATTTTGGCTCAGGTGAGTGTGTGTATGCACTGTATACATTCTCACATTAATTTAATTGTGAGAGTCTAAAGATTTAACCAAATGGACCCGTAAGGGTGGTGTAAAAATTGGTACGGTCCTTTTTCACTTCACTCATTATAACTCCCCCAACCCCTGCTGTGTACCACAGGATAGTGAGGGAACTCCACTCGAGGTCCAGGTGAAGGATAATGGCAATGGGACATACACTTGTACCTACACCCCACGCAAACCACTCAAGCACACTGTTATGGTCTCCTGGGGAGGAGTTAACATCCCTGACAGCCCTTTCAGGGTGAGACACACACACACACACACACACACACACACACACACACACACACACACACACACACACACACACACACACAGAGTTGGTGTGAGTTGGTGACGTTTTTTGTAATCACGTGTTTGTTAACTAATTTGCTTTCCTTTTTTTCTTTTCTTTTGTTGATGTTTTGTTTTTAAACCTGTGAAGCATTTTGTTACTGTTCTATAGATGAAAGGTGCTCTATAAATAACATTTATTAAAACAATGGATTGACTTCTAGTCTACAAAGATATAGTGTTTGCCTGCTGTGTTGATATTGTCCTGTAGCGGTTTCCATCATACCGAGTACTGACCCTGTATATTGTTTTGTAAACAGATGACCATCGGAGCAGGCTGTCATCCCAACAAGGTGAAGGTGTCAGGACCAGGGGTGGCCAAGACGGGCCTGAAGGCCTTTGCGCCAACATACTTCACCGTCGACTGTGCTGAGGCTGGTCAAGGTATAATTATTTCTACATTCTCTGTATAAAGCAATGCTGCAAACTATAAACGAAATCATGTAACGATTCTCTCTAACTTCTAACCTTGCTTTTTAGGTGACATCAGCATAGGAATTAAGTGTGCCCCCGGCGTGGTGGGCCCAGCCGAGGCAGACATCGAGTTTGACATCATCAGAAACGACAATGACACCTTCACCGTCAAATACACTCCCCCTGGCGCTGGCAGCTACACTATTATGGTCCTGTTTGCTGAAAAGGTACGTGTGTGTTTAAGTGTCTTTGATCATACATAATTGTGTTTGTGTTATCAATGCTGAATTTTTGGGGCCGTGTCGACAGAAAGCATGTTTTGAGTCGTGTAGTGCTTTGGATGTCATGCCCAGAGCGCTGCACTTAAAGGGGATTTTGGACCACAGGTTTCTTACCTTTTCTATGATGTTATGACGTCTTAGGATGAATGGTACAGTAGAAAAATGTCAAACTCCATCCCGGGTCCGCCACAGCTTAAAACGTGCGCCAATAGGCCTTGCGTTAGATCGTGTATTTTAGTAGCTTTTTTTGGGGGGTGAGATCTGACGTTCATAGTGACAGAACACTATGCAACCGAAAAATAAAAAAAAATGCATAGTGTTTTGTCACTATGAACGTCAGATCTCACCACAAAAAAAGCACTGGGGGAGATGCCTTTGTTCAGTGTGAGCGTCTCTCTCCAACCCTCTGCGAAGGAAAGGGACGTTGATGAGCAGCACTTTTTTTGTTTTGTTACTCGCACAGTATATAAAGTGCCATGGTGCACTGGAAAGAGGAGTGCTCCTGGCCTTACCCTAGAAATGCATAGGATAAAGGTCCTGACAGCTCAAATAAGGCTTTCTGTGGACGCAGCCCCTTAGTGTGCTTTTATGTGTCATGTGTCTACTGTGTGTGTGTTTACTTAGCTGAAAATGCTTGCATTTGTTGAAAATATTTGCTTCTTGTACCCAGGCCATTCCAATGACTCCGATTAGGATTAAGGTGGATCCCTCACATGATGCCAGCAAAGTGAAGGCAGAGGGACCAGGACTCAGCCGCAATGGTGAGATGAACGCACACATTCAGTGGAGAGCCGTTTACACCAAGTACTATAACTAGAACGATAACCATAAAGATATAGTTTTAAAAATCATTCAATCTTGGCCCGGACTGGCCTTGCGGTCCGGGCACACGTGTCGCGGGTTTGAATCCCGATGACCATTGATGCGTGTCATTCCCCATCTCTCTCTCCCCATTTCCTGTCTACTATATCCTATCAATAAAGGCCAAAAATATATCTTTTAAAAAAATCGTCCTATCTCAAGTCGATGGCAAACTCCACAACACAATATCGTTATCGTTATATAGTGCTTGGTGTGAGTGGCGCTTTCATATGGCACTCTCACCAGAGTTAAATTAACACTTTAGGATATTGCTGTGTATGAGAAATTAATACTGCAAGAAATTAACTATTTTAATCTTGTGTTTAACACTCCAGCCCCTGTCACTCTCTATTTGTATCTCTGCCAGGTGTTGAGCTCAACAAGCCCACTCATTTCACCGTCAACACAAAGGGAGCTGGCAAGGCCAAGTTGGACTGCAACTTCAGCGGGCCGATCAAGGCAGAGGCCATCAAGGACTTTGAAATAATCAACAACCATGACAACACACACACTGTCAAATACACGCCTGTTCAACAGGTGAGATGGGTACACCTACACATACAGTTATACAGTGATTATCAACCTTTTTTATTTCAAGGACCCCCAGTTAGGCCATGGACCCCCCTTTGATAAATTTGTTTTATCTTTGGAACCCCAATCTACTATAAAGTCATCAGTGTTAATTTTACTCTTAAGAGTGTACAAATGGTACCAACTGGGCCTGTAAAGGTCCATTTGGGTCCATTTGTACACTCTCAGAGTCACTGACCCACAACACAAGGTTCCATTTCCTAACTATAGATCATTTCACGGGGGCCCCCTGGAACACCCTCAAAGACCCCTGAGGGTCCCCGCTCTCCACCTTGAGAACCACTGGTCTATGTCACCCACCACACACATTAACACATTGACTGCCTAGAACGACTTAACTCGTTTTTAGCTTTTCATCACTTGCCTGCCAAGATCGAGTTAACTCGTTTTAGTAAAAAAATACTTTTTTTTTAACTTTTTTTTTTTAAATTTGACCCAAAGACCAAGGAGATATGAATTTTCGAAGATCTTTACTCTCATCCACTTCCTTGTTAACTTAAAACTTTAAAATTTTGTATCTCGGCTCCTGAGTACTTTTTTTTTCCATTGAAAAATCTCTGGCATGAATAACAATAGGCAGTGAAAATAATTCAGGCAGTCAATGTGTTAACGACCGTGCAATAATGCTCTTTCCATCAACCTCTTCATGCATAATGTCTCCTAAGACAGAGCTGTAACTTTTCCTCATTCCCGCCCTAGGGTCCTCTGGGACTGGCTGTGACCTACGGTGGAGACAACATTCCCAAGAGCCCCTTCAACGTGGCTGTGGCACCCTCACTAGACATCAACAAGATAAGCGTCTCTGGCCTGGGAGACAGTACGTCCATTGCCCTTAGACCTGTGTCTGTTTTATAGACTTGACCACTGGCATCCAGTTCAATTTTGTTTTTACTCTAGGTTGTAATTTGCGTCTCATTATCTTATATTGTTTTTAAGCTGCCCCCTCTCTCCCTCTCTCTCTGTAGAGATGACTGTAGGCAGGGACCAGGATGTGACTGTGAAGGCGAAGGGAGCTGGAGGACAGGGCAAGGTCGGCGCCAAGGTGACCGGGCCATCAGGAAAACCAGTGGCCAGCAAGGTATTGCACATTATCTGACACTAGTGTATAAATATGACATTATACATATTTTATTTTATAGTCTGAATCTAAACTGTAGCTGAATAACTGTCTGCAAGGCCCAGAGGAAGGTGCATGCCTGCAAGTGAAATTGTTTGAAAACTCCTGTAGTACAGGAGAAATACTGTCAGTGGCAGTGGCTGCTGTAGGAACATTTCAAGACCTGCTAACGTTTGTTACGGTAGATTTATTATTTTTAATAGGTGAAACTCTCTTCCTGTGTCCTGCTGTAGGTGGAGCCTGGTCTGAATCCAGAGACCAGTCATGTGAAATTTATCCCCAGAGATTTGGGGCCATACCAGGTTGAGCTGACCTATGATGGCACTCCCCTCCCTGGATCTCCATTCACGCCCACAGCCTACCCTGCTACAGACTCCTCCAAGGTCAGCTGGCTCTGCATATTGGTTATAGCGGCTGCTAGCAGAAATACAAATGCTTGCATAAATGAGTTTGTCTCATTGGCGCTAATTAAGTCCTCAGGTCATCATCTTGCTTCTAATTGATCGTTATCGGTCTCTTCTACTGTCAGGTGCGTTGCTCTGGCCCAGGCTTGGAGCGTTGCAAGGTTGGCGAGACGGGGGAGTTTGTTGTGGACTGTACCAACGCAGGTCCGGCTGAGCTGACCATTGAGATAATCTCAGACAGTGGGACAGAGGCAGAGGTCCACATCCAAGACAATGGGGATGGAACATACACCATCACATACATTCCGCTCTACCCAGGCTCCTACACTCTTACTATCCGCTACGGTGGCCAGGATGTGCCAAACTTCCCTGCTCGTCTCACAGTGGAGCCTGCTGTCGATGCCAGCGGAGTCCGCGTGTTCGGACCTGGAGTTGAGGGCAAAGGTGAGGACAGAGGTTCTGTTTGTGTCCCTGTGTGCCTGCTCAAAACGTTAATCAAACATTTTCAAACTTTTCTTACATTACTTAGTTTAAACTATACAAGGAAAAACTCCTACTTCTTCTTGGCCCTTTGCTCCACTTATCTGGTCTTCTAGGATCAAAGGAACTTTGCCTCAGCACTCACGGTCTGATCATGCCATTAGTTACTCGTTAGATTTGTGACCTAGAATCTGATGATTTTGCACTTCTTATAAGTTACTCAATAGGCTTACCTAAAAGTGTACACTCCAATTAAATTGATTTTACTGTGTACCTGTTCTATTTCTTATAATCATGTTCTTTGCTTTCTCTTTCCCTGTGCACCAGGAGTGTTCCGCGAGGCCACCACTGACTTCACTGTGGATGCCCGTGCCCTCACACAGAAGGGCGGTGACCACATCAAGACCCTGATCAGCAACCCCTCAGGCAGCAGCACGGACGCCCTGGTCACCGACCGCGGGGATGGAACCTACAGCGTGGAATACACTCCATACGAAGAGGGTGAGTTAATTTAGTGAAAGTTATCGAGTCTGTGGTTATTCTCTCTGCGTCGTCCCATGATGTGAGTGTGATCCCTGTCGTGTTTGTGCTGTTGCAATGTTCCAGGACCACACAGTGTAGAGGTATGCTACGACGGCTCTCCGGTGCCCAACAGCCCATTCCGTGTGGGTGTGACTGAGGGATGTGACCCAGGACGTGTACGCGTGCATGGCCCCGGCCTGAAAGGAGGCATCACCAACAAAGCTAACAAGTTCACAGTGGAAACCCGGTAGGGAACACCATTTGACACTTGATAGTCCACAGTCATGGAATAACATTATAAATGTCTTCACAGCTCACATAATTTTCACAATAACCATTGCACATGTTTATTTACATTTTTTTTTACTTCCCTAAACACTATTAAAAATGTATTATTTGCGAGTGTCTGCCCATGACACTCGTGCCAAAATGACATAGGCACTGGAAATGTACCGGCAATGTATTTATGTATTTTATAGTTAATAATTACAATTCCTGACAACTTGTTGTTGCGTTCCAAAATATCCGAGGACCCTGCAGCTTTAATTGTTTTTACAGCCGTACTAACGCAGTAATGACAACGGAGTGTGGCCAGAAAGACGTTACACAGTATGATTTTAATGGGAACTAGTGAATTATTTGTGTATTCACTTTTTTTCCCTGCTTTTTTTGGGCGTCTTTAAAATGTTTTCTTTCACCCTTCCACCTCCCCCACCCTTCTTCCGTCTCTCCAGCGGAGCAGGTACTGGTGGTCTTGGCTTGGCAGTGGAGGGTCCATCTGAGGCCAAGATGTCGTGCCATGACAACAAGGATGGCAGCTGTAGTGTGGAGTACATCCCCTACGAGGCTGGTACATACAACCTCAACATCACTTATGGGGGACAGCCCATCACAGGTACGGAAAATCTGACGTTTGTCTGCGTCATGCGATGAAATTGTAAATGATTGGCTGGGGGGGAAATGCATATAAAGAATATATTTTTCTTCCCTTTTGTTGCTGTATTTTGTGATAAATTGAAGTATTATGGCAGCAGTAGGCTTCCAGATGCTGGAGACAAAACTAGCAGTCAAGACAAATGTATACTTTTGTGAGGTCATTTTAAAGGTGTTTTGTGAGATTGCGTACTGATACTTACATACTGAGATTGCAAGTTGCAAAAAAGTATGGAAGAGGAGCGTGACTTCCTTCCTCTTATCCCATCCCTAGTCTCAAACTGGGTACATACACACATGAGCGTATGCTGACGGCAAACGCTACGCTACTCTACGCTAGCCCTGTCCACTCCAATGTTAAGTTAAAAAACGGAAATACCGTGAGCGTATGCTGACGGCAAACGCTACGCTACTCTACGCTAGCCCTGTCCACTCCAATGTTAAGTTAAAAAACGGAAATACCGTCCCAAGTTGCTTCCGGAAAAGCACATCCGGGTTCCGCTCTGGTAAACGATCACCCGGAAGTGATAGGCACCAACCAATAGGACAGATACTTCCTGTGTTCTCTCCAGTGGGTGTGTTTATCTCTTGTGGTTTCCTTACAGGGGAAATGCAAGGCAGACGTTCCAGCACAAACACAACAACACATGCACTCTATTTCAATAAATGTAAACGTCCTTATTTATTTGTGGTGAATGGCCTGAATACTTTGCACTGTTTAGTTGTTCCCTTATGAATAGCTTATGTGAGCACAATAAAGAATAGCAGAATAATAAATTAAATTACTAAAATAAATGACAAGTTTCTTTTTATTAATTCTACAGTTTTACGCACAAATGTGGGCTACAAAAACCGAAACATCTCTGTGCTTTATTGTCATAAATTCCACTCTTCTACCATATGAATCTGTCAATCATAATTATTAATGTAATTCACACGTCTGTATTTGTTGGTTTGTTGATGTGGGCAACGAGTCTCCTTTTAGTTTGTTTAAATGCGTTTTCTTTACTGCTTGTCAGAATTAACTTACTTGTTAACTATGGTATTCCCTTATGCCAGGGGTTTTCAGGCCAAGGACCCCCTAGCTGAGAGAGAGATGAAGCAGGGACCCCATCTATATTGTATAAAATTGTGTTTAAGATAAACTTTTGCTGCTCTTTTTTCTCTCTACACGTTGTGAGCTTGTAGATCGGCTATTTTTGGCTAAAGTTCTCCTCAGAAAAGGGACGCTAGGGTTCAAGTGGTTAAAGTAAAAAAGTAAATCATTTCACACAAAGATTTGAAGGACCCCCTGTAGTAACTCTGAAGACCCCCTAGGGGTAAAAAAAAACAAAAAACGTGTATGTTTTATTTTACCTTACTTATATATTTTATATATAAGTAAGGTAAAATAAAACGTAAACATTAACTGCTGTTCAGCAGCACTTTGTAACTCATGTTTTGAAAAGTGCTATATAAATAAAGTTATTATTTTATTATTATGTAGCCTACTTAAACCCTCTATTCTCACTAAAAACGGACCTACTTTTCTTGGACGCTTTTTACTGTCAACACCAAATCTCTCTGCAAAAAATAGCAGATCTACAAGCTCACAACGCGTCGCGCTGCAAAGCTTGTAGATCGGCTATTTTTGGCTCATATTCCCCCGATGCTGGGGTTCATGTGGTTAACTATTCATAATAATGTAATGGTGTTTTAATTTTGTCAAGGCACCTTGACATAAAATATGAATATTATCCATTGATATGAAAACATTAGCTAATGTTTTCATATCACTTGATAATATTAATATTTTATATTGCACGTGCATAATGTTTTCATGATGAGTAGTGTTATTCCTCTGTCCTCATTTGTACAAATAGCACTAGTCCAAGAACTACACTTCCTGAAAGACGGCGCTGCCCACCAGCTGCTCAAAGCTCCGGAAGTTATCAAAGTAACGTCGGATCCGGAACAAGGCCTAGCGTAGCGTAGCGTTTGCCGTCGGCGTATGCTCATGTGTGTATGTACCCACTCCCAACCTGTCTCCTCCTCTCATCCCATTCCTTCTGTAGGAAGTCCATTCTCAGTGCCAGTCAGTGACACAGTAGACAGCACCAAGGTGAAGTGCCAAGGAGCTGGACTGGGCACCAACGTCAGAGCTAACATTCCTCAGGAGTTCACAGTGGACGCATCCAAGGCTGGAGTGGCCCCACTGCAGGTCCGCGTTCAGGGCCCCAAAGGTAAGCCTGTGCAGTGTGTGTGTGTGTGTGTGTGTGTGCATTTCTGTGTTGTTTTTCATGTTGTTCTGGGACAATCACCTAAATCTTAATCTTCTTTCCTGAACACTTAAAACTGTTAGATCTATCTTACACTGTGTATTTGTGTTTGTGTGTGTGTAGGGGTTGTAGAGCCTGTAGAGGTGGCGGATAATGGAGACCAGACTCACACAGTCAGCTATGTTCCCACCAGAGAAGGACCCTATTCCATCAACGTACTGTATGCAGATGAGGAGATCCCACGCAGGTATCACTCACTCACTCACTCGCTCTCTCTTTCTCCCTTTGACATGCATACATGGATGCATTATACCCTCATTAACACTAAAATCTCTAACACCCACTGCCTCCCGTCAGTCCTTACAAGGTAAAGGTCCTGCCTACGCATGACGCCAGCAAAGTGCGGGCCAGTGGCCCGGGGCTCAACACCACTGGTGTACCCGCTTCTCTACCAGTGGAGTTCACCATCGATGCCAAAGATGCTGGGGAAGGACTGCTGGCTGTGCAGATCACAGTGAGTGTGCACTCATGTCCAGACATTCATGCAAACACCTTTACACAAATGACAAATACGATGCAAGAGTGCAGACTAGCTGATACCAACTTGGCTCACTCATGGATCACTGCCCTCCACTCCCTCCTATCCAGCATCAGGGTTTGTCTCGGCCCCATACACCAGACAGTAGACACATGCACACACTTAAATATAGATGAGCATCCATTTGTATTTTCTCATTGTGTGAACTTGCTAACATTACAGAAATGATGGGTGCACACCCAAGCATGCCTTCATCTGCATTCACATGATGCAGAATATCAAGCAATGGCGTGTACGACTGCCAACAATATAATAACATATTGTCCCCGGTCTCGTTTTGCCTCTCTTTTAATTCTCCAAACTCAGGACCCAGAGGGTAAGCCTAAGAAGGCAAACATCCGTGACAACCACGACGGCACCTACCTTGTGTCCTACGTGCCAGACATGACTGGCCGATACACCATCCTCATCAAGTATGGTGGAGACGAAATCCCATATTCGCCCTATCGTATCAGAGCCCTGCCCACTGGAGACGCCAGCAAGTGCACAGTCACAGGTATGTGCTACAGCACTGCATGCCATAGGACTGTATACAGGAGGGCAAGCTTGTAGAAATGAGAAGTTGAACTGTGTGTTAGTTCATTTTTGCATATTTGTTTGTTATTTCCTAAAAAGGAACAGATAGTAAAATGTCTATCATGTAAGTAAATACACACCAGTTGCACAATATCAGAGCCTCAGAATTGCCTACCCGCAATTCATAGGTAATGTAGGTAATTTTACCACTTGGCAATATACTGTATGTAGGTAATTTTACCACTTGGCAATATTTCTTAAGCCCCTCTACCATTCATGACTGAAAACCTGTAATATATATAAAGTCTGATATTCTGAGAAACCACACACTGCACACATACACTTACACACACAGCCTTCCCTCCCCTTCAACTGCTTCACACCCCTCCATCACTTTTTTGTTTTGTTTTGTTTTCTTCATCTCTCCGTTTGGAGCACAGTTATTGCCTCTCACACCCCCACCTGACTGTCTTTTATTTTGTCACTTCTTCGCTCCCCTGCTTCTCACCGTTCCTTTCTCAGTCTCAATCGGCGGTCACGGCCTGGGTAAGCTTCATGAAACCAGTTTGTACTGTCAGAGGAACTACTCTGCTCTATTCTCTCTCTCTCTCTCTCTCTCTCTCTCTCTCTCTCTCTCTCTCTCTCTCTCTCTCTCTCGCATGTAGGACAGCAGCACCACATTTCAGTGGGATCCCTTTCTGTCTTTCTGCCCTTGTCTCACTCTCCCTCTTCTCTCATTGTCTCTCTCTCTCTTTCTCTCTCTCTCTGGTCTACTCTTCATCATCTCTCTCCCTCTTTTCCTGTCTTGTTTTTGGCTTCCTCTCCTAATGTGATGCTTTCTTTTTCGCTCTCTCTCTCTCTCTCTCTCTCTCTCTCTCCCTTATTGGACAGACTAATGGACTAACCGAGTAGTCGGCATGGTGGAATGGCGTTCTGGCTAATGAGCAAGTACTGTACTAGATGGGAACTGACTGACGATAATGTGCAATCCGTTTGGAAATAACATGTAACTAGTAATAACATGGTCATGACTGGATGTCATCACACTCAAACCCGGTGTCGTGGCTGTGGAATGTGCATGGTGGATCTGGAGAGCGTGCGTGTGGATGCTTGTTTGAGGTCTCTTCGTACACTGTAAAATCCTCAGTGTTCATTTAACTATTGAGTATACAAATGCAACTAAATGGAACTGTAGAGGTCCATTTGTACACTATCAGAGTTATACTGTGAGTGAATAAATGAACACTGAGACTTTTACTGTGTATACTAAATGATATACGTGTACGGTGTATATGCAGTATACCATATATCTGTATGACTGTGTGGTCTGCATGCTTCAATGCATCTCAGTCCAATTGGCATCCCTAACACTCACTCAAATATTGCCTCCCCTCTCTGTAGGCGCTGGGGTTGGGCCCACCATCCAGATTGGCGAGCAGACTGTCATCACAGTGGATGCCAAGGCCGCTGGCAAGGGCAAGGTGACGTGCAGTGTGTGCACGCCCGAGGGAGCGGAGCTGGATGTGGATGTGGTGGAGAACGAGGACGGAACCTTCGACATCTTCTACACGGCGCCACAGCCCGGCGAGTATGTCATCTGTGTCCGCTTCGGAGGCGAGCACATCCCCAACAGTCCCTTCCAGGTCACGGTGAGTTCGTTTTTGTATGCAGTACTGTGTGTACCTACACACACGCTCAAACACAAACATGCTCACACCTAAAAGTACTGTATTTGAACCAGTGTTTCTGCTTAGCGGCTGCACAGTGTGTGAGTGATAGTGAGAGAGAGATTCAATGATCCTTGACATCATTCCTCTCCGCAGATGCTCCCTGATAAGGTCTTGGAATCAGAAGACATGTCAATGACACTAACTCTATTGTTCTATTCCCCTCCATTCATATACCCTCCCCTTGCCCCATCATCACCCCTGGCCTCCTACACCTGCCTTCACCCGCCCACCCCAACCTCCTTTCCTGTTCATATACACCATTACCTCTCCCTGCCTTCCCTTGTCCCCTCCCTCCATCCTTACCCACTCTCAGGCACTGGAAGGAGCTCCGACAGACCAGCTCTTGCAGCAGAGCCAAATGCCCCAGTACTACGCTCAACAACCCTGGGTACCAAATAACCTCTGTTTCTGCCCCAACTCATCCTCCCATCTTCTCTCAACTCTGTTCCATTGTGTTTGACATCTGGGTGCTCTTGTCTGTCTTGGCTGTCTCCTGGTGTCAATCGACTCATGTCTTTGTCTATCCATATCATAATATTCATCCCCAGAAGCCATGTTTGTTGTGTCCATCAGTGTGCTTTCTAGTTTCTAGTCTCTCTGTGGCTACAGTGTCTCATTGCAGGTTTTTCATCTTTGAGATGTTTTTTTCCCCCCTTCCACCCAACTCCTCATATAGAGGCGTACTGAGGATTTCTTAGCTCCAGCACTGTGTTGTAGGGCTGAAAAATACAAAACGATTACAGCACCGTACTGACACTGTAGACTCCTTCCTGTTTAGGATGGAACTTTGTAAACTTGTCTCAATTAGAGTGTGTGCGTGTGTGTGTCACAAGGACTGCTAAATTAGAATTTAGCGAAAAAAGGTTTGTCGAAATGCAACCTAACTTGTAGAATAGGCACAGCACAAGAAATCGTTGTTTAAGAAGCGGTTTAAAACTCCTTCATTAAGACAAAATGGCAGCCCTTTGCAATTTTCTAATTGCTGGTATTTTGCCATAACTTATGGTGCAGCCCTACTGCACAGGGGGAAGTAAGTGATAGTTGGCCATTTTGAAAATCTATGAGGGCACGTATGCTACTCCACATTTTGCAAAATGACTCTCCTGTTGTTGTAGAGCGTCTCCTCACACACACCACATACTCCCGTCCCCGTCCGTCCCCCTCTCATCTGTCCACCCCTGACCACCATGTCTCTCTGTGTCCTCATGCCATTCTTCATCTCACAGCTTGTGTCGGTGTCTTCATCCCTGGTCATGATCACCACCTGGTCATGATCACAACCATCGTCATCAGTCCTCTCATTTCATGGTTGTCTAATTGCGTCTTTGTTTGGTGTTTGGAAGCCTTTACCCTCTCTTGTTGACAATGCATTTGTTGTCTGCTAGTTATACTTGGTTGCACGTGGGTGTCGCACACCGAAAATGGATGGGTCACAATGTGTCATAGCTTAGGAGCTGCCATTTTTGGGGTGTGACACCAACACGCAACTATAAGTATACTATAAGTATAAATGAGAAATAACTTCATTGCTGATATGTTGTTTGTGTCACTTGTTGTTGCTCCCATCCCCACACATCAACCATCATCCTTTACCCCCCCCCCCCCCCCCCCACCCATACCACCACCTAAGAATAGACAATCAAATGATTAGAATTAGGGATGCACGATATTGAAATTTTGGCCGATATACAATAACTGATTTATTGCATGGTCAAATCAATCCATACTGATATTGCAATTCAAGTTTCCAGTAGGGTTTACCTTAACTCCTGTTATACAGTAGCTGTGATACTAGGGTGCAGATGCAGATAACCAATACTACTTAGATTTATTAGACCTACTGATGCACATGTCAAACAACTGAAATGTACACATTGTCCAATTTGTGTCCGATTTGTTCTACAGGAAGATCCTTTTGAAAGCTTCCCCAGAAAATACTGATTCAATCTACAGCCTTCAATTATTACAAAAGGCTTTTTTAGATTCACATTCCAATATAAAATTTATAAAATGAAATATTGGCTAAAGATATTGAGATTATTTTGCTGATACAATTTTACCGAATGCAATTTATAGCCAATATCGGCCAATACTGATATGATGAACGATTAATCGTGCATCCCTAGGTTGAAGTACTGTAATTGTTCTTCTGTTGCAAATACTGTCTTATTGCTGCTTGTAAAGTACTTGGAGATGCATTATGTTTATAAAAAAGTCTAAGCAAAGAAAAGGTCTGAGTAGAATATAGATATTTAAAATGTCCCAATCCATCACCCTCAACCTCTCTTCAGAATGTCACTTAACAATACCTCTACTCTGTCTTCTAGGCAACAGACAGACCAATGGGAATGAACGGTTTGGATGTGGCTGGGCTGAGACCATTTGACCTGGTCATCCCCTTTACCATCCAGAAGGGAGAGATCACAGGTATACACACGCTCACAATAAAACGATACATCCAAAGAGCTTTAAAAAAGTTACAGAATAAAACTAGCTTTTCCCAAAAACGATCAAAATGATTGCGAAATAATTATTTTAGTTTTTGTTTACCGCCATTATCTATGTTTTTGTTTTCGTTGGGGAAATGCGATGCGTTTCAATTCTGTGTGCTGCCTTATAGGCATTACTCGGGGGGGAAATAAGGAATCTTATGCAACAGAGTTGTGATGTGTAGTGTTGCATCTAGTAGCTGAATGTTGACTATTACACCTGTAAGTTATGTGTGTGTGTCTATCTATCCTCCTCTTTAGGTGATGTGCGTATGCCATCGGGCAATGTGGCCAAGCCTGACATCACAGACAACAAGGATGGCACTGTCACTGTCAAATATGCCCCCACCGAGGCTGGCCTGCACGAGATGGACATCAAATATGATGGCATCCACATCCCTGGTACTGTGCTGTTCAAATTGATCCTTTGTACACGTGTTGTGCACTCTCAGATTTTAACTACAGTATTAACATGGAGCACTGACCCCTCTCTCTCCACTCCTGTGTCTTTTCGTCCCCTACTTCCTCCGTTCTTTTTGTTATGATTTTCAGGCAGTCCTTTGCAGTTCTATGTGGACTACATGAACAGTGGTAATGTCAGCGCCTACGGCCCTGGCCTCATCCACGGCACAGTCAACAAGCCTGCTGTCTTCACTGTCAACACTAAAGATGCTGGAGAGGGTATAGAACACGCACGCACACACACACACACACACACACACACACACACACACACACACACACACACACACACACACACACACACACACACACACACTAGGGATGCGCCGATGGTGAAATTCTGGGCTGATGTTTAAAATAATGTTTAATAAAGTTTGTTTTGGTTATATTGTTATTCATTACCCCCTTTTGTGCCAGGGAAACAAATACAATCTTCATTATTAAAGAAATAACTGCCTTTCATCACACAGTAATGTAAAATGTAAATGTTTATTTTCCTATTCATACAATACCCATACTTTTTTATTTCACTTTCATTCAACCAAGAAAGGCCAGTAAGCACCACACGACGGCAGTAGGATGGAACATAAATCAATGTCAAACAGATAAGCGGCAACGGTGATAAACAGTGATTTTGACCTGCATCGTTCATTACCTCTCCCTCCAGGTGGTCTGTCCCTGGCCATCGAGGGTCCGTCCAAGGCAGACATCAGCTGCGTGGACAACCAGGATGGGACCTGCACAGTGTCCTACCTGCCTGTCCTTCCTGGAGACTACAGCATCCTGGTCAAATACAATGACAAGCACATCCCTGGCAGCCCCTTCTCTGCCAGAATTACTGGTAATACACCCCCACATGTAGCAGAGTGCTTCCTGATCTACTTTTTGTTTTTGTTTTTGAGCAGTAGTTTGACTGGGTTCAAATTCAGATGGCTACACACGTTAGCTGACGTTAGCAGAGCAGCCATAAACTAGCCTGCTGGCACCTGACATAGGTGGTTCGTCCTGATTTTCTGTACATCTTTGTAAAGTTAGTGTTAGTAAAGGTTAGTAAAAAGCAGGTAAAAGAGTAACGTGAGCAGTCAGTGACTGCAGCTGACTGACACCGCGCAGCAGCAGCTGACCGAGTCTGACACCGCAGCAATGGCTGCGCGCAGGGCACCGTTCCGTGGATTTGTGTGTGTATATATACGTCGTACAAAGTATATAGGACTTGAGTTGTTCATCATAAAAGAGTCGTGAATCTCTGGTGAGTCAGTCGAGGTAACTTTGACCGCTATTCCAGCTGTGCTTTTTCACTATGTGCACGTGATTGACCGCCTGTCCCGGCTGTGTTTCCAGGTGATGACTCTATGAGGATGTCCCATCTGAAGGTGGGCTCCGCTGCTGACATCCCACTAGACATCGGAGAGCTGGACCTCAGTCAGCTGACCGCCTCGCTCACCACACCCTCCGGCCGCGAGGAGCCATGTCTGCTTAAGAAGCTGCGGAACGGTCACGTCGGTGGGTGTCTGAGGGCAAATGTTTGTTTTTAGAAATACTTTTTTTCTCCTTGTATGTTTTACTTATGTTTCATGTGTCCGTTTGTCCATCCTAGGCATTTCATTCGTCCCAAAAGAGATTGGTGAGCACCTGGTGAACATCAAGAAGAACGGCCGCCATATTCCCAGCAGCCCCATTTCTGTGATGATCAGCCAATCGGAGATCGGCGACGCCAGCCGTGTTCGCGTCAGTGGCCAGGGCTTGAGCGAGGCCAGGACCTTTGAACCTGCCGAGTTCATAATTGACACTCGTGATTCAGGTTAGAAATGTCTGGTTCTATGGATATAACTATTGCTGTGAACTAGAGACATGTATGCGCTTACATGAGAGCCTGTGACATTTAGGCCCCGCCTTGTGCCATCGGTAAAAAATAAATACAAAATTATAGATGCAATGACAGCTGTAGCAATAGGCTCAGGCGGCATGTCCTCCTCAGCCCCACCTTGACCATCCCGCATCATTGCATTATTAATGCAGGCCTGTACACATGATTTGATTTGACTGTTGCACACCTAGTCATCCTACACTGTATTGTACTGCATTGCACTAAAGTGGCTTCTCTGCCCACGTGTGTTGTTGTACCTTGTCTGTCCAGTGTCATGTGTTTTGTTGAGGACCTGCACGGTTATCACAACGTCAATCATGTTTGTGATTTGTTCAGTTCATATACAATGTTTGTTTTGTATCATGGCATCCTTCTGTTCATGCAGGCTATGGTGGCCTGAGTCTGTCCATTGAGGGTCCCAGTAAAGTGGACATCAACACTGAAGACCAGGCGGATGGCACCTGTAAGGTCACCTACTGCCCAACTGAACCAGGAAATTACATCATAAACATCAAGTTCGCTGACCAGCATGTGCCAGGTACTTAACCTAGCTAGAGACTTTAGTTGTATAAGGGTTTATAAGCCTCCAACTCAAATTTATTCTCAAAGCATTATCTATATCAAACTAGACATTCCATCAGGCTTGGTTGTATTGAGTGTAGCTATAGTGTAATATGTCAATCCTCAGAGTTGTTTAATCTCTGAGAGCAAATAAATTAGAACATGTTTAGGGCGTCAGGTGGTCAAGTGGTAAAGTTCCTGCCCAAATGGAGACTCTGGTTCAAATTGTTCACATTGCATCCGGCATGGCTGGGCGCTAAGCTGGTGGGATGATCTCTGTCGCTGCACTAGCGGCTCCTAAAGGTTGGTTAGGGCACTATTTACCAAACAGGGTCGGGTCCCTTTTTTGGGTAGCGGACCCATTTTTATGGCTCATGAGTAAATATCCTCAATATTTATTTTCTGTTTCCTAAATTGTTTTTATTATTTAAAAAAAAAAAATCAAGAAAATAAACCAAGCTCACGACACAATGCGTCGCATCACGCTGCGTTGTGAGCTTGTAGATTGGCTATTTTCACTAGTTTGGGTCACAGGGAGACAAAATGTCTCTTTTGGGTCTTGAGCTAAACGTTTTGGAACCACTGGATTATGGCACCTGTTCAGCAGGGAATGCAACTGGGATGGATGGTGTGTTTCTCTGCATGCGTTCGGCTCTCCTGCTGAAACTCCTCACTGTTGGATGAAAAGTGGCTGGCGTCTTCATGTGTATCAGAGGAGACACATGGTTGTCAATGTCTACATTCTCCCACAGTGCAGCTGTAGGCAGTGACAGGGAATTTGTAATAGGCATAATGAGTAAATTGGGAGAAAGGGGGAAAAATGATTGTCATTTTTCGCAGAGTTAATCAAAAATCAAGAAATCTACAACCCTCACCCGATATCAGACTTGGCTTAGGTGCTTAAACTTAAAAACGTATTTTTAGTTTTTAAGTTAAACTTGAAATATCAAAAATGACTGAAAATGGCATCCACACACTAGTTTTCATTTTACCTAACTTTGTTTCTGAACAATTCTCTGTGTGTGTGTGTGTGTGTGTGTGTGTGTGTGTGTGTGTGTTTGTGTAGGGAGTGCGTTCACAGTGAAGGTGACTGGTGAAGGCAGGATGAAGGAGAGCATTACCAGGAAGAGGAGAGCAGCATCGGTCGCCAACGTTGGCAGTCAGTGTGACCTCAGCCTCAAGATCCCAGGTGAGCCCTTCCTCCAGTGACAGGAAATCAGACGAGAACACATTCCTCTATGCGTAATCATAATGTCAGAAATCCAACACATTGACCCATGAAACAACCCATAATCACACAGCATCCATTTTGCTCTTACGCACAGTAGTAAGAGCAAAACGGCTGCTTTATGATTATGGTTTGTTTCACCTTTAATGTGTTTAGTTCACGTTAAGCAACTGTCTACAAAAAAAGGCAAATTGACTCACTCACTCACTTTTTTCATTCATTTCCAAAACATTTGACACACTTGTCATTGTTTACTTAACATAGTTGTGTATTCAGAACTAATGAATACAGTTCATTACCTCCCTGTCTATCCAGAGATCAGTATAGCAGACATGACGGCCCAGGTGACCAGCCCGTCAGGCCAGATCCACAAGGCTGACATCATGGAGGGAGAGAACAACACCTACTGCATACGCTTTGTGCCCACGGAGACGGGCGTTCACACAGTGTGTGTCAAGTACAATGGCCAGCACGTGCCAGGCAGCCCCTTCCAGTTCACCGTGGGGCCCCTGGGAGAGGGAGGGGCACATAAGGTTCGTGCCGGAGGGCCAGGCCTGGAGAGAGCTGAGGCCGGAACACCAGGTTTGTGTTTGTGTGTGTGTCTGCGTGCGCATTTATCGTATGGTCTTGGTATGGGTGGTCTTAGCTGAATGGTAGAGAGGTCACCTGGGAAACGGAAGGTCCCAGGTTCGATTCCTGGCCCCGGCTATGTGTCCATGAGCAAGACGCTTGACCCGAGCACTCAATATGACCTCCTGAGCAGCCATCAGCTGGGTGAATCGGAAACTTAATTTCCCGCGTGGGATTGAAAAGGTCTGCATTGGTCGTGGTGTTGATAAATTACTAAATATCCATCATGGCCGACCGGATTTAGGACAGGAGACCTTCCTATGCTGTGTTGCTTGTCAATAATCTCTCATAATCCGAGTTTTGTGTGACTCCCCCGTGTTCTCTGTAGCCGAGTTCAGCATCTGGACGAGGGAGGCGGGAGCTGGTGGTCTTAGTATTGCTGTGGAGGGGCCGAGTAAGGCTGAGATTGCCTTTGAAGACCGCAAGGATGGGTCCAGTGGAGTGTCCTACATCGTACAGGAGCCTGGTAAGAGAGATTGAGGGATAACTAGAAAAACATTTCCAACTGTTGGAAATGTTTCAACATTTCCAACTATCATATATCAAAATTGCATCCTGTCAATCTGATTTTACACTACGTTTTCTCTATGCCCCCAAATTCCATACTTTTTTGTTTTTGTACTTTTTCATTGCATTTGCAGTTTGTGTGTATTTTACATTGTGTGTTGATGGTAGTTGTAAGGAGCAAACGTGCTGTGTACTGTAGGTGTGTGAACTGTAAAATCCTCAAGTGTTAATTTTACATTTGTTTGTTTTTGTGACTTCCTGTCATTCGGTGTGTTCCCCTGAAGGTGACTACGAGGTGTCAATCCGGTTCAATGAGGAGCACATCCCTGACAGCCCCTTCGTGGTCCCTGTAGCGTCGCCCTCGGACGACGCCCGGCGCCTCACTGTTGCCAGTCTTCAGGTGAGGCTCTGAGACACACACACACGTCCATGCACGTGTGTAGCAACACACCAGGCCAGAGTACATCGCCCACAATGCAGCAGCTGCAGGGAGTGCTGAAAGTTTAGGAATGTGTGGGTAGTTAGGCCTACTTTGGAGTGAAGACACAATTTGCACTTGGGAAATCTTGTCAAATCCTGAGTGTTAAATGAACTTTAGATTGTGAAAATGGAACCAAAATACACTCAGGATCAGGATTTTACTTTGTAAACTTTGCTTGAGACAGACTGATATATTGGGATAAATAATGTAGTGTAGTCACAGGTGTACCGGTAAGTAATAAAGCCTTTCTCTTTTCTGGTGTCTTAGTGTCAGTCAAACCACTTGAGTTCACCTTTTGTGATACAGTACAATTGCACAATCAACAGCAATAACTTATTTTTGATAACTTGGGACATAAAACTGCAAGCTATCAAAGTACAGTTTGAGTGGGTTTTTAGAGACATGGGATCTGCCGCTGCTGCAATGTTGGGTGGCGCAAAGGCTTCTGGGATACTAGAGGACTGTGTGTGTTTCTCGTGCCTCGTTCTAAAGGCTCCCAACAGTCTCCCCCCCCCCCCCCTCCAAGACGAGAAAGGGGCGCTAAAGGGTTAAAGAGGCCTGATCTGGGCTGTTTCCCTCCCTGTGTCTGTTCTCTCTCACTGAGCTGTACATACAGTGTATACACTGTATATCATACACACTTGCATGTATGCAAAGTCACTTTTCCCACATGCACAAAGGTCTTTGCATACAAATATACACACACTTAACTTCTTTACGAGCACAATTTCTTATCTCCTTTCACTCATCTCTCTTCGTGAAACATCCATAAAATCTTCTCTTTCTCCACTTTTCTGTTCAGCCCTGCTCTTTAGCCCTGTTAGCGGCCTCCAGGTAAGGAAAGCGGTTATGCTAACATAGACTGTGGGATGGTCTGTGTTACCATGGTGAGCAATGTTGTTTTTTTATCATGTTAACCACTTTACCCTGGCATCCCATTTTTGGGCATGTCATAATAGGCAACCATTTTCCCAAAATGTAAACCTTATCAAAAATAGCAGGTCTACAAGCTTGTAGATCGGTTATTTTGTCTATTCGTCGTACGAAAAATGATATGGGGCTTCAAGTGGTTAATCGTGAGTGAACAGTGTTTGATGGTGCTACTGATGTCTGGTAGCATTGCAGTCATGTGGTAAAAGTGGTAATGTTGCTGTAGTGTTGAGCGTGTGAGTCTGTCTTGTTGAGCAGGAGTCGGGCTTGAAGGTGAATCAGCCGGCGTCATTCGCCGTCAGCCTGAACGGTGCAAAGGGTGTCATTGATGCCAAGGTCCACAGCCCCTCTGGTGCCCTGGAGGAGTGCTGTGTCACTGAAATTGATCAAGGTAACCAGCTTTTTACATTTTCCTATGCAGCGTTCAATACACTTCAATATAGTCTAGATCTGTATAATATTTCTACAATTATCTTTCATTACTAGCATCCATAACGTCTGTCAGGCTCTTTACAGAGACCTTGTGCATTATACTGCATTACACTTTACTTCACTAAAGCTTACATTTTCTTTTAAAACATTTTACTCTTAAGTTATTTATTGTGTCCATGTGGATGCAATATAGAGAAGTCTATGTACAGTATATGTGCAAACTCACGTGGTCAATATTAATAATGCTTAATTTATACCTAGTCGTGCTTGTAGATCAGCTATTTTTGGTGTGACTTGAGTATATATCAGGCTTAACAGTGATTCAGAAATGGCATCCTCATCTGATATATGCTGTTGAATCCAGGCTGCAGATGTAAATGTGTGTACACATAATTGCCAATGCTGACAGATTGGTGGGGAGGAGCCTGCAGTGTTGCAGAACACCCAACTAATTGGATTTGATGAACATGCAAATGTCAATTCTCCACTTACCCTGAAAATCTCCACTTCACTAGATAAGTACGCAGTAAGGTTCATCCCCAGAGAGAACGGTCTCTATCTTATTGATGTGAAGTTCAATGGCAGCCACATCCCTGGGAGTCCATTTAAGATCCGTGTAGGAGAGATGGGCCAGGCTGGGGACCCTGGGATGGTGTCAGCATATGGACCAGGCTTGGAGGGAGGCACCACAGGTAACATGCATCTCTAAAGTCTATTGTGACATATTTACAAGCGGCAAGTGTGGTAGTTATATTGGATAGATATTGGCAATGAATGAACATTCATTGCCAACAATGAATATTTTAATTCTTGTTTCGGTCAAATTACATTTTTCCTCCAAATATGCTCACCTCAACCTTCATGTACACCCAGGCACTGCGTGTGAGTTTGTGGTGAACACCACAAAGGCTGGCGCGGGGGCCTTGGCCGTGACGATCGACGGGCCTTCCAAGGTTAAGATGGACTGTGTGGAATGCTCGGAGGGTTACAGGGTCACGTACACCCCGATGGCCCCCGGCAACTATCTAATTTCCATCAAATACGGTGGACCCTATCACATCGTCGGCAGCCCCTACAAGGCCAAGATCACTGGTGTGTAGGAGCTTCTTTGGCATGGGAAAATAGAATGTACATTGACCACATTCACACACCGGCCGAGGCGGTCATTTTGCTGTTATGTTACTTAATCACTTTCAACCTGGCATCCCTATTTTGGGCATGTCATTATAGGCACAAAATGGCATATCTTGTAGATCGTCAATTTTTTCCACATGAAACCATCGTTCGACGAAGTACACAGTTTAAGTTACGGGAAAATTAACCAATGTGCGAATATGGTCAATAATATACAGTATGCAGTCTCTACATGCATTGTCGATCACAGATTAAGGGAGACCGTTTCAGCCTCACTGACATGATGATAGAGGTCAATATGATTTTCAACCTCTCTCTCATATCTCTTCTCTCCTAATCTTCCAGGTTCCAAATTGGTGTCTAGTCACAGTATGCACGAAACCTCATCTGTGACGGTCGACCCTGTGACCCGCGCCATCAGCTGCTCTCAGCAGGGTGCTCCCGCCCAGTCAGATGCCAGCAAGGTCGTCGCCAAGGGCGCAGGCCTGACCAAGGCCTTTGTTGGACAGAAGAACAGCTTTAGTGTTGACTGCAGCAAAGCAGGTGTGTGTGTGTGTGTGTGTGTGTGTGGTTATGGCACAAAAGTGTATACCGGGGTTTCCTCATACTATTGGAGTTGATGTAGGCCAACCTAGCAAGAGGAAAATATCAACAGAAAGTGTAAAGATGATACTTGATGTATGAGCTGTTGAATCTTTGAATATTGCCTAGCCTAACCTCACCACCATCACTCTTCTTAACATAGTTCCACAAACCAAGAAATGTGGGGACCTTGTTCAAGCCTGTGCGCTGCTTAAAAGGATTTTTGCCAGCCATGACAGTGTGGCTGGTATTGTTTTCAGTTTGTGGTTTTATGTCTGGACAGATATTGTCACCATGATGGTGTCACAACCAGTTCAGATCATAATGAAGGCCGACTTTAAAGATGGGTGTGGTCCGAGCTGATATAATTTTTTTCCCCCATTAGCATTGCTACAACATGCCAACAATCTTTGAGTGGACATTTCTCAGTAAACGTAGTGCCAATAAAAAATAAAATGTTTTTCCAACTATTTCACCAATACTTAATCAAAAACAATATACCAATCGCCCCTGGATTTTATAGTGTGTGTGGTTCTTTGAGTTGCTGTGGGTATTTATTCTAAGTTCTCTCTCTCTCTCTCTGTCTCTGCAGGGCGTAACATGCTCCTGGTCGGTGTGGATGGTCCCAAGGTCCCGTGCGAGGAGATCCTAGTGAAGCACTTGGGCAACCGCATGTACAATGTCAGCTACCAGCTCAAAGAGAAGGGCGAGTACATCCTGGTGGTGAAATGGGGAGATGAGCACATTCCCGGAAGCCCCTATCACATCACTGTCTAAACCCCCACCAACACCGATATCGGAGAGAAAGCCCTTTATCGTATCACTGTTTTAACCAGCTGAAATTTCTGTCAGTCTTCAATCTAACCAATCAGCACCTGCAACATTATTGTTTACAAAACCCAGTCCCTTCTGTGTTAAAGCAGAACTAATAAGAACCCCCCAACTCCCCCTCCTTAACATATTGCTGTTTGACCAGTCCAGAAAACAAACTCCCACGTCAATGTTTACCTGAAGCCAGATATCATTGTGCTCTGAAGCGGAGTCTTTGAAACCAAACATTTTCCACTTCACTGTAACAACCAGCTAACCTTTTGACTCCCACTCAGTCTCCCAAAGATGAATGCATAGACACTGAATTGTTCCTTTTCATCAGTCCACTCTACTCATCTCTTCCTTTCTCTCCCCATCATTCTTTTCATGCCTCTCCTAATCATTATCCACTAGTAGATTTAGAAGGGGGGATTATGCACCTTTTTTTAATTACTGTAAACTAGCCATCAGTTGTGCCTTAGGCTTTTCCATGTTCAAACAAGGACACTGTTTAATGGACGATTAGACTGTAGTGTACTTTAAAATAGTTTAGGAAGGAGGATAGGCTAGCTTATACTGTAGAATAGTGTAGCAGAATAGTTTTTAGCCTTGCATAGCATGGAGGTTCACTCTTGCACTGCTGAAACCGCCCTAGTATGAATAATGAATACATTCTTTGGAAACTTCTGTTTTGTGAACAATCATGAAATATACAATATTTCAACAACAAAAAAATCAGGTGCATTGTGATGCAACTCTACTTTTATAAGAGAACCACAAGTAAAAGTACCCCAATGAAAATGTTATGCCCGGGATTGCCCGCTGACAAAGTTGGATAGTGCCATAATTGTTCCCATAAAGATCTATAAAAAAAGATGTGCCCATTATTATGCAAGGTTGTTTTTGTTGCATTGAAACCTAGTGCTGAGTGACCCATGCCAGTCCAGTATGTTCATACTGCTCTCTAGCCAACCCATTTGTTTTACTTGCTGCTAGATCCAGTTTTAGGCACTGCTGTTCTTAAAACCATAACCCATAAGGATTAGAATGAGGAAAATGGGCAACGCCAAAGGATTTGAGCTACAATGGTGTGAATAGGCTAGTAATAAGAGAAAGGTTAGTATCAGCTAGTAGGTTGTAGATAACTGTCAAAGTAGCTTACCGTCACTATATGACATGCTTTCTTGACACTGATGTTGAGAAGATATTGCCTAGACTCTCTGCGTGTTCTATACATGATCCAAATATGCTACACATGTTCCATTACTGGCACTAAAACTCACTCTTCAGACACAGAAAGACAAAACAAAAGGACAAAACAAAAAGGATCAGAACTAGATTAAAATAAGTTGTGTGATGTGGTCGATGTTGAAAAAAATGGAGCTGTTACATAAAAAGGGACATATCCAGAGTTGAGCTGGACAGAAGGGCTGAAGAGTATGTTTGGTGTATGAACTTTATTGTCCTATAAATATAATGACCAAAAATGATTTAATGAGAACTGTTACCTTGTGGTTCTGTAAAATGTCTCCCCCTCACCCGCCGACCCCCTCCCTTCATCCTTTTAGCTCTGGCTTTGTGTGTATTCAGTATTTCAGAACAACAAAAAAAATGCATCTTGTCTTAAATAGAAAAGCTTTTAAAGTGTTTGTAAGACTTACAGTATTTTGATACACAATAAAGTTGTCTAAGTATTTTTTCTGCCTATCTCGTTGTGTATTTTGTGTTTGTTCACACTGCTAAACGTTTAATTTTTGTAAGCTGAGGCTTTGTCAAAACCACAAGAGTGAATAATTAATGAACACCAACATGCTGTTGTGTTATTTCAAATGCAACATGTCATGTTGTGAGTGTGACAGATGTATTCTGTTCTCATACATGGATTCGTGTCAAATGGAGAAGTTACTTTTCTCATAAGTAGTTTTACATAATATGGACTGCCTGGAGAATTGGTATATCATACTACAGCACAGAAATGCAATCCTACACAATTGAAAACTTTGTAGATTACTGCAGCCAACGCCCTTCCCGGAATACTTCATGTACCAGTCACATACCCATATTAGGCCTTATGGCCATACTAGGATTCCTCCAGAGGCCGCTGCAGTAAAGGAAAACCTATATGGAAAGACTTGCATAATAAAACTCATAACTCCTTAAATCCACAAAGACTCGCATGTGTATTGCAAAGTTTGAGCACCACACCGTTTACCAGATCAAAAATATAGTTTTAAGAGCAAAATATAGGTAAACATGCCCTTGTATTTTAAACGTTTAATTAACTTAAATTGAGATGAGATTTAGTTTTCGGCAGCTTTAGGTGGGCCCTAGCTCTGGTCCAGATCTCTTAGGAGCGGGTGCTATTCCCATGGACTGAAAACTCCAAAGTCTCCAACTTTAATACAAATAAAGGAAACGATTTTGCTACTCCTCGAAACAAAGCTTGTTTTGTGTCGTTGAAAGACTATTCTCCACGGTGGGAAACGTCTCAGGACCCCCCACCTTCTCTGTATAATACACTTTTTGGGGAGATAAAATATTTCGCCAGACGGAAATTATTTTATTTACTCACCTGCGTCCTCTACAGATTTGGTCAACGGTAATTTATAGTGACCAGATCTGTAGAGGGCGCAAGTGATTCATTAAAATAATTTCCGCCTGGCGGGCATATTTAATTTTCTGCCCCTAAAGTGTGTATTATTATACAGAGAAGGCGGGTTTCCCACCGTGGAGAATAGTCTTTCAACAAAACAAAACAGACTTTGTTTTGATGAGTAGCGATTGACGAAATAATTTACTAAAGTTGGAGACCTCGCACAGTCGTGGAATTATCAGTGGGAATAGCATCCAGAGCTATAAACGCTCTGTCTGGACCAGAGTCCCATCTAGGGACTTTGAACTGATGGCCGCTAGACAGAGTGCATTGCTCGTATTCGTATCGTAGATCCCGTTTAGTTTTGAAGTCCACTGGGCGTGGTGACGACCAAGGTGGGTCATCCAGATGTGGTCCGGCGTCACGCCCCCTTTCCACTACTGTCGCTGCCGCTGGTTGTGTGTGTGTGCAGAACCTCGCCTGGGATCTGAGCCACATTGTTAACGCTTCTTGGTTTCGAAGGTAAGTGAATCCCGTTCATTTCTCCAGAAACGTACTCTCATTGAGCCTTTGACTGATTAAATATGTCGCGCTGTACAGTAGATGTGTAGCCTACTCTACTATTTGCTTACGCAGTAAGACCAAACGTATCTGACAAAGGCAAAACAGTTGCTAACGACTCTCATAATGAAAGTTTTGTTCTCATTTATCTGCTCCTGACTGAATTGAATCACTATTACTACTGCAGTGCATGTTTTTCTCGTTCATTGCTTTTCCGTCACTTTCAATGAATACTTTTACTTAAGGACCTATAGTTTGAGAGCAGAGTTTTGAAGAATTTCCTCATAGTTTGTAGCTGCTTTTATCATGGCAGGCAGCCAAGTAAAGCCTTAAGCCAGGCGGGCGGCAGTTATGTCTCCTCCCCTTCCTTCTGCATGGGATTACTTTCAATTTCAAACTGTTCTCAGTTCTCACTCTATCTATCTCTCTCTCTCTCTCTCTCTCTCTCTCTCTCGCTCTCTCTCTCTCTCTCTCTCTCTCTCTCTCTCTCTCTCTCTCTCTCTCTCTGTGTCAGGGTTTTGTAGATGTCTTTGAGTAACAAAAGTGACCAGGAGATCAGCAGCTTGCTGACTGAGTATGGCATCAAACATGGACCCATAGTTGGTATGAGTAACACACGTTTCCACGTTCCATCTAAAATGCAATGCTAATAATAAACTAGATAATATTGATAATATGGTTAATATTGTATAATGATGATACATGATATTGATACAGTGTCATTTAAATGCCATACTAAGAGAATGTGCTTTGTGTGTTTAGGCTCAACACGAAGGCTGTATGAGAAGAAGCTGAATGAAGTGATGGCCAAAGGCTCTTCACAACACTCCCCTGACAAAACCTACTACAGAGAGGAAGGTACAGTAGGACACAGGTTCTTAATTGGGGGAATTGTGCGCTGTTTGTTTTGAGGGGCGTTTAGACATTTATTTGTACACTGTATTGTTAGGAGACAAGGTTCTCCCGAACATAACAATCAACCTGAACCAATCTATATCTTAATTTCACATTGTGTAACCTAAGGGAGCTTCCATAGCCAATTATGCCCTATATACTTAATCATACGACGAATAGCAAAAATAGTTGATCTACACATTTACAACCTGTTGCATCGCAACCATTTTTGACAATACATGCCCAAAATAGGGATGGTTGAAAGTGGTTACCTTACCGACATTAAACCATTTCGTTATCTCAATGTCACTAGTCTTTTAGGGGAAGTAGACAATATTTACACTATTGATAGTACATATATGAGATGTTTCTTTACTGTTGTTATTCAGAGTAATGCACCAGCATCACCAGGACAAATATCTTGTGCAAAAATGTACTATTTACTATTTACTCTGTTCTGTGATAAATAAATAAATGAAAGCTATCTTCATGTTCCATACTTCATTAACATAAACTGATTAAGTAAGAGCCTATCAGAGTACAGATCAATTCACTTAGAATTAAATCAATTCATAAATAAACTACTAAATTACTGTTCACAGTCTGAAGTGGTAAAGTAAGCAAACTCTGAACTCTACAACACAATACTGTTATTGTGCTTATACAATATTGTCATCATTCAAACAGTGTCATGGTCATTATTATTAATGTATATCTTACTGGGCTGCCATCCAGCATCAATATTACAAACAACAGAAGATAGTCATGCAAAATAAATGATGACAAATTGGAACGACAGCGCTGTAACTGATATTTACGACCTCTGGAATGGGTCCTTTCTTTGTCACTCATGCCATCTAGTGTTCATGTTCTGAGTTAAATACACTAAGGGAGAGAAAAAGTCTGGACCTCGTCTATAGAAGTCACAAATGTCAGACACAGATGTCCTCCTTATGACAAGTACCATAACTAAAGGAAAAAAGAAAGCTTAGGGTGGGTTACACTGTTTTATTTATTGTCAAAAACTAAAATTAAAATATTACATATTATATCATCATTGACCTGAGGCCGATTCTAAAAACGCCTTCTAAATCCTGACCTAAGTTTTCTGAAAAATTCTGGTAAAGATTTTGTTGCTATATATACTGTATATAGCAACAACTACACACAGAGGTGTTCCCTGCTTGAAAGGTGTAACAATGTATAGATGTTCCAGATCTAAATGGGTTAACAAATGCATGAATTACCAGATGATTCATTTCAATGAGCACCTTTTTTCTTTAAGATATGAAGAACAAAAGATTACAAAATGTAATATACGTTGCACAATGTACATTTCATTTTCTTTTTACTATACAACAAAATCAAAAGAAAAGAAGAAAAGACAAAAAAAAAGAAAAAAAATAATACCCACAATCCCTCCCACCCATTACTGAGCACTTTTATGATTGAGGTCCAAAGTGTGTTCATGTTTGGTCTAATCCAAATAGACTGTACAACAGTATATATGATTTGTGATGTTTTCTTTTCTGTTACAGAAGAGGAGGTAACCTACGTTACATATCACAATCCAGTAAGTTCCGTTGTTCTGTGTGCCTGCCTACTATTTTTATTATTTTTATACACCATCTGTGTAAATAATGTCAATGTTATTTCAATAGGTTAAACATGAAGCCTACGGGGACATGTGAGTACAGCTTTTACACACACACACACACACACACACACACACACACACACACACACACCTCATATATGCCATGATTGCTGTGGTTGTAGTCTGTAGAGATACAGTATGCATTCTGCTGAGGGAATGGGCACTCTCTGATCATCCATGTGCAATTAAACTCCATTCCAGAATAAGACTTTGTTACTCCATATACTTGTTTTTACCGTGGTCAACCATAGACCCCTAGACCTGCAAATGTAATGTACAAAGTAATTTCTAAACTCACCACACTGTCTTGTTTTTCCACCAGGTTAAGGCGGAGAGGAAGCTTTGAGCAGGTCAACGATGAGGAGTCGGACCAGGACACAGAGTGAGTATAGTGTGTGTGAGAGAGTGTGTGTGTGTGTGTGTGTGTGTGTGTGTGTGTGTGTGTGTGTGTGTGTGTGTGTGTGTGTGTGTGTGTGTGTGTGTGTGTGTGTGTGTGTGTGTGTGTGTGTGTGTGTGTGTGTGTGTGTGTGTGTGTGTGTGTGTGTGTGTGTGTGTGTGTGTGTGCGTGCGTGCGTGCGAGTGTCTATACATTTCAAATCTTTCATTTCTCCTGCAGGCCCCCAATCCAGAGCACCAGTGCAACCAGTATCAGCACAGTACAAGCTAGAAAGCCGATCAAAAAGTCTGGAGGAGGGTGCAAGTCCACAGTAATTAAGCTGCTGTTATTTGCGCTGGTAGCAGGTTTCCTCTACTTTGTCTATTGCAGCATGGAGAACAATACACAGAATCCTTTCACTGAAATAGGGATGTGATTTCTCTTTGTTTGTGATTTGTGTTTGCCGATTTTCCTGCTTTTTTTCAAAATTTACACACATTTTGGACATTTTATCGGCTAGAATAGTATTGCATTCTGCCATTGCATGGGATTTAAAAATGCTCCTTACTTTGATGCATGGACCCTATTGCACCAAGATGCATCAAGATGCATATGCAATCTCACATTTTCTCTAATTTTAAAATCTTTTATGCAAAAGATTTTAGTTTTTATAAATGTGATTTGTTGTCTTTTGTGGAGAATACAGTATAATATGCTTTATTAGCATGACTTAGAACTGTTGTGAACTGTGTAGCCTAATGAGCATATTTTACTGTTGTTGCCCAGAATGCCCACACAATATGTCCTTTCTAAACCCAAGGTTTTGGTTTTCGTCGTCTTGGTGAATGTTATTAAATGAAGGTTACAAGTCCAGTTTCCAGTGTACTGTATGTTGGGAACGAGGAAGCAGTTCAGACTGCCATACAACTTCAATATTCATAACTTTATTGTCACATCACTAGTTTACACCAGGTATAAAGGAGTGGATGAAATTATTTTTATGAATTGCAGTTACATTAAATAAAGATTATTAAAGAGTAAAAAATATGCATCGAGTATAAAGGTTACAAAAAATAAAACAAACAAAGTATAAAGGTAAATAATATTCAAGTCACAAGAATGGTACGTGATCAAATACACTGTTCTGCCGTCTATTTAGCTAAATATCAAAAACAAATATACATCAAATGTGTGAGGATGTATCTACAGTCATATACTGTCCATAAGGTGTGAGTGTTACTGTGTTCCGTACAGATAACATACAAAGCAGCTATACAGTACATTTAAAGTATTAAAAACATTAAATAGTACATTTTATAAAATGTGCAAATTCTGCTCAGATGGTCCCAATAGCTTTTAGAAAACATGTTATGAGAAAGTGAGAAACTACAGCATACAGTAAGTAAATCATTTGATATACATACACGAACAAAACAAAACAAACTCCTGACTAAATGCATGCACCGGTGTAGAGGGGTATGAGTCAAGAGTATACAGATAGGTTCAAAGGTGAAAAACTAAATGAGTTTGTTGGCATCTCTTATGTACTCTGAGGAGATATACTGTAGTCTATATGCCAAGACAGGGACAGACTAATCAGGGTTCAAATCTGTGATAGTGGCAGATTTTTTATATTTAGGTTTTTGGTTTAAATGAAAACACTTTCGTTTTGACGTTTTGAATTTTGGAAAGGGGCATTCTCTGGGCCCACTTCCCCTAAAACGTATCAGCACAGGGACAAGTATGGTAGTTAAGTGGTTACATAACAGCTGCATTGAGATCAAAATGTGTCGTCCAGAGATCTAAAAGAAACGTTTGAAGTTACCAAATTAAGAAGGGTTTAAAAAATAATAATGATACAGTACTTTCTTTATAGAGGACAATGGGTAAGCACGTAAACATGAGGATAATCAATATTGAGATATATTAATATTGAATGGTGGACTTTAGGTTATCACTGGCCTCCTCTAATCAAACATATTTCCATGATGTATCAGTTTACCAAGTGTCCAATGTCCCTCAGATTTAACGAGTCCCAGGGTGGGAGAAGAAATCCCTAATTTTTCTAGATTGCTGAAACTATTTAAGAACCACTACATTAGATGCCTCCAGTCAAGTTCTGGACAATGGTGATGGGAAAGGAGTGTGGTTCTGGTAGTGACATCACTGCTGACCTGGGAAGGAACAAAATATTACTAATAAGAGTTGACAAAAGTAATATTGAGTGGACAAATAGAAGACTGATGTGTTCTGTTTTTATTTTCATTTAAAAATATTTAGCCTACTGCATTCATTTAGCACAGTTTGGACAAACATTCTCCTTTTATTAATAATTAATTCATTAATTTGTTAATGAATTGAAGCTCCATTCTTAGGTCTATTTGCACTTAAACAATTTGCTTTTTTGACAGCTTATACATAGCCCAGGCTTAATCCTTATTAAAGGAAACAAGAGTGATTTGTAGACAATGTTGCATTCTCGTTTAATTCATTGCCCTTCTGCATTGAACAATAAACTAAAAAAGTGTATTCATATAGTGTAAATTTAGTTTATTGGTTATTTATATAGCATTAAATCAAGATAAATGAATAATAAAAATGTGGGTGTCAGCCACCGCAATGATACGACATACTATACCGATACTTGGCCACCATATCGCACCACGGGTGAAATACCTATACCATTACAGCATACCTGCCATTCATCCTACTCCTCCCACTCAATGTTCCCAAGTGACAGGCGCCACCCCAGCCCTTAGGGCAGTGACAAATATCACCCTCCCCGCCCGGCTTATTTTGTGAACTGTTTGTATCCAATAAACAGTGACGATAATATCATCACAAGAAAATGCAGGCTGACCGACATTCAGTATACTGAATGTCAGTCAGTCTGTCAATGCATTTTCTTTTTTAACAAAAGTAAAAAATAAATTAAAAAAAAGACATTGATTAATATCTTTATTATGTGTATATACACTATATATACTATAATTGTTGTATAGTTTTGTGTTGTTAAAGTCTAGATTACTGGAGTTAGAGTTCCCTGGTGTTCATTCCCATAAGTAATTCCTCACAAGAGTTTTGAATAGAATAGATTTTTTAAATTGTATGTGTTCAAGGCCATAATTATGTGGGTTAAAGTCCCATTTCTTGTACAGCCAGCTTCATGGAGTTCAAGTTCCCCTGGTGGTGGGGACCTCGAGTCCCAGATTTCAACATTGTGTGGCTTTGAGTCCCATATCTTCATTCCTTTTTAAAAGCCTGTTTATGAGTATAAATGCCTTTTTATGCCTATGTAAAGCACTTTGAATATACTTTGTGTAGGAAATATGTTAGTTTTACAAATAAACTTGCCAATGCCTTGCCTTGACTGACTGACTGACTGACTGACACAGTGTGTGCCTACCCAAGTCTGCGTCCATCGAATCCAAGTGCCGTGATGAAGATGTTGATGAGGACCGTGAAGAACACAAACACTGTGCAAGCGTTGTTCATTGTGTTCAACTTGGCATGCTTCTTCCTATCATTTAGGTCATACTTCACTGTAAATAGAGATAAGAGGGGTGGGGTCGGATGGACAAAAATGGGTGAGTATATATGTACCAAATCCTTGGGTAGAATTGGAGAAAAGAAGGGTCAATATTGAACAGACGTGTAAGAGAGGGATAAGAAGTTTATTCAATTACCAATAAAGACGAGCAGCAGGCCCACCACAACTTGTAAGACGAGGGAGATAGACAGCAGGACAATGAGGGGAGTATAGAAACGGTACTGATTCCCCACGTACAGAACAGTCTTCAGCTGAGAAGAGTTGGCCATCAGCAGTGCTACGTCTAACATGCTCTGAGCTGCACTCTTCTTAGTGGCGTAATGATTCAGGTTGATGGCCCGGTACACTTTACCAGAGGGGTCTGTGTGTTGTGCCTGTGAATTTGGAGAGGAGAGTTTAATTGAAGAAAGGCAGAGCAAGTCTATTCATATAGCACTTTTCAGGTAAGTAAAAAATACTGCTAAAATGACATGTGCTTACCATACCGTCATGACCTGTGTGGTCAGCAATATTTTTTGCCAAGCCATGCAGTAATACAGGTTTTCTTTATTTATTTATTTATAACAGTGTGTCTTGGATATTTTATAAGTTCTCCTTTCCCAAGTACTCTATATACTGTGTTATTCTAAAAGAAAGGAACTTAAATAAATGTAGTCCTTATAGGGTTAGGAATTCTATGACAGGTGTTTTGTTAAAAGTGTCCATGACAGAAAATCACAGAAAAAACTGTTAGATATGCTGTCAGTACAGTCTGCCATTGTTCTGTGTGTTGCGTAACTTGCGTAACTACTGTATGTGTTAGTGTTTCACTAGGTGTGGTTTCAGAAGAGAAGGGAGTGGCAGTGCTGGCACACCTGAAAGAAAGAGAGAGAGAGAGAGAGAGACAGAGAGAGAGAGAGAGAGAGAGAGAGAGAGAGAGAGAGAGAGAGAGAGAGAGAGAGAGAGAGAGAAAGAAAGAAATATACAAGATAGGACATGCTCCCAGATGTTCTCTCTCCGCTACATTCACCACAAATCTCTCTCACGATAGCAACATTCTCACTCACAATATACGGCCACTTGGCTAAGTGCATCACTGATACCCTCTATTTTGACGCCAATGATAGCACATCACTTATCACATACTAATCATACTTCCATTCTCATACATTTTGTCTTATATTTCCACAAGAGCCTGAGGAACTCTGTCTATGCACTTGTGTTTGACATTTGTTTGTATATTTGATATTTTCACTCTATTCATTTTTTAGCGGCGCTAGCCGCTCTATACCTTTAGGTATAGAGCGGTAGCCCTCTATACCTGGCTTTTGCGTCAACGTTCTGATTGGTCAGACACGTCAACAAAGTGATTGGTCAAGCTTCATGTGACACGTGGCTATAAACACATTATAAACACTTATTGTTTTTTTTGCCAAGCCATGCACCTCTATACCTGGCTTTTGCGTCAACGTTCTGATTGGTCAGACACGTCAACAAAGTGATTGGTCAAGCTTCACGTGACACGTGGCTATAAACACATTATAAACACTTATTGATGACAAAATGTATCAAAGGCGCCGCTACCTTCACACAGGTGTGATTTTTTTATGTACACTTGAACTTGAAGTTGCAGAGTCCTGTGGTGAGCCATAATACCCCAAATCACACAATATAATACGTATATATCTATATATATATATATATATATATATATATATATATATATATATATATATATAAATAGTGTTCATTTCATTCAGTAGAATGAATGATGATCATACATTTTTCTGTGTGATATCAGGTGTCAACTCAGATTGCCTCCTTGAAAAAAGCATTTGCTACTGTATTAGGCTACTACACCACATGAGAGTTTGCAGTGCTTGCTAGAAGTAAACAACATCAGTGGACACAGCATTTTCTGGGATGTGAGCACAGCAGTCATGCAGGCAAATTAATTCTCACAGACAAATGCAAAGTCCTGGAAAGTTTACAAAGCACTAAACTGTATTTGAACATGACACTTTTATGGGAAGCCATGGCACCACGATATTATCCCCAAACCGTGAATCCTAATTATAACGAAATGGTAAAACAAAAAACTATCTTACATAGAGCTTAAATATTTGGAAGATGAACAGCTAGACTAGACTAAGCTGTCTAGAATAGACTACACTAGAATATTTGTGTAACACATCACCAAAATGTATAGTTGGCTTCACAAAATCAAAGCAAGTTCCTATATCAGAGGAAGGTAGGTGATAGTGTAGTAGGCTAGTGTGGTGTGACAGCCAGGTGTCAAAATGTCACGTCTATGAATGAATGAATGCATGAATGAATTAATAATTGTATTTTCGTGTCTGGCTGCCTCAACACAGCCCATCCCTTACGGGATTATTCAGACACATTTTAAAGAACACAGTATTTCCAGTGCCAACATTCTGACACTAAAATAATAAACTAAATAAATACCCCATACTGTATACCTGACTCTGATCAAAAGTACAGAGACAGTTTAGTCTAATTTTCAAACTAAAGAGTGGAGGGCAAGAGAGAGAGAGGAGAGAACAGACAAGACAGACTTGAATGTTAACTTAGGCAGTGGAAGTACTCAGCTATTTTACTTAAGTAAAAGTAGCAATACCACAATATAAAAATACTCTGTTAGAAGTAAAAGGCCTGTGTTCAAAATGTTACTTGGTTAAAAGTAGGCCTACAGAAATATTGGCATCAAAATATACTTAAAGTACCAAAAGTAAAAGTACTAAAAATAGCAGATCTACAAGCTCACAAAGCGTTTAGATCGGCTATTTTCAAATAGCCTATATGTAGGGCTAATGTATGTTTTATAATATAATAATTTAAATCTGCAAAGTAACTAGAAGCTAACGTTTTCAAATAATTGTATTGGAGTAAAAGTACAATATTTGTAGTGGAGTAGAAGTAAAAGTATTGAAAATTGGAAATACCCCAGTAAAGTAAACAATTCCTCAAAATTTTACTTAAGAACAGTACTTGATACTGTACATACAATATATATACATACATACAATACAAATAACTCAAAGCTTATAGGAGTAAGAACGAGTTATTATTCTTAGTAAATATATACAGGATATTCATGCTTCTGGAAACACTGGAGCCAATTAGTTTATATGTTTTTAATTGATCTTGGCTTTATGGAGTGAAAACAGTCTTGTACTCAGGTTATGTGTTGTTATTGTCTGTTTTGCATCTCTGTTTCTTATATGGACCTATTGTGTCTGAAATAAAGTTTATATGTATGAGTTGGTTTGATCCATCACAGTGCCATATGCGTAAGTTGCACGTAGGGTTATAGGCTATCTTACCTCTACGTCACCTGGTTTATTCAGTGCAATTGCCTCTGCCTCTCCGTTGTTCTTTCTCGTCTCGCTATCCATTATCTTCCCGATTGAAGAAGTCCGATTTGCCTGTAAATTGTGTAAAAAAAAAAAAGTGTCTCTAGCGAAGTCCAACTTCACTGGCTAAAAACGTAATGAAACGGCGGCAGTTACTCACTAGTTACTGTACAGTACAGTAGTACAGCAGCCTACATACTAACTCTCAACAAGCCAACCGGACTGACAAGTGTCAACTGCAACTGTAAAACACTGTCGTCATAACTCACGTCATAACTCTCTCTCTCTCTCTCTCTCTCTCTCTCTCTCTCTCTCTCTCGCACACGCACACGCACACGCACGCACGCACGCACGCGCACACACACACACACACACACACACACACACACACACACACACACACACACACACACACACACACACACACACACACACACACACACACACACACAGTCAGTGTATTAAAACGATTTCCAAATTTCGGATAGGAACGTTTAGAATGTTGTCAAGTTCATAATAATTCAATAACAACATATAACAGTAGAGAGGATAGGATAGGCCTACGCCTACGGAGGATACAGAAAACAAGTTTAAAGTAAATTATATAGTACAGTGCACTGCAGGTGGGTGTAAGAAAAATGTAAAGAATAACCGGCCTGTGGGGGGCAGCCAGCCACACCGAACAGCAATGAATTTCAAACAGGAGAATAAGAAGACGATTCAACTTCCGCCTCCTGCTCAGTAATGTTGCCATGTCCGCTTACTATAAGCAACTTTGGGCTTCTTTTTCTGTGAAGTTGCTCTCTAAAGCTTGGTAGTTGCGGGTTGCGTTTTTTTTTTTTTTTTTTTTGGGCCTCCTTGCTCCTTCCTAACTATTTTTTAAACCCGTGGTTCTCAAAAAAATGTCAAGGACCCCCAAAATACTTGGCCACATATCTGAAGATAATGATGATTGTGCCAGGGACCCCCATTTGTGTATTTAAAATGTTTCAAAAACATTATTTTTCAAAATTTTTCTTTGAAAATAGCACGTCTACGTGGCTATTTAGCTGACGTTCAAAGTGTTCTTTAGGCTTGTTTTCATACACCTGGTTGCTTATTTCTCTCGCAGAATCTGGCAACACTGCTACTGAGGCGATAACATGTCGGCTCGCTGCTACACAATCACAATGTTACACAGGACGTTCATAAATGCCTTCAAACTGCACAGCCGGACACCGGGGAGACCCGCTATCCTGCTACGACCACTGAGTTCATCTAGTGCGGTAAGCAAGACGAACGTGAATATAGAGGAGTCTACAGAGGAGTATTACACGTTTGTGGAACGACTGATCCCACGATCGCGGGTCCCCGCTCCTCCTAAACACGACGGCCCTTCCCCGTCTGGCTGGGTCCCTCCGTCCGAGTCACCTCCGGACCTGCCGTACATGATCCGTCGGTCTCGGATGCACAACATCCCCGTGTACACCGACGTCAGCAACGGCGGCAGCCGCAAGACGACCCTGGTGCGGAAGGTGGAAGGGGACATCTGGGCCCTGGAGAAGGACGTCAAGGAGTACCTGAGAGAAGTCACCGGCAAAGATCTACCGACGCAAGTCAACGAGGTGACCATGACTGTTCGTGTCAAGGGCCATTTCGATTCAGAGCTGAAGGCCTGGCTGTTGAAGAAGGGATTTTGATGATTTTGTGGAAGAACTGCAAATCTTTACGTTGGCAACTACCAATATTTAAAAGCAACATTACAGAAAAACAAGCCCAAAGTCGCTTATAATAAGCGGACATGGCAACACTGACTGAAACTGTATTTGATCTTTGGATATGGTGAGGAGTCTGAGGACTACTACAGAATCAATGGGCCAGCTGTCACTGTATCACTAGCCTCGGTACCCAGGCGTGTGTACTGTATCACTGACTCAACCAACCGACACCAACTTTTCCTTCTATCGAGGAGGGACGTGCCACCATCTTAAAATGTGCACTGCTATAACTGTGTTACATCATATTGACATCGTGTGTGTGAAATTAAAAGGTCTATAACTATTGGCACAATTCTAAAGCCTTGCTTTGTTTATTACATTGTGGAAGTTAAGTCCAAAAATGTATTCATAGGCTGTAATACAAAGTCTTACAACTTTGAACCTAAAATTGTGAACCCTGTTCTGCACTGACAGTGCTATGCCAACTTTGCCGTGGGTTGGGATTGTTGCTACAATCTCTGAGGGGAGATTGTGAGAATAAAGATTAAGCAGTGAGATAATAATTAAATGGCCTATCGGATGAATTGGTGTTGTAATGATAACTTGACATTCATGTCAGTTTGGGGGAAGACCAATGTGGTAATTCAAAGATTTGACAATGAAGGAAGATCAAACATTGCAGGATTTTAATTGTACAACTTTAGGTATTTATACTTTAAAAAAAGCACAAGTCTGTACATAACATATATGTACAATGTCTATTCAAAACAATGTATGCACAAACATCAAATTACAAGATTGATAATTGAGTTGTGGAATTTAGGCAATGATTTAATATATTTAAGAACCACTTAATTAGATGCCACCAGTTCAATGTATGAATGCATGTAGACTGTAAACGAATTCAACGTATGTTTAAAAGTTAATATTTAACTACTGGGTCTTTACATTACTTATATAATTGCCATTCTAATGTTGCAGTACACAATTATGTCAGTGATAGATATCTCACAACAAAAGATTAGGTGACGAAGTACATTTACTCAAGAATTGTACTCAAGTACAGTTTGTGTACCACTGATCTAATTTGAATTGGTTTTACTCTGCATTTACATCCTAAGGAGCAGTAAGCAGCGCATGGGGACCAACTCCAGTTTTAATAACAGTACTTTGGTCAAGGAGTAGGCCTACTTAGCTTTTGGTGTGGGAGAAAACCCAATGCAAACACATGAAAATAGAGCTGCAACTATTGATAATTTTCTAAGCGTTTATTCTATCAGTTTCTTGTTTGATATATAGTGTATTTATATTAAAATATAATATACATCAACAAATCAATTAACTACTTAGCATTTTTATACTTCATCACACAACAGTGTCATGCAAGAATAGTGAAAATGGCATACGCACCATCATGACTTGTTGAACTTGAGCTTGTAAATCAGCTATTTTCACTATTCTTGAATTTGTTATAAATCTTTTAAAACGTTTCGCCTATAATGACATGCCTTGCCCAATATAAGGATTGGTTATTTTATTAAAAGTAGTGTAAATGATATTCTTTGGTTAAAACAAAGCTTTTTATTGAGAAGTTAAAGCTCTATATTCTCAAAGTCATTGCTTTAGTAATTGTTAAGCAATATTTAATGAACAGAAAATACATTTTCAGGTGGTCTGCCAATTTCATCCTAACAGGAGGGAGTACCCATTTATCAGTTTAAAATTTACAGTGTTCATTTCTATGTTGTCTGCTCATTTCTGTATTATCGCTTCCAATTATACTTGTTTATCCTGTATCCTGTAGGAGGTCTCTCTCCTGATTGACTCTTGTATCCTGACCTGAAAATGCATGTTCCGTTTACTCAAGAGCTGGAGAGACAGGGAGATCTTTTACTGAACACTTGTACAAATTCAAAAAATCACTTACTACCTTTAAATTAGATTACTATTTTTTTTAAATAGTCAATAACTGTTGCAGCACCCCTACACGCAAACTCCACACAGGAAGGCCACCCTTGCCAGGGTTTGAGCCCCAGTCCATCATGCTGTAAGGCATCCTTGCTATCCATTGGTCTCCATAAACTCATGAGGAATGGCATAAAAATAAAATCATTCATCCATTCTGTGAAATATGGTTTATATCTCTGGTTCTCAATGTCGGTTCAGGGACCACCAAAAAACTCCAAATGGACTCTCACAGGTCTGTAACTCAGATAGTGTACAAATGGACCCATTTCACTGAGGATTTACAGTATAGATTGGGGTTTCAGTATAGTCAAGTGGTTTAGTTCTCATCCTTTTTAATTTCAAGGACCCCCAGTTTGATATTCATTAGTCCACGGACCCTATTTGACTCCAATCTCCATTGTAAAATTAAATACCGGTACTTAGTTTAAACTGTAAGGGCCCTGGTGGTTCATGGACCAGACATAAAAAAGTCAACCTTTTAAAAGGTTTAAATCAGTATATCTGCACCACCCACACACATCCCTAATTATTTCAAATAAAATTGCAATCCCTAATTATTAAAAGTAACACAATTACAGGAAATGACTTTGTGTTGCTCCCCAGATAAAACACATCTGATTTTAGTTGAAAAATGGATTTTATTTGACATTAAAGGATGTACAAGTGACATTGCACAACATTTTTGTGTATAGCTCAATAGCTCATCCTATGTGGCATTTTCAAATAAGATTTCAACCAATGGCATCCTGCAAAGTATGAAATTCACAAACAGCTATTTCTGCAGTAAGCAATTCTGCCTCAAAAACAGCCTATTAAGTGGAGTATTCTTTTTTCCATCAGCTGTGTGAACATATCTCTTTCGTTCAAGATCACAGTTTCTGTACAAATACAGCATTTCATGGGACAGCATGGCATTTTCAGGGTTTAATATTTGCTTTACTTTTGAAAGTATGTGGTGTTCAACAACTATGTAACTGTATATATATCAATCAATCCTGTTGTCTACCTGAAACAAAATGCTTTTCCCCCTTACCCTGCTCCCACCCTTTCTGGCGACCATCAAAACAATTACAAGGACAAAAACTGAATGTAACAAAAGGTGTAGGAATTTTCTTTTGACATTTTACACCTTAAAACAGTTGCAGTCCCGATTTCAATTTGCTGACATCACTGTGGGTCCAGGGGAGGCCTTGCGATGTTCTCTGTGGAACAGACACTCCTGGAACACTGTGCTGAGACGCGCCTTCCATCTCCATCGGCTGGTCGAACACAGTGATAGTGGAATAATTCTCCACCATGAGGCACGAAGGGTCTTCCGATTGTCCAGGCACTTTACCGAGAGGAAAGTTCTTCCACTGCACTTTATCTGTGCACACCTGCCAGGGAGATCCCTTGAGCAACTCTGCCTTTTCTGCCTGAATCTCCGGGTTCAGGAGGTCCTGGAAAGTCTCACTTCCGTCAGAGCTGGTCTTCACTCGTCTCCCATTGGGCTGGGGCCTAGAATGCTGCAACTTCTCATTTAAACTCTCTAGTGTGTATATGGGCTGGTCTCTGCGCACTGTAGAAGTCACACTCCCTGAGTGTGTGCCCTGTGTGTAGATGGAGCAGAGCTTTAGTAGCTTCTGTCGGGTCTCCACAGGCAGCGGGTGTTCCATGTCATCCAGAATCAGCTGAAGTAGGTGAGGCGTGCTAACAGAGGGAGCATCCAGACAGGCAGAGAGAAGCTGCTGCCACCTCAGCTGAATGCGGTTCACAAAAATCCTGTCCTTCGCTCTGGGCCTCCTCTGACCTTTGGTTTCAAACTGGTAACTGGATCGCTTGGTGTTGCAGAGGAGGAGCTCGGAGATCCACGCAGAAATGTAGAGGGACCTGTGATTGTCGGGTTCTTTGGAAAGCTGCTGAAGCTCGGTGAACAGCTTTTCCAGAAGGATGTGAATAAAGGACGGTGAGTTGAGCATCTTCAGGAGCGGGAGCCAAAAACACAAAAAAAGGTTAGGAATCCGGGGAGAAGTTGAACTGTAGTCTTCAGAAGTGTTACAGTCTAATGATTCCAATTGTTCAACAGTGGGAACTAGAAATCCATCTTCCATCAACACATCAATGAGTGTGTCACTGCATTCTACAGCCAAATGCTTGATCTGAGCAAGAATCCAGGTCATGTCTGCAGAGGGGGCTGCCCACAAGCACTTCTCTTTGTCCTCATTGGGTCCATCAAATGTCTGGTACCGTTCTTTTTCAAAAGAGATCAAAAGTTCCCGTGCCCTCTTGTAGTTTTCTATCTCTTTCTGCCTTGCAATGAGCTTGTCCTCCTGTCGTTTCAGCTCCTCCTCTTCATCCTCTCCTTCTTCAGATTGTGAATCCCAGTTCAGCCCACCGCCCAGCTGTTTGGACCAGTACTGCTGCTGGAGCCACTCAAGGACCACGTCACAGCCCTTGCGACACCACTTCAAAGTAGGGAGCTTGTGATGAGTGAAATCGTGCCTGAGGTCCACGATCCACTCGGGGATTTTGAGCTGACATGCCAGTGATCTTAATGGACGAGCAACGAACCCCTGTTTTCGCTCTGTGATTAAATTGACGAACCTAACCAGCGCCATTCCGTAGAGCAGGATGAGGTCGTCGCCATCGAGTTGTCCAGACTTGTCCAGAACTTGACACCGCACCAGGTCTGCTGTACCCTCCACAGCAACGGGGGTGTTGTTGGAATACCTGCCTTTCCAGGCAGAGATCCTGTGCAGGGCATACTTCTGTAACGCACAGTCCTTTGAATACAAATATTCAAGCACCTGATCCCACTCAGCTTTGTTGATCCATGCTACCACATGGCGGTTTTTATCGGAGCTTTTCTTCCTCATTCTGGCCACTTGTAGGAACGTAAACAGACGCGATCAATACGGTACAGTGCAACCTCACTTTCTGTCGCGAAAAATCTGACTTGCGACAACCAGTCTGTGGAAGCAGTGGATTAAACGATGTTTTCTTCAGCTACGTCAAAACCCACTTCGCATGGTGAGCTAACCATGTAGAATAATGGGAGCTAACCAGTGTTGCCAGGTTTATAGAGAGAAATAAGCAACCAGGTCTATGAAAACAAGCCCCTAAAGAAGCGACATGAGCACTTTAAACTTACATACACTGGCTATTTGAAAATAGCAGATCTACAAGCTCTGGTGCGACGCGTTGTGAGCTTGTAGATCTATTTTCAAAAGAAACATTTGGAATAGTTTAACAACACATCTCGAAATCTGATACATGTCCCTGGCACAAAATATTCTCAGTCGGCAGACACATATTGGGATTGGGGTCATTGACATGAACATATTTGCGAGCCACTGGTTCAAGCAACATTAGGAAACAAGCCCAAAACAAACGCAACCACAAATATTTACAAGTAACTTTACAGAAAAACAAGCCTAAAGTCGCTTATAATAAGCGGACATGGCAACACTGAAGCTAACCCACAGTGTGACGGAAATTACGTTTTAAAAAGTCGACCACATCCGATCCCGCCCGTCGTCATCTTATGTCGACAGACTTGTTTGGAAGATGGCGGGTGCTTTGAAAGAGAAACAACTTGCTCAAAATGTTTACACTGCCTTGCAGGTAAGAAAATGAAATGCTATTTAAAGTGTTACGGTTTTAAGGATTGTGGTGATGTGTACGTCCTACATCATTAAGATCACCAAATCAGCCTATAGTCATCAAAACGATAGTCATCTCTAGCAGACGCTTAATACCCGAATCGGGAGATACTTAAAACTACTTCAAAGTAAATGGGATTATCATGTAAAAATCAAACCTATCTAACAAGATCTAGTTATAGACTTAACTCTGACCGTCACTGCGTCCAAATTGTCAAAATAACATTCTTAGCGTTTGTGCTCAAGCAAACGGTATATGTCTGTCCAAATAACATGACATGTGAACAGGAAACCAGCCTGCATAGTATAAATGATGCTAGAATGCTAGATGCTTGTAGCATCAAAATAGGTGACAATAGAGGAGTGCTATAAAGTGTCATAAAGTCTCAACAGGTGAGTTCTAATCCTGCAGTCCTGGCTGAGGGGGAACCATTATAACTATGTGGGGAACCCATGGAGGATAAGATAAGAGTCTGGGATGCTAGGACTGTTAGCCAGTGTGTTGTAAAGGAAGATGGAATCTGAAGTGTTACTGTCTGGGGAAGGGGTGTAGAGAGGACAGCTGTGCTAAGTTTAAATATTTGCCATTCTAAAGAGCGGTCTGATTCGTAATAGTAACGTGTTGTTGTTTTTTGCATTGCATGACTAATCATATCTGTTGTATTTGTGTTTATCATTCAGGCTGTGTCTTGTCCCCTGGTTGAGGGGTTGTGTTTACAAGATGCTGACAGTATGCAGCAGCTGCTGTGTACTCCCTCTCAGCACCGCACAGATATCCTGGCTTGGATTTGCACCATGTAATTCATTTATCTTGTCCTCCAAACTTAAAAAGGCATGCATTAACAATGAGAAAACTCTTATCTATTACCTTCCATGAAAAACACAATAACCCTACTTCCATCTTCTGTTTTTGATGACAGCATAAATCCAAATCTGAAGATGTCATCCCTGAAATACAAAGATCCTGATGTTCTAGCTAAAGGTGAGGTGACAGGGGTGAGAAAACTGAGTTTTTTTTGGTGTATCAAGGGACTAATGAAAGACAGTATATTGTGTACTGTATATTATATTATGCACACAGTAGCCCTTAATGTTACCTTTTTTGCACTATGACTTTTAAGCATTAACCCTTTTCTTCTTTCCTTGAAACAGAAATGGCAGCTTTTGGGCAGGAGTTGACTCTCTGCAAAGCAGATGACTTAGATCTCATCAGGGTGAGACCAGTAGAAATGTAATAATACTGGGAGGATGAAAGCCAGCAACTCTTTTTAGAACGCTATTTGCAATGAAGTTCTCTTACCATTAGAAATTACGTCAGCCCCTGCCAGCATAAATTAATTTGTTGTTGGTCTAAATTAGTTGTTTTTGCCCCGATCCAGGGCAATGCATGTCCTTGGCAACAGCTTCAATTCCAGGAACAACTATTAACTTTGGTCCCAGGCCCTGCAAGGCCTACTGAAGGGGACGTGGATGGAGAAGTGCTACTGAGAGACCTTTACTCTGCTGAGACTCTGCCCCATCTCACACACATGCTAAAACCTGCACTCGACCCCTGGCCAGCTGACATGAAGTACACGCTCTTCCTCTTTATTCTCAAGTATTCACATCTTATTGTCCCTGATGTTGGTCTTAACTCTCAACACCTGATCCAACGTTAAACAGAACTGAATGGTCAATAGGATGTGATTTCCTGAATGTGTTCTCCACTGGACCGTCATCTAATAAATTCCTTTCCTCAGGGCTTCACGCAAGGGTCTGAAGTCATCATCTTACATACTGAGTAAAGAGGAGACTGCTGATGTTGTAACTCTTGTCCAGTCTACACAGACTGCATTGGAGCAGCTACAATCAGAGGTAAACTTACTCGTTTTGATTCTGAAGAGTTTTAAACTAGGTGGAAGTGGCAAAACTAAACATAGCGGAAAAATTCTATACTTAAAATGGACATATTTTCATTGTGTCCTCAATGGTAGCTTACAATCATATAAATAAAGCATTATTTTTATTATGTTATTTTTTCTTTTTTTCTAGTAGGCACATGTCCCATCTATTTCTATTTATTTATGGATGTCACTGTCACTTTGTTATTTCCTACCATTTGTTGCAGTGTGAATTCTTACAAAGTGACGCTCAAAGTTCTGGAGTCTTGTCTCCATGTGTGTTGCGTATGGCAGTATGTGATCTTTGTCAGCTAATGGGTGCCTTCAGCCATGTCTACGAGACAGACCTCAAAGCTTACTGCAACAGATCCCCCCCCAGTCTTAGCAGAGAAATGGACACCTTCCACAGGGTTCACCAGCTACTGCAAGCCTGCAAAACAGTAAGTACCCACTATAGATAAAGGCATGCATACAAATAAACACATGTTTCTTATGAAACGGAAGATAAAAGTTTTCCCTAATAAACCTAAATCACATATTTTTTTCTTTTCTGTTGCTCTCCCTTATTTATCAGGAGTTAGAAATGCTAAAGGAAGTATCAGAGGCCTCTCAGTCCATGACTGAGAGAGTGAGCGATCTAAAGACAAAGCCTCTGTACTGGAACCGTGGAGAAAAGTGTACCTTACGTAAGTACGCACGCACGCACGCAATGCAGATGCACACCATGGCCATATGTATCAAGGGTGTGTATTGTGTATGTATACAAATTATGCTGAGCAAATATCTACGCTAAGATCGGTATGTGTGAAAAGGATACTTGACCTGAGAAGGTGCCTACATGTGTTACAACAAAACATTAAGTGTTTTGGTGAAAGGGTGGTGAGAAGAGATGGCAGCATTAACATTGCATGTTTGTGGGTATTAACACATCGGGTGCCAGCATTTTTTCATGACAACTTACCGTGGGTGCCAGCATTCTCCCCATTGACTGCGCTTTGCTGTTTAAAGTTTCCGCGTGCGTTACAAGCAAATCCACGCAAAAAAAAAGCATCGATTCATGTTCTGCCATGAGCCTGGCTACAGGCTGGAACCATAACATTCCCCTCGCGGGTTACAACGGGGGGGGGGATCGCGCATCGCGCTTGACCGTTTTTCCCCACAGGAAACAGATTCGGAGATATAGGCGTTTCAAAGTAGGAAATAGACAGGAAGCGGATGGGGGGGAAAAAAAGTGTTTCCGGTGAGCGATCTGGCACTTCCTTCGCAGGATTACAATGGGTGCTCCCAGAGCTGCTCTAGCCCCGCCCGCGCGGAGAAAAACGAAAAAAACAAAAAGACTGAAATCACGGTTCAGACCGTGTTCGGCACCGAAGCTTCGGAACCGCCACTATGTAAACACACGGTTCAGACCGTGTTTGGCACCCGATGTGTTATGAATTAGTGTTAAGTTGTGCTTCTTTTTCACTGTTTTCTCAGCCATTGTCTGAGATGTTTTATCTACATTAATATGAACTTGTGTACGTTTTCATATATCTGATGGAAAAACTTGGGTACATCGAAATGCAGAACAGTGTGTAAATGTGTACGCATCAGTTTAGTGTGGAGGCTGTGCAAATTTAGTCGCTGTCTTTTCATGTTTTTTTTCTTTTCTTTTTTCCCCCAGCGGAGCAGTTGGATGAACTAACCAGGCGGTACAGCGACTTTCTTTCCCTGCTTCATGCCTAGCAAAGTGAATACATCAACCAGTGGTCCTGGTCATGTACCTCACCCAACATGCCACAAATACAGACTTGAAAATAAATCCTCATTGCGAACGCGGAAGAGTGGAGCATACTATGAAACTCTGCTCTCATTGTGTCTCTGTCTGTCTGTGTGCAGTATGTGTGCACTGCACTGCCTGTGTGCAACCAACAGAGTGGCGCCAGAGTGCAGTCAAAACACACACACACACACACACACACACACACACACACACACACACACACACACACACACACACACACACACACACACACACACACACACACACACACACACACACACACACACACACATATACATATATATATACACACACACACACAGTCCGTAAATGCACAATATTTTCGAGCTGCGTTCGCTTCCAGCGTTCGCGCGTCTTACTTGTAGAACAATAAGTAGTCTATAACACAAGAAGATGCACTGTGTCTGTTCTTTTCCCCTGTTGTTTTTTATAGCTGTTTTTGTGTTTTTTCTTATGATGAATAAAGTTCGTTCTCATTCTGATGACTGTGTAACCCCAGGACAGATGAATTTCCCCCGAGCGATCAAATAAATTAAGGTCTGTCTATCTTAAGATTATTGCTGATTCTGCAAATAATTATACAAATGTATATGAAATCATTGTCATCATTGTCGTAGGGGAGGGGCATTGTACCAGTTGGTAGTAATTAATGTCACACATTATGTTTCAGCTGAAAAAGGAGAGCTTGCGGGTACCCTACCGAGGCTGCTCATCCTTAAACATGTTTCAAACCTTAAAGCTAGTCTGTTACAGAGTTTCTGACAATAATTCTGTTATGCATGGTACATTATTTTCAAGTGATTTTAATTGTTTGTATTTTGATTTGAAATGCCGTTGTTTAGGGCCAGCATAGAGCTGGATGTCAAACTTAACAGACTTTGTGAATGAATTTTGAGAGTAGCCTACAATACTTTTACTCAAGTACATGTGTGACGAAAAAAATGATACTTTTAAAGTAGACTTTTTCAAAAGATGTGGCTACATGCCGCTTGACCAGTTGACCAGAAACATTGCCATCAAGAAATCCATATTATATTCCTGAGTGTTATTAACGGAAAGAAAGTTGGTTGTTAATTTGCACTGTATTCCCATAGTAATTGCTACAGTATAATGTTTGTTCAGTAACGGAGGTACCTGTCTCTCCAGCTCTTTAGTAGACAAAATGTTTAGTTCTAGATAGTGAGGATACCAATTTCATCCAATTTCATCCAATCAGGAGAGAGACTTCATACAGGATGCAAGATAAAGAAGTGAAACTGGAAATGATGACACAGAAAATGAGCTGACAGAACTGTAATTGGTGTTCCAGTTGAACATTAAACGGAAAACACATTTTGTTTTCTGTTTACTAAAGAGCTGGTCGGAGACGGGGAGAGCCGGGAGATCCCTGCATGAATATGACTAGCCTACTATAAACATTTTATTTTCACCCGAAATAAAAAACACTATATAGCCTACTTGAGAGAGAGAGAGAGAGAGAGAGAGTGTGTGTGTGTGTGTGTGTGTGTGTGTGTGTGTGTGTGTGCGTGTGTGTGTGCGTGCGTGTGGAGGGGGCGGCATTGACTGTCCAGTTTGCTCTCTGAAGAACATTACGTAAGTACACCAGTGGAGGGTGTACACTGAGTAACTGACCTACGCCTAATTTTCAATTGTTTAAACCCATAGAGAGTAGTACAATAACATATACATTTTCCTTGTTGACGAAAATCGGGCTTCTAGCTTCTTCACTCGGGACGGGTCACGGGAAGACAATGGATAGCGAGATGAGAACGAATAAACTTGACGCTGACAAAGAGGCAAGTAAACAGACGACAGTTGACGCTGTCACTTCTTAAATGTTAATCCTGTCGGGAGTGGCGCGCCAATGACTGCACGCACCCAAAAGTTCTGGTGCTGTGTGACATTGGGGCGTGACCAGAGCTAGGCGCAACTTATTTGTGAATACTAGCCCTACAACTATTACATTTGGGTAAGGCTTTAATTATTTTAAGATACACATGTTAATAATGAACTGGTTGTTTGTAGGCGTGAGTATTAGCTCTGTAGTCATTATCATTGTGCATGCCTTATTCTACTTTATAGTACAAACTTTATGCTTACTAATGGGTTGTAACTTGTAATCGATATACATTATAACTATGGTTGTAATAGGTTAGTTGTCTCCGCCAGGCCGAACGCCATGGCCTAGACTGTTTTGCACCCTGTCTGTCCGTCTGCTAATCTCCGGCACCATTGGCTTGATAGCAGCGAAACTGTGCATGCACAGTCTATGATGCACACTCCCTGGATGCCAGAGCAGAACCTCTGCCAAATTTTTCACATGGGCCTGTTATAGCGCCACTAGGAGGCCGCTTTTTCCAAAACACATTTTTTGACAATACTCCTGCAGATTTTGTCCAAACATCATGCAAATCAGTACACAATATCTCTATAGTCATTAAACGAAGCGGGTCTTTCAGATTTCTCATATTCCATCCTGATTGGCTAAAATTGGCTTCCAAAGTTTGCAGGAGTGCTTCGTTTTGAACAAAATGCCTCAAATCATGAACACAGCGTGCGATTTCCGTGAAATATTGCACGCACATTCCCACTAAGCCGAGAAAGAAATGCCACTTAACATTTTTCAAATCAGCCTCATGGTGGCGCTATAATAGGCCGATTCGTGTTTTTGCCTATAACTGCACTGATCTGTGTAAAACTTTGTATGTGAACTCCCTAGAAGCCAAGGAAAAACGTTTGCCCTGCATTTATCACATCTGCTTTTCATAGCTCCACCAGGAGGCCGACTTATGTAAAACTTCTGATTGCGGTGAAACTTTGCACGCACATTCGCACTACGTTGTGGAACAAATGCCACCCTTTTAACACTACATCAGCAGGAGGCCGATTTTTGCAAAAACTTTATTCCAAACATCCCGCAAATCGGTACACATTATCTATAGTCAAGTGATCAAGACAGATCTGTCCGATTTTTCATATTCCATCCTGATTGGCGAATTCCGAACATTGCTGGCCCACAATAACCTACCTGACCTGGCGGAGACCTCTGCTCCAAGGAGCACTTTTTCTAGTATGAAGCTATATGGAAATTATAGGTAGGTATTGCACGGTTCATCAATATTAACTGGCCTATTATGCGCATATAATAGCTATATGGGCTATATACAAACCTATATTATAGGCCTATATATTAAAATTGGCTAATGGGAGGGACGGCCGGCTGGCGGACCACAGCCACGTCACTCTGACTCAGACATAACCATAAACAAACCCGATACGCCAATATATAGGTAGGACCATGGCCACGTCACTATGACTCAGACATAACCATAAACAAACACAATACGCCCATTTATATGCATAAATGGAGATCCAGAGCCACAAATCAGGCCGCTATGCCCATATATGGTCATGTGCATATATGGGACCAACCGACTTCAAACTCGGCGAGCACATCGGCAAGGACTCAAGGGAATGCGGTGCCCACAATCGAGTAGGTCGGATATGCAGTTGGCCAGCACCGCTGATCCGACCGATATGTCCATTTATAGGCATATAAATGTCCAGTTTATCCAGTTTTCCAGAACCGCCGATCTAACCGATCTAACCGATCTAACCGATAAGCCCATATATGGGCATGCCAACAATATATGGGCATAAAAGGGACGAGGCCTGACAGATACAGAGATCTCCATATATGGGCACAAAAGGGACACAGACAGACGGGTAGGCTACTACAGGTACTCTGACAAAGCTCCCGACACTATCACTCAGACATATAGGTCAGATCGGCGTGAGGTGTGAGGGCCGCATAGCAGCCTGAATATATATCATATGTATATATCAGCGAAGATATTGGTGTTAAGGAGGGAACCCCCCCAGAGCACCCCGGTAAACTAATTATATAAGGTTTGTTAAGTGGTTCATTAACTTCTCCTCTCCAAACTCACAGGCTTGCACAGACTCCTCTTTGAAATTGAACAGGCGCATCAACCTGAATCGTTATGCCACTAAGAAGAGTGCAGCTCAGAGCATGTTAGACATATCGCTGCTGATGGCCAACTCTTCTCAGCTGAAGACTGTTCTGTACGTGGGGCCTCGGTACCGCTTCTACAGTCATCTCATCGTCCTTCTGTCTCTCTCCATCACCTTACAAATCATAGTGGGAGTGCTCCTCATCTTCATTGGTAAGTAAATCTACCCCAAAACAAAGTTGTGCGTTACATTCACCCATTCAAACACTGACAGCAGAGGCAACCATGCAAGGTACCAACCTGCTCACTGGGAGCAGTTAGGGGTTCAATGTCTTGCTGAAGGACACTTTGACATGACACTAGGAGGAGCCAGAGATTGAACTCCTCCTCCTGTCTTTGTTTGTTTTTATTTCTCACAGTTTTTTATTATTGTGAGCTCATGATACTTTATTTGTTGATGTGTGCTTTATGTATCTGCAGTGAAGTATGACCTAAACGATGTGAGGAAGCATGCCAAGCTGAACAATATGAACAACGCAGCAACATTGTTTGTGTTCTTCACGGTCGTCATCAACATTTTTATCATGGTGCTTGGAACCGAGGGACATGGGTAGGCACACATTTGACTGTATACACCAAGAGAGGACAGCTAACTTACACACACACACACACACACACACACACACACACACACACACACACACACACACACACACACACACACACACACACACGTCACAGACCGGCTCAAGATGTGTGACAAAAAAGGGATACCACGCATATATTCAGATGTTGCATCTCTTCACGGTACAATGACATCAATAACATTTACAATTTTACAGTTTAAGATAATCTAGAAGGAGGTTGAATTGAGCGATGATGACAGTAAAATCATCACAAAGAGTTGCTAATATGCTTGTTGATAGACCATTTTAACAGTATATCTGATCTAATTTGGATGTCAGGAGTAGTAGACATACAAAGGAAAACAAACATGATCAGATAAGGCTAAGTAGTCTATCATAATCACCATTTAAATATTGAGACCCTTTGTCATAATCAAATCTAAGATGTACTATGGGTGATTTAGAAGGACTGGAAACAGTTATTGTAGTTTAACTTGTGAACATTTCAATATAACATAAAGGTAATATCCAAATGATAGCTGCTTGCACTGAAGAACGTCATAAATAAAGGCAACTAATCCACCTCCTTTCCTATCAACTTACTCTCCAGCCATATCAGGTGAAACAGGCCTTTCAGAAAATCGACGGCAACAAGGCAGCCGGACCTGACGGTGTTCCAGGCCGTGCACTGAAAGCGTGTGCTGCCCAGCTTGCCACAGTCTTTGCAGACATATTCAATCTGTCACTTAGGCAGTCGATTGTTCCAACCTGTCTGAAAGAGACCACCATTATCCCTGTACCCAAGTCCTCGGCTATCACCTGCATGAACGATTACCGGCCGGTCGCTCTCACGCCGGTGGTCATGAAATGTTTCGAGAGACTGGTGCTGGCAAATATCAAATCCTACATCCCCCCACTCATGACCAACACCAGTTTGCCTATAAAGCTAATAGATCAACTGACGACGCTGTCGCCCTAGTACTACATAAGACCCTGTCTCACTTGGAAAATTTCGAGAGGAGGCCCGACATCTATGTACTTACACTGTAAGGTTACTATTTGTTGACTTTAGCTCGGCATTTAATTCCATCAGCCCCCGTAAACTGGTCATCAAACTAAAACTGTTGGGAATACAGCCAAAACTCTGTCTGTGGATACTGGATTTCCTGACCAATAGGCCCCAAAGGGTCAGGTTAGGCCAACACATATCTCCCACAGTGACATTAAACACCGGCGTGCCCCAAGGATGTGTCCTCAGCCAATTCCTCTACTCTCTGTTTACCAGTGACCTGGTCTCCCATCACAGCTCAAACACTCTGGTTAAGTTTGCAGACGATACCACCGTCATAGGTCTGATAACAAACAATGATGAGGAGGCATACAGGGAGGGAGTCAGGAGTCTGGTGGCAAAGTGTGAGGACAATGACTTGATCTTGAATCCAAAAAAGACCAAGGAGATGATCATAGACGTCCGGAAAGGACAGCCATGTCACAGAGGTCTGTGTATTGGAGAGGAGGAGGTGGAGAGGGTCTCGAGTTTTAAATTCCTCGGAGTCACCATCACAGAGGACCTGACCTGGAGCCTCAATACCACAAGTTTGGTCAAGAGGGCCCAGAAGCGCCTCTTTTTTCTGAGGACACTAAAACGCAACGGACTTGCACAGAACCTGCTCATTAATTTCTATCGCTCCACTATCGAGAGCATCCTGACCTACGGCTGCACAGTGTGGTATTCGAGCTGCACCGATGTAGAGCGGAAAGATCTGCAGCGTGTGGTCAAGACTGCACAGCGGATTATAGGTGCACAACTGCCTCATCTGGCTGACGTTCACTCACGCCGTCTCCACAAGCGAGCCTCGAGAATTCTCGAGGACCCCACACATCCCAGCCACCACTTGTTCGAGACCCTGCCCTCGGGCAGACTGAAGGTAGTTAGAACCAGAACAAACAGGCTGTCCAACAGCTTTTTTCCAAGGGCTGTAAAAAGTCTGCTGGATTCTGACTCTCAATCACGCACGCGTACTCGCCAAATATGAACTAAATATGAAATATGAACTAAATATGAACACACCATGGATTTTGTTTCCCCGATCATGATGATGATGACAGTGCGTTGGTGTAGACTACTGAGCAAGTGCAATAATGTATATGTGCGATATGTTAATGCCAATAATGTTGCTTAAAGGAGACACACCATGAATTAAAAAAAAAAAAATTGATATTTAATATCATATGGTGTATGTCCCTCAAACCATTTTCAAAAGGTTTGAGCCTAAATCAACACTCAGATATACTCATCCCAAGTCAATTCTCTCAGGTTATAAAGCACTTTCAGCTGCAATACCAAAACGTCCTGTTGGGCAGAGGGGTGCTACTGAGCAATTCTAAATACTCAGAATACATCAAAATACATGGGCAGAAAGTTTGGTGATGTAAGCAAACTTGCCATTCTGAGATGGCCTGTTCAGACACGCCCATTTTGAAAATCTCTGAAATGAGAATGAATGACTGAATGTTAAAAAAATATATATTTTTGGGGTACAAGAGACACTGGGGAGCCCAAAAAATACAAAAAAAATAAAAAAAGTGAAATTCATGGTGTGTCTCCTTTAAGCTATATTATTTTATCCTTGTTTTTATTTATTTATCTTAAAATGACTGGGGGACTGACTGACCTGACTTTGACTACGGTTTTTATTGTTTTTTATTGTTCTTTCAATGTTCAGTGATCTTCTTTTAATACTGTTGTTGTCTGCAGAGGTACCAAACTATGTTTTGTTGTGTATGCAATGACAATAAAGCTCTTATCTTATCTTATCTTATCAACTCTGACATCCATTAAATTGAAATGAGGGGGCGCTAACTCAATAAGAACTTCTGCATTGCTGTTTTTACCTCACCAGGATTCATTTGAAAACATGAAATCAAGTTTATAGTCACTACGTTTTTAACAGTAATGACATAATTAATTGAAATTATTTTCTGATAAAGATCTGACATTACAATTACTGTCTTCAACCCTGATTTGTAATCTTCTGTTGTTTCCAGGTCACCAGTACCACCTGTGATGTCACTAGCAGAACCATACACCTTCCATATGGTCATTGAACATTGAACTGGAGCCATCACATTTAGTGGTTCATAAATATTTCAAGAAATCCACAAACAGATGGAATTTCGTCATCCCCTTGAGACTCATTAAATCTGAAGGACGTCAAGCTCTAAGTTGGTGAAGATGTGATTTTAATATCTGTAATGATATATCAGGCACAATAATGTTTGACTAGTGGGAAAAAATGTCCACCATTCATTCAATATCAATTTATGTTTTTGCGTACATGCAGATGGTTTGCTGCTTAGTATTTGTTGTCTAAATTGACATCATATATATATATATATATATATATATATATATATATATATATATACATACATACATACATACATACATACATACATACATACATACATACATACCTGTACATACATACAATTATTTCCTGTGAACTATTATGTTTTTTGATTTTTTAAATATTATTATGTTGTTTTTTCCTCCAAGGATCTCCAATTTGATATGTAGGCCATGGACCTATTTGATAAGGTTCTTTTCAATTTATGAAAGATTTCATTATTAGACATGATTTGATCTGATATAGTCTGTCATATGGCCCAGAATTCCTTTACAACAGTGGTTCCTTCTCGAATATTTTAATTTCAAGGACCTACTTCACCCAGATTGATATGTATGTTGCTGCAGACCCCCACCTGAAAAGGTTATGTGCCAGGGACCCATAATAGAAGATTTGTGTAAAAGCAGCTAATTGGTTGTCTCTGTTTATTTTTGGCAGTGTTGTACACTAGCATATACATCTATTCGATTAAGTATTATTTTCTGTCAAAAGGAAGATTTTCTTTTTTTCATAACATATTTGGTATTCGTTTATGGGAAGGGGGATTTGTTTACAGAATAGAGCCCATCAGACCGAGGTCTTTTATGCCCATGTATGGACGAAAGGGGGACAGACAAAGCCTCATGTAGGCCGACCCCTTGGGTCTGGCAAAAAATGCACATATGCATGACAACTTATGCCCATATTTGGGCATGAAAGGCACTCAGACAAACAGATATATAGATCACTATATATGGGCATAAAGGGGACACAGGCAGACAGACAGACAGACAGACAAATATCTCCATATATGGGCATAAAAGGGACACAGACTGATGGGTACAACGGCTACACTGACAACCGGTACAACTGGTATTACGTTCCGAACAGGGGGCATGCGTGCCGAACGTGCATTGTTCCCGACTTGCATCGTTACAGAATAGGCCAAGTCAAGTTGTAATTAAAAGTGCAACTAGAGAAAAAGGTGACCATCTGGCTTTTGGCCCTTCATATGTGAAAGCTTCCCTGTAATGCCCTCCCAACTGTCCCCAATCACCTTTGAGTGTAATCTATGTTGATCATGTACTCAGTACTGTATTGTATGTCGGCAGCAATGTTATGTGTTATATTTGTTATATTATTTGTTATATTTCTGAAACGCATAACATGTTACATAATTTGTGATGAATGCAGTAAATGAAATATGAAAGTGGTGCAACTCTATGATTCTCAGACTTTAAGATCACTCACTCACTCACTCACTCACTCACTCACTCACTCGGCTGAAGTATCATATTTTTATGAATCAATCACAGACATTTGGTTGCAAAAAGTAGGTGATTGCTATAAAATATGTGGGTGATTATCTCATTAACCTTGTAATGGGGATGATATCACAGTTCTATGTACCTCTATGTATTCAATTCATAGACTTATATAGTAGCAACCAAACAGTTCAAATATCAACATACAGAATACAGAGACAATAACACTATATGTACAAACAAGACAAAGATACATAAAGAATAAACATATGTACAAAAAAATGGGGGGGGGGGGGGCATCTGTCTAACGGGATTACGGGAAAATGGTACTACCTCCTCTTTTGAGTTTTTAAGGCTGTTTTAAATGAGCCCAGCAAACTGCATTTTTTGAGGGATGGGGTTAGACTATTCCAAACCTTGGTGGCAGTGCTGTAGAAGGAGAATTTGCCCATGTTTGTTTTATGGGTGGGTGGTACCAGATTGTTAACGCTCCCTCTAGTTTCGTGACTGTGGGTGTCACTAAATTTTTGGAGGTATTTAGACAGATATGCGGGTATAGAGGGCATTTCAGGCAAATTTGCTTTAACAATTTTGAAGACCAATCCCATTTTTTGTTGTTTAACCCTGTCTTCTACCTTGAGCCAGCCTAGGCTGGCAAAATGAGTGGGAGAGAGGTGGGTCATGGTCCCCAGTCCGAGAAGTAGTCGAATCAGTTTGTTTTGGGAGATTTGAAGCTTAGTCTTCAGTGACACTGAGGTGTTGGAGTACCAAGAGGTGCAAGCATAATCAAAAAGGGGCTGAATCGGGGCCCATGATAGGGTCCTAAGGGCGTTCTTGTTGACAAAAGAGGAAACTCTGCCCATAAATCTGGTTCTCTGATTTACTATTTTGACCACCTTTGTTGCCATGCTTTCACCTGTCAGGTTTTTGTCAAGAATACAGTGTAGACAGTAGATAGTGTACATTGTACATGTTTTGCATAGTTTCTGTGCTTAACTTGTTGTCTTTATATTGTTGCTTACCTTTATATTTTGAGTAAATCATACATTTTGCTTCAGTGTAACTCACCAAGCTCACCAAGACAAATTCCTTGTATACGTAAACATACCTGGAAATAAAAGTGTTCTGGTTTTTGATCACTCATATTCTGATACAGCAAAGGATGACTGGTGAGTTACATCAAAGCTGCCTTATTATTAAGTGAATGGATGATTGCATGGACAGAGCCTCTGAATAGGGCTACGTACTCCAGACCAGTAGGTGGTGGTGTATATTGCGTGACGCGTGCAAGTGAGGTCGTGCACAGTGTTGCCATGTCCGCTTATTATAAGCGACTTTAAGCTTGTTTTTAGTAAAGTTGCTTGTAGATATTGGTAGTTGTTGTGGGTTACGGTTTTTGGGCTTGTTTCTTAAAGTGTAGTTGCTTATTTGGGCTTGTTTGTTAAGTATTGTTGTTTAAACCTGTAGTTCTCAAACATTTCTGAAAAAAACTTCTGATATATTATTTTGTTTTGTATTTTGTGCCAGAGACCACCATACAAGATTTTGTGAATTTGAAAATGTTCCTCAATTTTCTATTTTTTCCCCAAGATTTTTCTTTGAAAATAGCAGATCTATAATCGGATATTTGCAAATAACTATGTGCTTAGAGTTTAGAGTGCGTATGTGGCCTTCGCTTCTTTTGGGTTTGTTTTCATAGACATGGTTGCTTATTTCTCTCGCAAAATCTTGCAACACTGGTTGTGCACCACTGCGCGTGTGCGTACAACGGATGTCTGATAAGCGGGATCTGGAGTCGCCGTTGTTCTCCTTTCTTTGGTATTTTTTCATTTGAAAAGACGTTGACCACATCTCGAAGAATGATATCGTGCCTTTTATCCGAATCTTATAAATACACATTTTTCTACAATTGTTAGACGAGGAGGTACCGGTAAGTGTTGGAATGAAGGTGTACGAGTTGCAAATAAATAGATTGCTGCGTCATGCGTACGTTCAGTCTGCGAGCGCGGAACTTTAGCTTAGCCTTGCTATGCTATCCAATAAGTTGTTTGGTCAAATCTAAACATATTCGTGTTTTGAGTATTGTTTGTTTGCTGGTCATTTTTAATCGTAATATCAAATGTTATAACCGTTGTGCGTTGTCTTATAGCGAACAAGCTAACGTCTTGCCCAAGCTGAAAAAAAGCCGATCTAAAAGCTCTCAAAGCGTCTCATGCACGACGCAGCGTGAGCTTGTAGATCGGCTTTTTTTCGGCGCACGACACCGTCGTACAACTTTATATAAATCAGACAAACGCGGCCCGTGGCCTGCCGACTGCATAACCGTTGAGCGAGGGAAACGCAAGATGCAACTTAAACAAGTGATTTTAACGGGGGTAGTTGTATTATTTACCCCTTATATGTGTATTTCCCCCTTATTTTTCTGAACGGGTAACAGATTTGGGCAAATCTCAGTATTGTTCAGTGTGTTCGAGGCTTGGAGTAGTGACACGTTCTATTTACGTTGATGGGACACGCGCCATGTTGCTGTTCAGTCTTGCATAACAATGGTGCAAACCTTAAAGGACGACCATTTTCAACCTATCGTCATATAATTGGTCCTCATAATAATATGGGATCAATTTATCTTGAGCATTAGTGAGGACCAAGTATACCAAGATAAGTTGAAAATGGGTGCTTTAGGTATATGTCAGGCAAGGAATTAAAATAATAGTTTTGTTTTAATGTAATGATTGGTATTTTCTGCTGTTTGGGTTCTAGCCACGTGCTGTATAACGGGAGAATGGTGTTCTTGACATCCCTTTGTTTACCTAAATTGTTAGAGCATGCTACTAATGCCAATTATGTGCTTGTTTTTTTTTCACAGATAAGAAATTTGAGTTGCCATCTGTAAAGTTTGTCTTCTCACAAGCCAAAATGATCACCAGAAGAAGAGGCCGTGGAATCAACAACATTGAGGTGCAGTCACTTGAAGTTGAAGATGCTGTGGTAACGGTGGACAGTCCCCCAAGTTCATCAGAGAGCTCACCAACGGATGATATCGACGCAGCTGGGCTAGAGCTAGATGATTTACTTGGAATTGAAGATTTTGAATGGACACTTGAAAGAGATGAAACCACCTCGCTCTTTGATATGGGTTTGACACAACTGGGAGTGTACAATGCCATGGATCGTGATTCTGGGATCGACGCATCAACAACACCATCTCCAGAGAGGATCTCTTCTGATCTGAAGCGCAGGAGCAGCAGAGAAGACAAATCCGGGCACAACAACAAAAATGCCATCGCCGCCAGGATGAATCGTCTCAAGAAGAAAGAATACGTTGACGGCCTGGAGAAGAACGTAGGATTTCTTTCGACAGAGAACCACTCACTCAAGCAGGAAAACTCCCAGCTGAGCAAGAGAGTGGAAGAGTTGGAGGATGAGACCAGGTACCTGAGGGCCGTGCTGGCCAACGAGAGCATGTTAGCCCAGCTCCTGTCCAGGCTGAGCGGTGTGAATGGGATGAAATTATCTTCCTCGCTTTTCCAGGGGCCAACGTCAAATGACCACGACTACGCTCTGCCCCGGAAACGTGTGAAAGTGGAGGAGAAGGAGACCTCCGCTGGCGTGTGTCTGCACGTGGACAAGAACCATGTCTCAGTGGAGTTCTGCACCAAGTGTGCGGAGAGCGCAAGCACATCGCTCAAAATGTAGGGTCAAGTACTTCTATCTGTTTTAAGATATTGACACTGAACTTGATATGCCTCAGTATAATGAGGAATGGGGATTGATTAATGAACACTGTTGAGTTAGTCAAGAGCAGCATTACCTAAAAACTGCTGAATGTGCATGTTTGAAAATGTCATGAAAATGAAGTTTCAAGTACACGTTAACTGCTAAACCTTGTTGACAGTTTTTTTCTAGGTAATGGTTGATCTACCATGCGGGATGAATTGGCTGTCAGAACACCTTTGCCAGCTTGACTCCATGGTAAGGATCAGACAAGAAAAGATCTTGTTTCCCCCGCCAGAGTACTTGGTTACCCCTCCTTATTTTCTAAGTGCTTTGCACATAGCAGTTAACCTGTGATTAAGATTTTAGTCTGTGTACTAAATGTAAAAGCAAAAAAAAACCAAACATGTTTAGATTGAGGTGAAGGTTCACAAAGAGTGAGTAATCATTGATGCATTTTAACTCATTCAGTGCCAAACTTATTTATTCATGTTAATGGAATTTTGGTTCTGAGTGCCACAGCCAAAATTCATTGTAAAAAAAAAGTGCTTAGGAAGCGAGATACAGCCTTTTTAAGTTATAGGTTAAACAAGGAGTGGATGGAGCAGCAAATCTTCAAATCATCATATCTTGGGTTCTGAACATGTTTTTCCCAAAAAAAAAAAAAAAAAAAAAAAAAACTTTTATTTTGAAATTTTTTTTTATTTTGAAAAATTTTTTATGACGGATTTGACGGATCGTGGCGCTCTGGGCGTCAGGCCACGTGACGGATTTGACGGATTGTGGCACTCAATGAGTTAATTTGGTTAGAACACTGAAATTGAAAGTGATCCATTAAGTCAAAAATGTTATATCGGCATCATGTTTTGGTTGGAATTGGTCTCTTTGTGAATCAGCACCATTGTACAGAAGAATACTTTTCATTTAGCGCCACCTATTTTTCTTTATGCTAAAGTGGATTCTGCTGTTGGAAGTTGAAGAGGCTCGACGAGCTGCTGCCAACGTGGCCTGGTATTTTTTTAAAGGTAGTATCGGTAACAAATGGTGTAAGTGATTGCATTTTTTTTTTACCAGCACACCACCACATCTTAGCACTATAACTACAGCAGAATATACTAATGGTGAAGACAATTGCTGCATTATGTTGTAGTAACTATGAGGCTTTATGGTCTCATTCTAATGTTTTGTATACACTAACATTTTGGAATGTAAAGATCTAATTAATGAGCTTTTCCAAAATGACATTGTCTCAATGGTGCAATACACCATTTTCAATATAAGTGTAACAGAATGTTACTGTGTATATATCAGTGTATATCTGAATAAGCATTGTTTGAGGGACATGGGTTTGGGGCAAAGCTTTGACAAATAAATCGTATTTTCTTTATACTTCAGTTTCAGTTTAAACTATTTACAATGTGTCTTGTTCTATGTTGATATTAATGCATCTCTTTTTCTCTTTCTAAACAGCAAGCTATCTGCAGTAAAAGATCTAACTATTCCTGAACATTTGGGTAAAGTCTGGTAAAGGTTCACAAAACAAATGTCCAAGACCTCATTTGAGTGGATGCGCAACGCACTCTGAGAACCCATTTTGGTTAACGGCAAACATCTCTGAATTTCAGCATTAAAATGTTACTCCATTCCCTCAGTGAAATCCACCACCCCCAAAACGGAATTCTAAATGTTCCTTGCAGTGTAAACAGAAATTATGTAAACGAATATCTGCATAGCCAAAAAACAGAAGCTGAGATGCTTATCTGCAAGTAATTGTCTGGAACTGGTACATTTGTCATTAAAGGGGAATTTTGGACTAAGGTTTTCTTACCTTTTCTTTGACGTTATGATATCTTAGGATGAATGGTACAGTAGAAAAATGTCATAACTCCATCCTGGGTCCACCACAGCTTAAAACGTGCGCTAATAGGCCTTGCGCTAGATCGCATATTTGAATAGCTTTTTTCCCCGTTTTTTTTGGGTGAGATCTGACGTTCATAGTGACAGAACACTATGCAACCAAAAAAAAAAAAAACCTAAGTCTCGCTAGACGAGATTGAAATCTCGAGATTTCGGTCTCGTCTAGCAAGACTTCTGTTTTTTTTTTCTTTTTTCTTTTTTCTATGTGACAGTGTTCTGTCACTATAAACTATAAAATAAAAAACTACAAAAAAGCTATTAAAATACGAGATCTAGCGCAAGGCCTATTGGCGCATGTTTTAAGCTGTGGCGGACCCGGGATGGAGTTATGACATTTTTCTACTGTACCATTCATCCTAAGATATCATAACGTCATAGAAAGGGTAAGAAAACCTTAGTCCAAAATTCTCCTTTAAGGACACTACTCAGGGAGTGTTTGTATGTTTTAACCCATTAAAACCAGGAAAGCATCTTTCATTTTAGATGCTATTTTTCAGTTGGCTATTCAAAAATAGCAGATATACAAGCTTAAATTTGACGAGACAAAACAAATTTCCCCTCTGTTGCTTTCCTGGACACAAATCAGGAGCCATTGAGAACAAACGTACAAAATTGTCTAGAATTGAAGGATAAGATTCTTAATGTGTTCCCTCGTCAACATTGTCTACAGAAAAACGAAGAGCTGCAATACAATTGATACATTGTATGTATTTTCCATCTAGCCTCAACTATATGGAAGTGAACTCGAATCAAGAAGCCATTAAACTCCATTATACAAAAGACAGAGCTCTACTGTTGCTTTGGTCAGCATAATAGGCTCGGTTCATAACTGTAGGCAGTCCCGGGTTTCCGGAAGGTGGCAGGCCTGCCTGGTTGCAGACCAGTTTCCCATAGCTTCGCTTGATTGGCGCCGCAGCAGATTTAAGCTGGAAACATGAAGGTGTCGTGTGTTTCTGGTTTAACTCTGCAGTCCAGTCTGAAGAAGAGCACGAGCTTGAAACGCTGTAACTGCAAAATAAAAAATAACTAAGGGAGCTATAGTGTGCGGCTCTACTTTAGTTTTTTCTCTTATCTCAATTAACAGGCCTAACTTCAAGAGGTCAAATGTGCGATACTACTATTTGACCTGGCTTAAATCTGCTGCTATGCGTGTTTCCAGTTTAAGTCACTCAAGCAAAGCTATGGTTAACTGAACCGGAAATGGGTATGGCACCTTTAGTAAACCCAGGCCCAGTTACACACAGAACCTTTTCTTAAAGGGATATTTCACTTTATAAAAATAATTGGGTCATTTTATCGTCTACTCAGGCTTTTGGGAGCACCCCAGAACGTTTTTTAAGTTGCTTGATTCAGTTATAGATATTTGATATTCATTTTATCAGACATGCCCCCTTCCTATACAAACCCATTGTAATTTCAAAACTGTTAACCATGTTAGATTCATCGAAAACACCCGTCCTTAGTTCTGGTGACTGATATTGTCCTTCTAATACGTGAGGAGACTGTGTTTTTCAATTACTTTTTTCATTTATTTTTAATATTTCTTTTGGAAAATGAAAAAAATTAAATGCAATAAAAAAACACGGCATTCTCACGTATTCGGAGGGCAGGATGAGTCACCAGAACCAAGGACTTGTGTTTTTGATGAATCTAACATGTTAAAAATTTAGTTTGAAGTTCTAATGGGTTTGTATAAGAAGGGGGTGTGTCTGATAAAATTAATATCAAATATCTAAATACTGAATCAAGCAACTTAAAAACTGTCTCGGGGGCTCACAAAAGCCTGAGTAGACGATAAAATGACCCAAAATGTTTTTGAAAGTGAAATATCCCTTAATCAGGCATTGTACTTTCTGGAACGACTTAATGAAGTGACAATGATTGCTTTTTCAAACTCCCTTTTAGGAAAACCAGTGTAAAGTCAGTGTGCAAGTACCAGGCTGAAACTGAGATTGAAAATGATAGCTATTCATAAAGTTGCTTTAGGAAAAAGTGAAATGCATGTTAATTGCAATAATTTGTGCTGACCAAAGCATCATCAGTATATATCAGTGATTTCTGTATAAGTTGTATATCACATGTTAGTAGGGGGAATATTGACATGTCAACAAGGGATAATAAATATGTCTGTCTTTAGTGGGTAACTAGAGGTTCTCTGGATTCTACTATTGGGACAAATTACATATGGTCACAAATGATAAAGATATTATTGCAATTCTGTTTTAAGGGTGGATTTTTCCATTGTATTGGGAAGAAGCACACATTTCAAATCAATGGAGGATGAAGTACTTCCATTAATTTGAAATTTGGTCTTTTTTTTTGCTATAAAGTGTTTGTTCAGTACAGGGATCTCCCTGTCTCTCCACCTCTTTAGTAAACAGATCGAGATATTAATTTGATCCAATCAAGAGAGAACTCATATAGGATAAATAAGTGGAATGAAAATGAGGAGGAATTGGAACAAGTCTAAAATTGAAACTGATAAATAATCTGGAGAGATGTTGATTTGAGACCGACCTACTGAACACAGATCATTGTCAGATTCAGAATAGCTTTAACAAACCTTAAATGTCTATTTGGATCTACCGGGTAAAGAATGAACTCCAATCTAGGCTTTACGTTGAGCACCGACATTACATAAAGTTTTAGTTGTCTGGTATTAAGTGATATGAAGAGGCATGGTCTATGCATACACTACTCTGGATCTATGCCACTGGTATAATGTGAATTCTGAAACTGAGTGGCAGTCTTAAATATAATGATATAATGATATTAAACGAACTGGGCCTTTGTAGACAAACATCCTGTCGTTTCCAGTATATTGTTCTTGTGTTACACTTAAATCTATTCTTCAATACTAGCATCCATGACATGAGCCCTCAGTCCATTGGCTTAATTATTTTTCACTTTGTGCAGGCTGGATATTGTTAAACTAAACATGTTTAACGTTCAAGGTTTTCTGCTGTATCTCATTTTGATAGAGTGGTTAATAATTCATTGACATGTAATACTCTTCCAAGGGAAATGAGACGGTCAAGTCTCAACAAAATTCTAATATGTTTGTTTCAGTAAATGACTATCAAATTGTTTTCGTAAAATCTCAAAAGCAGGTCAAAGCAGTGTTCAGTGACAATTTATGTCCTCAAACTAAAAAATCCCAGTGTACACAATGATGGTTTGTCACTAAATATAGCCAGGTAAGTTAATTTTGTCTTCAGGTCAAGGACAGTTTCCCATTTGTATACGTTTACTTTTGGGATATAGTTAACATGTTTTGACCGTTTTGTGTTATTCTACTGGAATCAACAAGAGAACACGACAAAGAGGTAAGAGGCATTTGAATGGCCACAGAATGTATAAAAAAAAATGGCCACCAATCAGATTAATATAACAAATGTTAGCAAATGTTCCAGCCTATATGCCATATAGGCTGGAACATTTGCTATGTTATATTAATCTGATTGGTGGCCATTTTCCCCGTATTTTCTCCATATGCTTTCAACTACATACAGGCTATGGGACATTTGGACTGCTCCACTCCTTGTAATAATTATAATAATACCAGCTAACATCCCTGCCTTGTTGACATCATTATTTTTTACATTATGTTCTTTATGGTAGTTAATAACAATCATGTCTTTGATGTATTGAAATCCCAGTAATCAGATCAGCATCTTTTTGGCCCTAAGAGAAAATGTTCTATCTCCCAAATAGATTTGGCGGACCCCCTGTAGTAACTAGTCTATGAGGACCCCTAGGGGTCTAGGACCCCAATCTAAAGCAACGAGGTCTACCTCTTCTTGGACGTTGTATGGACGTCATACAGACTTTTTTGATTGTGTTTTTGCAACGCAGCTGACTTTAATCAAAAACAGCTGATTCAGCAGAAACAGTGCAAAAAAACAAGACTCTCCCCACCAAAATCGGCAAGAAACCCCGGGCCGGTTGACCGGGCCAAAACCTTAACACCGCGGGTCGCGCAACAACGGCTGATAAGTCTATTGAGAGTTAACGAGACATTCCGGGTGGTAAACGGAACGCTTGTCCCAAAAACACACTGCCCCATTTTTTTCACGGTGCGAGGCCGCCGGTTTAGACCCGGGGCAGGGTGTTTTAGGACGACGGCTAGCGATTCAGGGGTGGAGCCAGGCTAACGCACCGGAACGCACTCAAAAAACAGCATATTCAGCAGTAGGCTACTGAAAATTGGAAATATACCAGTAAAGTAAAACTACCTCAAAATTGGACTTATACAGTACTTAAGTAAATATACTTAGTTACTTTCCACCACTGGTGTTTATTAATATTTATCAAGCTTGATTCATGTCGTACGCCTGTAGCCTACATCATTCATGTATTTTTTATTTTGTCATTCCATCAATTTCACTCTGGTTATTTATATTTTGGAAATACAATTTGAGGTCCACTCTTATTTGTGTGCGTTTTTGTCTGACTATCTAGGCCACTTTGACTTTTGTAGGTGTGACTGTGAATGTAAGTTTTAACTTCTTTTGATGTGCAGACCTATTGTTCATTATAGTGTAGTCTACTTAGGCTATTTACTTTTATAATCCACAATGACGGCACTATATTTTCATATGTGTTAGGCTAAATGGTGTGTGTGTGTGTGTGTGTGTGTGTGTGTGTGTGTGTGTGTGTGTGTGTGTGTGTGTGTGTGTGTGTGTGTGTGTATGTTTATTCGGTTATATATGTTTATTCTGTTTAGTTTTATATTCTATAATATACCTCTCACTCAATACACAAGTGATACCTAGGGGGAAACAAATTATTACAAAAAGCCAGAGAAGTGCCATATTACAACATCACGTCGCCTCGCTCGCCAGCCTCCCGTTCTGATCAACTTTATTCCACACGGGTAATTATTTGGTCCAGTGCTCCCAGACCCTCGCCAACGCAGGTTTCTCACCCGCAATCGCCTCCTGACTCCAGCAGGTATGAGGTATGCCAACGGATACAGGATAGGTGGGCACTATGGACATCTGGGCACCTCGATGTAAAACTGGCTATTTTGTCCAAAATGTTAAAACATTAAATTTTTCAAATATGGTCTTAAGTAAAGTACAGTATACATGATGTGAACATGCACGGTACATCATTATCAGACTTAATTAAGTCTAATAGTAATAAGTTTAACCATTTGAAACCTCTGTAGCGGAGGGCTGCGCCGAAATGAGGTTCCACAATCCACAGCGTCGCGTGCAGGCAAGAAACGACACGAGCGAAAATTGGTCACTATGCATGATTATTACATTTTCCCGCACATCGTATCCAAACAGTAAAGGTAGTCCAGATGTTTTACATTTTAGCAGCCAAGAAAATGTTACCGACGCGTTGAAACAAGCGTTTAAATCGCTTATTTAGTCAGCCTGTGCCATGTTTTCCCAATGCAATCTTACTGGAGCAGTACAGCGCATGCGGACGGGGGTTGACTGGCCACAGGCTGACTAAAAAGGCTGACTAAAAAAGCGAGTTAAAACGCTTGTTTCAACCCGTCGTTGAAAATGACTTGGACGATAAAATGTAAAACATCTGAGAGAAGGGGGGCTGACCTTGACCTTTGTGCGGAAAAAGGTAAGAATCATGCATAGACCGGCAATAGACATTTAAAGGGAAACGAGTAGCCTACAGGCTACTAATCCTACATACTTACTGCTAGTAACCCCATTCATACTTTAAAATGTTCATCTTACTGTGGACATGTTTGCCTGAAAAGGAATCTTTGAAATGTTTAATAGTTTTAGAATTGTACTCCTTTAAAAGTTCAGAGATTTAGAATGGAGGTCGATGGACGAATTTGGGACCTCAAATAAACACTTTCACCTAGAAACTCCATTAACAGATAAAAAATTCCACCTTACTGTGGACATGCATGCTTGAGATTTTTTCATTTTTTTATCATTTGTAGTTTGGGAGATATTTAACTTTAAGCGCCCAATGCATTTTCAATGCGGCAATGGACATTTAAACTTTTACCTGGGGCTTTTACCTTTATCTAATATTGTTGTGAATACCACACAAGTCAACAGACTACGTCAGAATCTCTGTGGTGCAGTGGTTTAGATACAGGGCTTACAACCAGAAGGTTCCTGGTTCAAATCCAACAAGGCAGGGCTGCCAACACTCCTGGATCCCGCATGAGTCTCCTGGTTTTTAACCTTGTCTCCTGACACTCTTCTGGATCGTCGTTCCTTCTGGTTTTCTACTGGATTTGGTATCAAACTGACAAACTCCCAAAATTCACCTGGGGGAGGACCCCCAGACCCCACAGTTCGGGGATGTGGTCAGTGCATGCCATCATACAGAGATATTAACTTTTAAGTAATGAATGGTTATTATTAAAGATGGGTCTTACATTGGTTCAGTCATCAAATCAATTTCTGTAGGCCTACTTTTTTAATGGATGAAATTGTACCCATTATTTTCCAATGCTATAGTAAAGCACATAAGAGGTTTTTGGGGGGACGATTTTGGCCTCCACACTTAGTGATTTTTTCGGATTTAACTTTCGTTTCGGTAATGACAAACTTTCGTTTCGGTAGTGACACAATGGTGAAAAGAAAAATTTACTAAGTCCAGAGCTCGATGAATGTTAGGGACCAAAAAAAAAAGTCACTACAAAGTACTACGAATCAACTCTAAATTGCCTGAAACGTACTCCTAACAGGTTTTTGGGGGGACGATTTTGGCCTCCACACTTAGTGATTTTTTTGGATTTAACTTTTCGTTTTAGGGACCAAAAAAAAAGTCACTACAAAGTACTACCAATCAACTCTAAATTGCCTGAAACGTACTCCTAACAGGTTTTTGGGGGGACGATTATGGCCTCCACACTAAGTGATTTTTTCGGATTTAACTTTCGTTTCGGTAGTGACAAACTTTCGTTTCGGTAGTGACACAATGGTGATTTTTTTTTTACTAAGTCCAGAGCTCGATGAATTTTAGGGACCAAAAAAAAAAGTCACTACAAAGTACTACCAATCAACTCTAAATTGCCTGAAACGTACTCCTGAGAGGTTTTTGGGGGACGATTTTGGCCTCCACACTTAGTGATTTTTTCGGATTTAACTTTCGTTTCGGTAGTGACAAACTTTCGTTTCGGTAGTGACACAATGGTGGGAAAAAAAATTACCAAGTCCAGAGCTCGATGAATTTTAGGGACCAAAAAAAAAGTCACTACAAAGTACTACCAATCAACTCTAAATTGCCTGAAACATACTCCTAACAGGTTTTTGGGGGGACGATTTTGGCCTCCACACTTAGTGATTTTTTCGGATTTAACTTTCGTTTCGGTAGTGACAAACTTTCGTTTCGGTAGTGACACAATGGTGATTTTTTTTTTACTAAGTCCAGAGCTCGATGAATTTTAGGGACCAAAAAAAAAAGTCACTACAAATCAACTCTAAATTGCCTGAAACGTACTCCTAAGAGGTTTTTGGGGGAACGATTTTGGCCTCCACACTTAGTGATTTTTTCGGATTTAACTTTCGTTTCGGTAGTGACAAACTTTCGTTTCGGTAGTGACACAACGGTGACATTTTTTTTTTACTAAGTCCAGAGCTCGATGAATTTTAGGGACCAAAAAAAAAAGTCACTAGAAAGTACCAATCAACTCTAAATTGCCTGAAACGTACTCCTAACAGGTTTTTGGGGGGACGATTTTGGCCTCCAAACTTAGTGATTTTTTCGGATTTAACTTTCGTTTCGGTAGTGACAAACTTTCGTTTCGGTAGTGACACAATGGTGATTTTTTTTTTTACTAAGTCCAGAGGTCGATGAACTTTAGGGACCAAAAAAAAAGTCACTACCAATCAACTTTAAATTGCCTGAAACATACTCCTAACAGGTTTTTGGGGGAGCAATTTTTTTTTTGGCCTCCACACTTAGTGATTTTTTCGGATTTAACTTCGTTCGAAACGGAAAAAAAATGGTTCCCCCAAAAACCTGTTAGGAGTACGTTTCAGGCAATTTAAAGTTGATTGGTAGTGACCTTTTTTTTGGTCCCTAACATTCATCGAGCTCTGGACTTAGTAATTTTTTTTCCGTTTCGGTAGTGACACAATGGTGTCACTACCGAAACGAAAAAAAAATTGTTCCCCAAAAAACCTGTTAGGAGTACGTTTCAGGCAATTTAAAGAGGTGGTGCCATGGTTTTGCACTTTTTCTGTTTTTCATGTGTCTATGAGGTTGATAGAACTTCATTAAGGCCCCCGCTGGTGGTTTTATGGTGTTTCATGTCTTCTCTGACTATTTGGAGTTTTTTCCTGGAGGCTGAAACCTTGAGAGTCAAACGTGCCAATCCAAAAACAGGGGCCTAGTGACATCACAGAGCCCCCAAAAAACATACCCTCCCCCTCATTATCATAACACAACAGGTGTGGGCATGAGGAGGAGGAGGGACTAGGACAGGTGGGTGGTGCTAAGGTGGTGGAGGAGGTGCTAAGGTGAGAACCAGGCATACTTAATGAACTGGAGGCGTGTCCACATAAAAACATTTTTTTTTAACAATTTCTGTACAATTAAAAAAAAAAAAAAAATCCTTACATAATAATAATACCTTATGATCAGGTTTTAGGGTTGAAAAATATCATGGCACTCCATCTTTAAAGTTGATTATGTGGTATCTTTAAAACCACAGACTTACAGGTTTTACTGCACTATTGAAGTTGCCAACAACGCCATATTGTAAAGATAGTTTGATGTTCCAGAGATGTGAATGGATGTTTGAAGAATGGATGAGACATCACTCCATAGTGAGGTTTCTTGCTTCCAGTTTATTTCATAACACAAACAGAGGCTCAACAGCTTTCTATGGAGACCCTGAGGTCCCCACAGTCGGCCCTTCGGCCCTGAGTCGCACACACACACTAGCTTACATTTGGGTCAATACTTATAGCAGTGGTCACACTTGAGATCTAAGAAGAGGTACATGTTGGGTGTGTCAGCCCTGTAAGGTGGGACCCCACCTTCTCTGGCTCTCCACATTTGCAACTGTAAAGAGCCAGGAAAGGAACGGTGTCAGCCTTGATCACAAATGCTAATTGTACCCCCACCCGGCCAGGCCCGCAACCACCCACAATACACTCTTCTGTCTGCAGCTTACTTGTGAAGTGAAGTCATCTTACATCTATGTATGTTATATGGAAATATACTACAATTGGTAGTGACTTTTTTTTTGGTCCCTAACATTCATCGAGCTCTGGACTTAGTAATTTTTTTTCCGTTTCGGTAGTGACACAATGGTGCACTACCGAAACGGAAAAAAAAATGTTCCCCCAAAAACCTGTTAGGAGTACGTTTCAGGCAATTTAAAGTTGATTGGTAGTGACTTTTTTTTTGGTCCCTAACATTCATCGAGCTCTAGACTCAGTAAATTCACCATTGGGTCACTACCGAAACGAAAGTTGGTCCCTACCGAAACGAAAGTTAAATCCGAAAAAAATCACTAAATGTGGAGGGCAAAATCGTCCCCCCAAAAACATCTTAGGAGTACGTTTCAGGCAATTTAGAGTTGATTGGTAGTACTTTGTAGTGACTTTTTTTTTGGTCCCTAAAATTCATCGAGCTCTGGACTTTCGTTTCGGTAGTTTGATTACAAAATGTAAGTTGTGTAAAAAATAATCTGACTATACTAAGTTGTTATTTGTTTGTTTAAGTCAGGCTATACTCTACTCAGAGTCATAAGTTTACAAAATGTACTAAAGTACAGTGAACGTCTGTGCGGTTTGTCTTCATCACTGAAAATAACGTACATGTAAACTGATATAAGACTGCTGTCATGTGCAGTTGGGGTGAAGAAACACAACCATTTCACTCCTAATAATACCTATTTGATTTGACATCCTGACTTGCTGCTGTAGCTGAGGCTTGAACCTGTTACCTGCGGCTCACTAGTCAGTGACTCTATCCATTCACCTACAGCTGTTTCCTTGGCATCTGTGGTTCTGAAACTCTTTGTTGTCAACCCCCCAAATTGACATGTATTTGGGCAGTGGACCCCAATGTGAAAAGATGTAGTGTCAGGGCCCCCCATGAAAAAGATTTATATTTATGCTGTAACACATTTTTTTAAAGTTATTTGTCTTGTTTGTTGTTCAAGTCAAAGCACCAGGAAGGCTGTACTTGTCAGCCATCTGTTAGCTCAATGGGTTGAGACGCAGTATTCATGATCCAGAGGCCATGAGTTCAAATCCCATTGATGTCTTTCCTATGATTCTTTCCTTTGCAGACTGGCTTCCAGAAGATCAACTGAAAACTACCAGGAAGGCTATATTTGTCATCCAACTGTTAGCTCAATGGGTTGAGACGCAGTATACATGATCCAGAGGCCATGAGTTCAAATCCCATTGATGTCTTTCCTATGATTCTTTCCTTTGCAGACTGGCTTCCAGAAGATCAACTGAAAACTACCAGGAAGGCTGTACTTGTCAGCCATCTGTTAGCTCAATGGGTTGAGACGCAGTATTCATGATCCAGAGGCCATGAGTTCAAATCCCATTGATGTCTTTCCTATGATTCTTTCCTTTGCAGACTGGCTTCCAGAAGATCAACTGAGAACTACCAGGAAGGCTGTACTTGTCAGCCATCTGTTAGCTCAATGGGTTGAGACGCAGTATTCATGATCCAGAGGCCATGAGTTCAAATCCCATTGATGTCTTTCCTATGATTCTTTCCTTTGCAGACTGGCTTCCAGAAGATCAACTGAAAACTACCAGGAAGGCCGTACTTGTCAGCCATCTGTTAGCTCAATGGGTTGAGACGCAGTATACATGATCCAGAGGCCATGAGTTCAAATCCCACTGGTGTCTTTACTGTGATGCTTCCCTTTGCAGACTAACTTCTAGAAAAAAAAGTTAAAACCACCAGGAAACCTGTAACTCTCAGCCAACAGCATAGCTCGACTGAGTGGGTTCGATTCCCACTCGAGTCAAGTGTCCCCGGTATCTTGGGGCAACGGATAAATTGACTGATATCCGTAGAATAACTTGTAGGAGTGTGCTGGTTCAAATCCAGTTGCCCCAAGATACCGGGGACACTTGACTCGAGTGGGAACCGAACCCACTCAAGTCAAGTCAAGTCAAGTCATTGGACAGACGCTGACCGAGCGGTCCTGGGTTCGATTCCCACTAACGTCAAGTCCCCGGTAAATTGGGGCAGCGGATAAATTGACTGATATCCGTAGAATAACTTGTAGGAGTGTCCTGGTTCAAATCCAGTTGCCCCAAGATACCGGGGACACTTGACTCGAGTGGGAATCGAACCCACTCAAGTCAAGTCAAGTCATTGGACAGACGCTGACCGAGCGGTCCTGGGTTCGATTCCCACTAACGTCAAGTCCCCGGTAAATTGGGGCAGCGGATAAATTGACTGATATCCGTAGAATAACTTGTAGGAGTGTCCTGGTTCAAATCCAGTTGCCCCAAGATACCGGGGACACTTGACTCGAGTGGGAATCGAACCCACTCAAGTCAAGTCAAGTCATTGGACAGACGCTCTACCAGTCGAGCTATGCTGTTGGCTGAGAGTTACAGGTTTCCTGGTGGTTTTAACTTTTTTTTCTAGAAGTTAGTCTGCAAAGGGAAGCATCACAGTAAAGACACCAGTGGGATTTGAACTCATGGCCTCTGGATCATGTATACTGCGTCTCAACCCATTGAGCTAACAGATGGCTGACAAGTACGGCCTTCCTGGTAGTTTTCAGTTGATCTTCTGGAAGCCAGTCTGCAAAGGAAAGAATCATAGGAAAGACATCAATGGGATTTGAACTCATGGCCTCTGGATCATGAATACTGCGTCTCAACCCATTGAGCTAACAGATGGCTGACAAGTACAGCCTTCCTGGTAGTTTTCAGTTGATCTTCTGGAAGCCAGTCTGCAAAGGAAAGAATCATAGGAAAGACATCAATGGGATTTGAACTCATGGCCTCTGGATCATGTATACTGCGTCTCAACCCATTGAGCTAACAGTTGGATGACAAATATAGCCTTCCTGGTAGTTTTCAGTTGATCTTCTAGAGGCCAGTCTGCAAAGGAAAGAATCATAGGAAAGATATCAATGGGATTTGAACTCATGGCCTCTGGATCATGTATACTGCGTCTCAACCCATTGAGCTAACAGTTGGATGACAAATATAGCCTTCCTGGTAGTTTTCAGTTGATCTTCTGGAAGCCAGTCTGCAAAGGAAAGAATCATAGGAAAGACATCAATGGGATTTGAACTCATGGCCTCTGGATCATGAATACTGCGTCTCAACCCATTGAGCTAACAGATGGCTGACAAGTACAGCCTTCCTGGTGCTTTGACTTGAACAACAAACAAGACAAATAATTTTAAGAAAAATGTGTTACAGCATAAATATAAATCTTTTTCATGGGGGGCCCTGACACTACATATTTTCACATTGGGGTCCACTGCCCAATACATGTCAATTTGGGGGGTTGACAACAAAACGTTTCAGAACCACAGATGCCAAGGAAACAGCTGTAGGTCAATGGATAGAGTCACTGACTAGTGAGCCGCAGGTAACAGGTTCAAGCCTCAGCTACAGCAGCAAGTCAGGATGTCAAATCAAATAGGTATTATTAGGAGTGAAATGGTTGTGTTTCTTCACCCCAACTGCACATGACAGCAGTTTTATATCAGTTTACATGTACGTTATTTTCAGTGATGAAGACAAACCGCACAGACGTTCACTGTACTTTAGTACATTTTGTAAACTTATGACTCTGAGTAGAGTATAGCCTGACTTAAACACACAAATAACAACTTAGTATAGTCAGATTATTTTTTACACAACTTACATTTTGTAATCAAACTGCCGAAACGAAAGTTGGTCACCACCGAAACGAAAGTTAAATCCGAAAAAATCACTAAGTGTGGAGGCCAAAATACTCCCCCCAAAAACCTGTTAGGAGTACGTTTCAGGCAATTTAGAGTTGATTGGTTATTTTCGTTTCGGTAAAATTTATTTTACAGAAACGAAAGTTAAATCCGAAAAAATCACTAAGTGTGGAGGCCAAAAAAAAAATTGTTCCCCCAAAAACCTGTTAGGAGTACGTTTCAGGCAATTTAAAGTTGATTGGTAGTGACTTTTCTTTTGGTCCCTAACATTCATCGAGCTCTGGACTTAGTAATTTTTTTTTTCGTTTCGGTAGTGACACCATTCTGTCACTACCGAAACGAAGTTAAATCCGAAAAAATCCCTAAGTGTGGAGGCCAAAATTGTTCCCCCAAAAACCTGTTAGGAGTACGTTTCAGGCAATTTAAAGTTGATTGGTAGTGACTTTTTTTTTGGTCCCTAACATTCATCGAGGTCTGGACTTAGTAAATTCACCATTGGGTCACTACCGAAACGAAAGTTGGTCCCAACCGAAACGAAAGTTAAATCCGAAAAAATCACTAAGTGTGGAGGACAAAATCGTCCCCCCGAAAGCCTGTTAGGAGTACGTTTCAGGCAATTTAGAATTGATTGGTAGTACTTTGTAGTGACATTTCTTTTGGTCCCTAACATTCATCAAGCTCTGGACTTAGTAAATTCACCATTGGGTCACTACCGAAACGAAAGTTGGTCCCTACCGAAACGAAAGTTAAATCCGAAAAAATCACTAAGTGTGGAGGCCAAAATCGTCCCCCCGAAAGCCTGTTAGGAGTACGTTTCAGGCAATTTAGAATTGATTGGTAGTACTTTGTAGTGACATTTCTTTTGGTCCCTAACATTCATCGAGCTCTGGACTTAGTAAATTCACCATTGGGTCACTACCGAAACGAAAGTTGGTTCCTACCGAAACGAAAGTTAAATCCGAAAAAATCACTAAGTGTGGAGTCCAAAATCGTCCCCCGAAAACCTGTTAGGAGTACGTTTCAGGCAATTTAGAGTTGATTGGTAGTACTTTGTAGTGACATTTTTTTTGGTCCCTAACATTCATCGAGCTCTGGACTTAGTAAATTCACCATTGGGTCACTACCGAAACGAAAGTTGGTCACTACCGAAACGAAAGTTGAATCCGAAAAAATCACTAAGTGTGGAGTCCAAAATCGTCCCCCGAAAACCTGTTAGGAGTACGTTTCAGGCAATTTATAGTTGATTGGTAGTACTTTGTAGTGACACTTTTTTTGGTCCCTAACATTCAAATATATTTTTTCACCATTGGGTCACTACCGAAACTCTGGACATGACTAATTCCTGGAACTGGTAGTTCCAGGAACGTCAGATACGCCGTTCCTGGTAGTACCTGATGGTAGTTTGATACGGTAGTTTGTTATGGCAGTTTGATACCGTAGTTTCATAAGGAACGTAACAGACTACAGCAACCTGCAATCAACAGACACCGCAGGGAATTGAACCCCACTGGGGCGGCAGTGGCTCAGGGGTAGAGTGGCCGGGTAGAGTGAGCTGGAAAACCGCAAGGTTCCCAGTTCGATCCCGGGCTGGGGCGCTCCCCTAGAGTTAGTGTCGAAGTGTCCTTGAGCAAGACGCTGAACCCCTAATTGCTCCCGATGAGCAGGTTGGTGCCTTGCGTGGTTTCCTCCGCCATCGGTGTATGAATGTGTGTGTGAATGGGTTAATGGCACAATCAATGTAAAGCGCTTCGGATGGAAGCGCTATATAAATGCACCATTTACCATTTATAAAGTAAGTTTGAATCAGGCATCCATTTAAATAAAATGAATTTCACTGGTGGAAAAAGTACTCAAATGTTTGACTTAAGTCAATACTGCAATGTAGAAGTTTACTTGAGTAAAAATGCAAAAGTATTGGTATCAAAATGTGCTTAAAGTACCAAAAGTTAAAGTACTAAAATGTTTGAAAATAGCAGATCTAAAAGCTCACAACGCGTCGCGTCGGCACTCCCCTCTAACCTAGTGTTACTAGCATAACATTACTGCATGTGGAAAGGACCCCATCATTGCATGTAAAAAAAACCTGAACATTCTGAACACAGAACAGACTGTAGGTCTGAACGAGTGTCTCAGGACATGGTGATGGAAGGTGCAGTGCGAGGCTTCATAGCTGAATGGAGAGAGAATCCACCTGGAGAGTTCATCGGAGTGTGTCATCGTGTCTATGAGCAAGGCATTGGACCCCTAACTGTGGTAAACCATCAGCTGGGTAAAGCTGGAAACTGAGTCTACGCCACAGGATCAAATAGGTCAAATTATTATTATTAGGGTGATGTAATGGTATTTTTTATTCCCCTAAATGCACAGGACAGCAGTTTGTCTGGTTTCCTCCTCTCTGTAAATTAAAGATGTTTAAGGGCATATTCATATTCATGCCATAACATGTTTACAAAGCACCACAGCACACACCACTTTCACACGCCACTACAAATGTTTCCCATGCTATCACGCCTTCACAAACCAACAATGTAATGTGTAATGCCTTTTTAACACTCATGTTTTCACCTCTTTCTTTCATCTTCCCATCTTATCTCCATGCTTTTCACAACCTCGCATTTTCTCCATGCTAATTCACACTCTTTCTATGCACATGTATGATTGTTTTCTAAACGGATGCTGCTTTTTTCCCCTGTATTTCATGACTGCTAACATTAATGCCATAACATGTTTACAAACCACCTCAGCACAATGCTCTTTAACACACTGCCACTACAAATGTTTCACATGCTATCACGCCTTCACATACCAACAATGTATGTCATCTCATGCCAAGGCAGTACATCATTCAATACAACTTCTTCACACACAAAACTATACTAAGGAGCCGTTGCGCACCACAACTGCCACCATGTCTCCATCTAACTGAATCACAACAACACCATACACACCCATCACCTCACACGCTGTCTGTGGCCCCACTTACTGCACGTGTGTTTCTAAGCACACGCCGACACTTCTTCCTTCACTCTAGCACTCAGTTCCATTCCTCTCTTCCCACTCTCTATGTTCTAATTCATCTCTTCACTCTTTGCCTCACTGCCTGTTATGTTGTCTTGGACCCATTACTTTCAAGACATTGTTTTCTTCGGCCCTCTTTTACGTTGTCAATCCTATTGTGCCTTTTGCTGCTTCTCGTTGGCCACAGCACTTTGCACAGCATGTCTATGAGGAACGCAGCTGTATTGTACACACCGTTATTACATTTTCATTTGCCCTCACAAGGTGTCACACCACACTTACACTGCCTCACAATGTTCCCTACTTCACAGTTTACCTACAACCACCCCACTCCTGCTTGGGACCGTCACATTGTCTGGCAGTCATGAAAAGGAAAAGGCCTGCATTGGCTAGACGACGCAAGTGGCCACACTTGCCACACACATGCAGTGTGATGCAGTCAATCCTATTCAACACCTATTAACATGCATACCTCACTTCTCAGCTGACAAGCACGAAGTGAGTCCACATCACCAGCCCTACCTCCCACACCTTCACCGCAGCAGCCTGACAGCCAAGGTAATGACTTCTGTTGTCCTCATCCCTTCCATGCAGTCTTTCCACTCTACACTATTTCCCACCTATAATCTCTCATCACCAACATATGCTCTGCCCAGCACAACACACCACCACTTCTTTTGTCTCACTGATTCACATATATCGCATTACTGCTCATTACTGGCGCACACTTTCCCATCATGACTACACGCACCTTCTCGCACATTCTATGTCCACCCAAAGCATGCCACGTCTCCCACCTGCACTTAATCCTTTTCATCCAATGTGTACCTCATATACTGTACATGCCACATCACTTCTCAGATGCCGGTCATGATGCCACACCACAACACCAGCTTCACACCCCTTCATTGCAGCTGCCTGACAGCCAAGGTAGACTTTACTGCATTCCCAAACTTCCAGCCATTCTCTTCGCAAAAGCATAACGTACAACCTTTTCCCTCACATCACCAACATGCACACAGAGGAACACTGCCAGTCTGTGTGTCTGTCTATGTGCGTGGCCCTTTATCGTCTGCAACACGCAGCCGTCCTTGCAATAATCACATCCACATGCCATTACTGCTCATTCCACTACCTCATCTCTAACTATCTTCACTTCCCAGCTCAACTCCTCGCAAAGGACACACACCCGCATGACCAGCAACAGCCGCCAGACACACAGACACGCACATTCACCCAGCCCCATGCCACAGGTGATGACTCATGCTATTACATTGACCTCCAACACATTCTCTTCACTTCAGGGACCTCTTTATTTCACATCCTCACCACATCACCCTCACCTACTTCTCTTCCACAGTACACCTACTGTGTCAAAAACACATTGCTCATTGATGCCTTTACTTGCCTTTCCAATGCAACAAATATATCCACCTCAACTGTCTTCCATTATTAGGTGCAGACCATCAACCCAATCGCCTCAGCACACACCTGCCTACTGGCACAGAACAACAACAACACCATCAACACAGTCACCACACACCGGAGCACGCTGCACACACAGCTGCAGCTGCCTCACAAGCAAGGTACTGCCTAATGCAATTCTAATTACTTCCACTCATGCAGTCCACTGTCATCCAAGTACTACCTACTCTTTCACATCACCGCCATGCACACACAACTACAGCCTGTGTGTGTGTCTGTGTGTGTGCGCGTGTGTGTGTGTGTGTGTGTGTGTGTGTGTGTGTGTGTGTCTGTCTGTGTGGCAGTGTCTGTGTGTGTGTGTGTGTGTGTGTGTGTGTGTGTGTGTGTCTGTGTCTCTCTGTCACACAGAGTGTCTGTGTTTCACTCTATTGTCTGCACGACACAGACGTCCTTGCGCACATCTGTTGTCCTCAGGTGGACGTCCTCTGCTGTTGCATTGGCCTTCACATCACACCCCTCGCCACACTCTTTGCCCTCATTGCCTTTCACCTTCACATTGCTTCACCTCCACAAACAGCACCACACACTATATACACCGCAACATACATGTGTGTGCAATTCTTTCAGTCTCCACCACACATTCCTACGTACATCTTCACACTGAACACTAGCTACCTACTACACCAGCCCCCAATATCTATCACTTACATCACACAGACTGCCTTACTGCCAATTCACGCACCTCTCATCCACACTGCATAATTGCTCCTCACACTACTTCATAGACAACTGTCTTCACTTCTCAGCTCAACTCCTCGCAAAGAACACACGCTGCCAGCAGCACCAACCGCAGCCCAACACACCGAGACGCTCCTTGATACTTTTGCGCCAGGCTGCAGCCACAGCACAACCTTCCTTGCAGCTGTCTCCCAAACAAGGTAATGACTTATGCTCTTCTCCACTCTTGCACACATTCTCTCCACTGCACTGTCATACACCCTATACTCACACACCACATACATGCACACAGTCTGGGTATGTGTCTCCCTGTGCATTGCGTGTGTGCGTGTGTGTGCATGTTCTGTCTGCAACACACAGCCCTCTTTGCCCTTATCTCTGCTCCTCAGTTGCCCCTCCTCTGCACTTTCATGCACTTCACATTCCACATGACGGCAGAGTCATTTCACACATGCCCTATTACTAATACACTGCTTCCCCCTCAGCAAAAAGCACACCACACTACATACACACCAACATGCAACGCCTGCATGTACTACTCTCTCCACCCACACCCCTATTTGCCTGCCCAGCTGCACATACCACCAACACCACAGCACATCATTTCTCCCATCCCTCCCAAAGACGGCATTACCGTTCATGACCACACCTCACATGCATATAGCCGTACTGTGTTTTTTTTCCCCCTCACATCCAACTATCTTTACTTCTCAGCTCGACTCCTCGCAAAGAAGACACACGGGCGGGAACAGCCAAGCCAGGCACAGAGACGTAGACGCTCATTGCGACAAGCTGCGGCCACTGGTGAGTTATGCATGCATTCACATTCATCGTCAAACACTATGCATCCACTACACTGACATGCCAATTCACAACCTCACCACTAAAAAAACGCCACTCTCATTCTCCTCCATACAACACCTGGCCCCTTCATGCCTTCATTTCACATTCCACTTATTAATCTAACTCTACTGTCTTTCCTTCTCAGCTGCACACCAGGAACACACACGCCAGACACCGGCCCAGGCCACTGACATGGAAGCACAACACAGCCAACAAAGGCTAGCCTGGTTCCAGACGAATCTTCCTTTGCAAAATTGCATCGCACTTTAGCCCTCGGCAGATTAGGTCTGGCCCCCCTCAATAGAGATTTCATTTCTCTCCCTCCGAAGTCGTGAGGGACCAATCAGGGCCCAGTATCCAAATGTGGGTGGGCCTACCTACCTTATTTGGAGCAATGACGTACAAGGAAGCACTGCTCTGATTGGTTCGTACAAGGAAGCGCTGCTCTGATTCATTTAGGTCTAACCAATAGAGAGTCTGTTTGTATCTTTTTGTAACCGCCCCTTGGAAAATAATCTATCGTTGATAGGGACCAGACTAATATCCACGCAGTGTGTCGTGTGATATTGTCTGGCCACGCGAGGCTAAACAAAGGCCACACCGACCACGCAACTCAACTACCCGCAAACAGCCACAAAGACAACCACCCCGGCCTCATCTCAAACCTGCAACTAAGACTTTGCACATTCTCAATGGCAACCTACAAATCCCTGAACTCACACGCACAGCTGACACTATTGGCACAATCAGCATCAAGTGCGTCAAATGTGGCGCATATAAATTCAAGAAGGAGACGAGCAGTCTCTGCTGCTTACAGGGCAAGGTACGCCTTCCAGCCTTCCCAACGCTCCCACAGCCCATCAATGATCTGTGGTTTGCCGACACCCCTGAGGCCAAACTCTTTCGCACACACAGTCGTGTCTTCATAATGCTGTCTGCCTCGCCAGCCTAGCAGTACATGAGCGCAGATTCACTCACTACTCCCCCACTGTCATCTTCCAGGGCAGGGTCGTCCAGCGCATGGGCCCACTCCAGGCACAGGCAGGTGCCCAGCCTGTCTTTGCACAACGCCCTCATCCATGAAATAAAATAAAACAAACCATGTAAGGGTAAATACAACACTATGAACAAAGAATTAAACAAACCATGTAAGGGTAACAACACAATGAACATAAATAAAAAAACATAAAACAATAAAGGGTAAATACAACACTATGAACATAAATAAAACAGACCATATAAAATGGTAAATACAACACTATGAGTAGGGCACTGCAGGGAATTGAACCCCATCCCAGTAAACCAGGAGAACCACACCAGAGCCTTTGTTTTTATGTTGTTATTTACAAATCACATGGTAACATTCACTCATTTACATTTCAACAGTAAAGTCACTTCACAATTTTCAATGTAGATATTCATCTATACTCTTTGTCCAGAGTGACTCACAATAAACAAGGTAAACACATACATAGAATGCAGAGACAGTGCAGTGTCTCAGTAAACTAGGATCACAGGTAAACCAAGAACCTAGCATCAGTCTAAACGGTATAATAAATTAATAATCTGTACATAGAAACTATAGGATGCCGGGTCAACAAATGAACCCAGCATCTGAGGTATTTTTTTTTACTTTACTGGAGTATTTCCAATTTTCAGTACTTTTACTTATACTCCACCACACCTCAGAGGCAAATATTGTACTTTTACTTTACTACAATTATTTGAAACCTTTAGTTACTTTGTAGATTTTGATTATTACTACAAAACATACAAACATTAACCCTATTTAAACTTTGGCCATTTGAAAATAGCAGATCTACAAGCTCAAAATGCATCTAAGTGCTACAGGATGAGGTGGAGTCTGAAGATGAGTCTCTTCACATTACAACAATGATGAGCTACGCTGTTGGTCACAGAATTCCTGAAGCAGCACAGCTGTACAGTTACAGATAATGAGCCTATTGAGATACGGTAATGTTTAGTGATATAGCGCCTTTATAAAAAAAAAAGAAGAAGAAAGCAATAAATAAACAAATAAATACAATTTTAAAAAAAAAATCACATTCAAATACAGTAAATGGAAGTTAAAACAAAACATACATTACAACTGAAATATTTTTTTGTGCAAATATTACATCATTTCCAATGATATTATCTATCAAAGACTAATGCTATTACGTCATTTTGACAAGCCAAGAAGAAAACAGGAAAACAATAACCCAAAATACATGTCAATAATTAACATTACAACAATAAAAAAGGAGAAAAACTAAAACAAAATACAGATAAGATACAATAAACTAACAGATATTCAAATTAATATTTGCACAAAAAAAAAACTCTTGCTGACCTCCCTCATCTATCCCGTCACAGAGACAGAGATTAAGAAAATATATTTGCATTTTATTTGTTCATGCTCATAAAGTGCTCCAAGAGCTAAGTGAAAAGTGCAGCAGCAAACTATTGGGTCAAAGGACCATCGTCAGTGCCTCGCCTACTGACCGCCATGAATAATGAAGCTTTACCCGCAAATGACAACACATAAATCCACATCACATACATCGCCTATGGTCATATGTGATGTGGACTGACGTAATGAAGCTTTAACCGCAAATGATTAGATCTGATGATATAGCACTGACGATGGTCCTATGACCTAAATGTTTGCTGCTGCACTTTTCACTTTGATCCCTTGGAGCACTTTATGATCATGAAACAAATACAATAAAAATAGCTTTTCTTTGTCTCCGTCTAAGGAGTTTGTGGAGGGAGTCTTTTTTTCTGCCAGTTTTGCTTTGTTTTTGAGACCAGCTACAGTCAGTAAATATTCCTCTTTTTCCTTTTGGTTTCCTACAATAAAAAAAAAGAAAGAAATGTACAGAAATAAAACGTTATTTTTCAAAGGAACCTCATATATTTAAGGAAACACATGGAACCAAATGGACCCTTGTCCACTGTTTCCCAAGTTATGGGTCGGGACTCAATAATGGGTCGTGGACACATTTTCTTGGGTCATGAGTAAATAAACCCCCCCCCCCCCCCCAACCTGTTAATTAAGTATTCAATCAAAGCTTCCAGCAGGTGATTGGCCTGTGGATTACGGTTCATTGAACATTGTAATGTATTAAATACATTTGAAAATGACATTGGTTTGTTCTGAATGGAGCAGATATGACATATTGGAATATTGTTGATGTCCAAAAAACATTATAAAAAGTGAAAATAGCCGATCTACAAGATCAATGTCACAAAATAAAGAAAAACATTCAAAATAATGTAATTAAATAAAATGCTAAATAAGAAATTCCATAAAGAAAAGAAAATAATGAAAATCTACAAGAGTGAAGATCTACAAGCTCAAACTAATTTCATAAAGTAAATTAAAAAAAGAAAAGCAATTCCATCATTTGTTTAACATACAACTTACATTTAGTTGAAATTTAAACCAGTGGTTCTCCTCCTAAATATTTGGCAAAAACATTAAGATTTAATATAAAAAAAGTTATACTAAATAAATAATTTATACTAAGTTAGTACCAATGGATTGATTGGTCTTTAAAGCATGCTCTGAAAAGGCCCACCCATCTGTCCACTTAACACGGCTGCCATGTTAAGTGGTCAGATCCAGAATAAGGTTGAGAACCACTGATTTACACATTTCAAAGATCTACAACTACAGCAGAAATGAACATTTATTTAAAGATCTACAACTACGGCAGATGAAAACCTAACCCTATGGATTAAGTACATGAGCAACATGTAATTAAGTTTCACAATTAAGATTGACATTTTTAGAGGAACTTTATTTTATTTAACACTTTTTTAAAGCTCTGTGGACATTGTTTTAATAAAAACCTGATGATGCTTTTAATCAGGTAAACGACATATAGATCATATTTGTTATCAAAAAACAAAAATGTCCACAAAAGTTACAAGTGTGAAATAAAATCTTGACTCCTCCAACCAATTTTATATTTTTGAAAATTGTAATAATGTAATCATTTACAGACCATAAATGGGTAGCCATGTTAACATCTTTATAAAAAATAAAAACCGGTTGAAGAAAAGACTCACTCCACAAAAACATTATGGAAAACTCCTTAGACAGAGACTAAGTAAATATATTAGCGTTTTAATTTTTCATGCTCATAAAGAGCTCCAAGTGCTAAAAGTGAAAAGTGCAGCAGCAAACGTTTGGGTCAAAGGACCATCGTCAGTGCATCGCCTACTGACCGCCGTGAATAATCAAGCTTTACCCACAAATGACAACACATAAATCCACATCACATACAGCGCCTATGGTCATATGTGATGTGGACTGACGTGATGAAGACTTACCTGCAAATTAATTATAAGTGACGTGAAATGATAAGACGAGACGCAAATCAAATTACGCAAAATGATACAAGACATAAATCCACATCACATACTACACTACACTACACCAGACATACACTATGGTCATATGTGATGTGGACTGACGTAATGAAGCTTTAACCGCAAATGATTAGATCTGATGATATAGCACTGACGATGGTCCTATGACCTAAATGTGTGTTGCTGCACTTTTCACTTTGAGCACTTGGATCACTTTATGATCATGAAACAAATAAAACAAAAATAGATTTTCTTAATCTCAGTCTAGAAAATCTTCCTCTTTTACCTTTTAGTTTCCTGCAATTTTTAAAATAAAACATTTACAGAAATAAAAAGTTCTCATATTTCAAAAGAACCTCATAGATTTAAGGCAACAAATGGACCCTGGTCCGCTGTTTCCCAAGTTATGGGTCGGGACTCAATTGTGGACACATTTTCTTGGGTCATGAGTAAATAACACCCCCCTCCCCCCCTGAAATGTAGGATACTAAAAGGAAAGAGGAATATTTACTGACTGATCTCAAAAACAAATGAAAACTGGCAGAAATAAAGACTCACTCCACAAAAACCTTAAGAAAAACACCTTAGACAGAGACTAAAAAAATGTATTAGTGTTTTATTTGTTCATGCTCATAAAGAGCTCCAAGTGCTAAAAGTGAAAAGTGCAGCAGCAAACGTTTGGGTCAAAGGACCATCGTCAGTGCCTCGCCTATTGACCGGCATTAATAATGAAGCTTTACCCACAAATAACACATAAATCCACATCACATACTACACTACACTACACTACACTACACTACACTACGGTCATTATGTGATGTGGACTGACGTGATGAAGCTTTAATTGCAAATGATTACATCTGATGATATAGCCCTGACGATGGTCCTACGACCTAAATGTGTGTTGCTGCACTTTTCACTTGGAGCACTTGGAGCACTTGATGAACATAGAAAAAATAAAATAAAAATATATGTTCTTAGTCTCTGTCTAAGGAGTTTTCCTTAAGGTTTTTATGGAGTGAGTCTTTATTTCTGCCAGTTTTCATTTGTTTTTGAGATCAGTCAGTAAATATTCCTCTTTCCTTTTAGTACAGTATCCTACAATTGTTTTACATGAATAAAATAAAAATATTTAGAGTAGTAAAACGTTCTTATGTTTCAAAAGAACCCGATACATTTAAAAACAAAAATCAAAGAAATTCCATTTAAAATATTAAAATAAGAGTAATGAAAATAGCAAATCTACAAGCCGAGCTTGTAGATCTGCTATTCTCACTAGGTCCCAGGGAGACATCACATTTCTCTTTTGGGTCTCGAGCTAAAACGCTATGAAAATCTTTACACTGAAATGTTTACATTCCAGTGTGTTTTTGCCATTGCTTGTTTATTGATCATTTCAGATCCAAACAGTGACTATTTTTCCTGGGGTCAAATAGTAAAATTAAAATGAATTAAAAGCACATATAAGAAGCAAGCAAAATAGAACATGTGCTATTTCGTAACAACAAATCTAAGCAATAAATTAGAAACCAAAAAAGAGGTTGTGAAAATAGATTTACATGCTCGTTGTGAGCTTGCAAATCTATTATCTTCACTAGTTTGGGTCCTGAGCTAAAAGGTTTGGGAACCTCTGCAGTGGCACAAGGCCTGGTAGCTGTTAAATATAGAGCTTACACATTTTGAATGACATCAGTTATGACTGTAATGTTCAGAATGCAATCACACAGTTATGACTAATGTTTATTTTATTTTCCAGGAGTAATACAGTCTACAGTGACTGAACTGCCTCTTACACAGTGTCACAGTGGCTGCTAGCTGATGCCTATGAGTTCAATTCAAAGTTTACAATTTAAATGGTGCATTTATCTATAGTACCTTTAACCAAAGCACTTTGTAATGTGCATTACATCCACCAACATACTTACCAGGGGGAGAGATAGAGAGATGAGGGATAGAGAGACAGAGAGAGAGATAGAGAGACTCGTATAATTTACATAATTTGTGGGCGATTGACATAAATTATACTAGGCGCATATGACGCAATGGCAGCAGCATTCTTTGCTTCATGTTCTCTGCATCAGTCTCAGTCCAGCATCAGTCCATTTTCTTCATTATTCTCCTGCCAAATGACGAGCATTGTACGCAAACAACGTGAAACGAAGTCCACATCACATACTGGTCATATGTATAGTTTATATTATTATTATTATTATTATTATTATTATTATGATGATGATGTGATGTGGATTGACGTGATGAAGCTTTACTCGCAAATGACGGCACAAATAACGAGCAACTATACGTGATGCACATGCCGACATCCGTCACACACACCTTCACATCACATACTGGTCATATGTGATGTGGATTGGCGTGATTAAGCTTTAACGCAAATGACGCAACGCAAAATCAATTGTGCCAATATTTGTCAGCAATACAGCAACATCATGAATGACATTAGTACACAACATACAACACTATGAATGACATTAGTAAACATACAACACTATGAATAACATTAATACACAACATACAACTGGTTATTCCTGTTGCTTGTGTTGTATCATCAACACAAGCAACAGGAATAACCAAAGTCATTAACCCTTTAAGACCTGAAGCAGATTCTACATGTCTCCTAAATCCCAACAGTTTTCTGAAAAACATAAGTTTCTATATCAGTGGTTCTCAAACTTTTTCATGTCAAGGACCCCCAAAATTATATGTATTTGGTCGTGGACACCCATCAAAATATTTTGTTCCACGGACCCCCCCAGAAGCAAAGATTTGAGTTAAAAAATATTTGCTTTAAAAAAAAAATATATATATATATATATATATATATATATATATATATATATATATATATATATATATATATATATATATATATATATATATATATATATATATATATATATATATATATATATATATATATATATATATATATATATATATATATATTCAAAGATTTGCACACACACTTTCACAAATTTTCAAAAATAACAGATCTACAAGCTCATAGCGCGGCACTCTGTGCTGCGCTATGAGCTTGTATACAGTATCTGCTATTTTTGAATAGCCAAAGTGTAAAATAAAGCTTTTTAGCTCAAATCTAAAAATGACACAGTTCCAGGTCTTAATAGGTTAAATGCATACGATATGAATGATGGCCCTACATCTCTCCCTGTTCTGACCTACTGTAAACAACGGCGTGTACCTCGCCTAAAAGAAAAAATTGCCGACCGATGTGAATGACGAGCTATCCGCAAATGTCGTGAAATAATCACAAAATCACATAAATCCACATCACATACGACCAGTAATTCACATACGACCAGTAATGTGATGTTATTATTATTATTATTATTATATTATTATTATGTGATGTGGATTGACGTGATGAAGCTTTACTCGCAAATAGCCTGAAACGGTACAACGCCAATTAAATTACGCGAAACGACACACGACGTAAAGGACGACATGCATCACATACCTCCACATATGTTCATATGTGACGTGGACTAACGTGATGATGTTTTACCCGCATATGTTGTGAAATGACACAACACAACACATACATCACATCAATGCACATCACATACGGCCCCCCTGTACGGTCATATGTGATGTGGGCTGACGTGATGAAGACTTACCTGCATATGACGGAAGCGACGTGAAATCAAATGTAATTTTTACCCGCATGTGTTGTGAAATGACAACACATACATCACATCAATCCACATCACATACTACACTACACTACACCATGGACTTATGTGATGTGGGCTGACGTGATGAAGACTTACCTGCACGGTGACGTGAAATCCTGAGACGCGACGCAAATCAAAACGCAAAATGCTACGAGACATAAATCACACAAACGCTGGCCGGGACCCAATAATAAAAAACACTGGTCCAGTCCCTTCTTACTTATTCTTCACGAATGACGGGCATTGAACGCAAACGACGCAAACCGCTGGCCCGCCACCCGTTAAATGACGCAACGCAAGCGGCAAATTTTACGGTTAAAGCTAAAAAAAAGTGTTGTTTTTTAAAGCTATCAAAAATGTAGTTGATACTATGACAGGGCAAAAAAAAGCTATATTTTTTACTTTATCAAAAATAGATAAAGCACAAATAGGTTTAACTATGTGAGTTTGCTATGTGACCAAGAGCCACATATACTATACCCTGTCACTATATTATACAACCTAGTATACATATAATGTACCCTGTCACTATATTATACAGCTTAGCGTAGGCCTACATATACTGTACCCTATCATTACATAAACAGCCTGGTATACGTATACTGTCAGTACTACAAATGGAACCAAATGGACCAGTGACGGGTCCATTTGGTTTCATTTGCACGCACAAAAACCACAAGACACACGAAAAGAAAAAAGTTATAACTTTATTCAAGCAAATAATGAAGAGAAAAGAGGGGAAGTTAAAGTATGGAGGTCAGGCAGAAACCGTGTTTGTCCAGAATTGTTACTTTTTAAAATGGACACAAAATAACCTGTGTTCCAATGGATCCAATGTAATTATCATGATCTTTGCGTTGTGAGCTTGTAGATCGGCTGTTTGTACTGCTTTAGTGTGTGACACTGCTTTAGTGTGTCACACAAGGTTTCTGCCCGACAACCAATGATAGACTGTGTCACTACTATCACTTACCTTGAACAGCAGCCACGACTCAAACAGCAAATGAAATGAAAAAACACTAAGAAAGAAGCAAATGACACGTCGCACATCATTTGCTTTCTCTTTTAGTTTGCACAGACCTAGAGCATAGATGACTGTAAACACGGTGTTAATGGGGCTACATGCTACCATAATGATACCAGACATAAATCACATAGCTCCACATCACATACATTTGTACACACAAACCACTAGTGAAGAACTAGTGCAATAGACAGGCAAGAAGAAATAAATGTGTTTGTGAAAAGAAAGATAGACAAAAACAAAAAATCGATCAAATAACTCAAGACACAAAAGTAAATAAAAACAAATAATTTTGTTATTGCTTTATTAAAGCAAAGAATAGAGAAAAAGAGGAGAAGTCACGACCACATATGGTCGTATGTGATGTGGACCGATGTGATCAAAGCTTTGGGCGCAAATTACGTGAAACAATAAATAAAATCACATAAATCCACATCACAGAAAGGCACATGGTCCTATGTGATGTGGACCGACGTGATGAAGCTTTACCCACAAATGACGCGATGCAAATGACGTGAAAGGATAGACGACACAAATGACCACATACATGGTATGGTAGCATGTAGCATGTAGCCCCCTTAACAAGCAGCAGCTGCAATCAAAAGGTTCCTACCTTCCTGCCATCTTCACTTACAGACGTCTTCTTCTTGTCATCTTCGTGTTCTGTAAAGACACAAAAAAGAAAACAAAAACGTTGAGTTGAGCAGGCCTTACAGGGTGACATTTTGGAAGCCAAGAAGATGGTCTGTAGAGCCATAAGCTGGTCACTGACAGGGCTGTGCCACCATTATGGCATTTTACTTGAGTAATTGTCACAAATAATTGCGATTAAGGATTTAATTGTATTGTACATGAACATTGAACATGTTTGAAAATAAATTAACATTTTTGTAACCAGAAGAGTGGGCACCCGGGAAAAGTGGGCACTTCAATGTGTAATTGGCCATTTCTATTCCTCAAAGTAAGTAATTAAGTAACTTAAAGGAGTAGTTCACCCACAAAATGACTTATTTTCTATCAATTGCACACGCCATGAAGCCTTGAATTCATGGATTTGTTTTTGTCGCATTCCTATGCCAATAATTAGATTCCCGTCTCCTACCGGCTAATGTATCCGGTAGGAGACACAAAGTAAAGTATTTGTGTCTCCTACCGGAAATACACCCGGTCATCAAATTATTGGCTTAGTAATGAGACAAAAACTAAAACTAAATGATGAATTCAAGGCTTCATGGGGTGGGCAATTTATAGAAAATAAGTAATTTTTTGGGTGAACTACTCCTTTAAGTACATGATTTGAAGATGCTTGACTGGCCTACAGCCACTGTGGGCATAAAACAATACGTTTTAGGTCTGATAATGATGTACACACCCGTACATGTTCACATCATATATACTTTACATCAGTGGTTTTCAACCTTTTTCATGCCAAGGACCCCTAAATTGATATACATTTGGCCGCGGACCCCCATTTGAAAATGTTTTGTGCCAGGGACCCCCAGAAGCAAAGATATCAGTCAATTTTTGCTAAAAAAAATTACAAATATTCAAAGATATGCACACTTTTTCAAAGGTTTTTCAAAAATATCAGATCTACAAGCTCATAGCGCGGAGCTTTGTATATCTGATATTTTTGAATAGCCAAAGCTAAGTGGTTAAAAATGTCTGTGACGCTATTAACTCATTTTGCTGGGGACCCCCTGGTACTCCCTCAAGGACCACTGGTTGAAAACCACTGCTTTACATCACCCCATGGAGCCTTGAATTATGGACCGGTAGGCAGCGGTTCCGGTAGGGGACACAAAGGAGACTCTTTGTGTCTCCTACCGGAAACCGCTGCCGGTCATCAAATTATTGGTTTAGGAATGAGACGAAAACAAAAACATATCCATGAATTCAAGTTTCCATAGGAAAAGTGTCTTAAACTATCCCTTTAAGACAGGGATCTTCAACGTTTTCAGGCCAAGGACCCCCTAGCTGAGAGAGAGATGAAGCAGGGACCCCCTCTATACTGTATAAAATTGTGTTTGAGATAAACTTTTGCTGCTCTTTTTTCCCTCTACACCTATAACTCTTTGCTAAAAAAATAGCCGATCTACAAGCTCACAGCTCACAACGCCTCGTGCTGCGAGGCGTTGTGAGCTTGTAGATCTGCTATTTTTTCTCCTCAGCAAAGGGATGCTAGGGTTCAAGTGGTTAATGTAAAAAAAGATTTGGCGGACCCCCTGTAGTAACTCTGGGTCCCAGACCCCCTGTTGAAGACCCCTGCTTTAAGAACATTTTCGCAAATTCTTCATTTGCTTTACATTTTGGGAGAAAAATTGCCAGAAGAGGTGCCGTCTATTCCTGTATCAAACACCATGTTCAAGTAAAGTCTACAATGCTTATCATTTCATCAAGTTTCAGAAACAACTAAAGACAGTGGCTCTCAAACGTTTTCATATCAAGGACCCCCAAATGAATATTCATTTGGCCAAGGATTGGGCCTCTTCCTTACTTCCTTCACGTTACCACGTTACCAATGATACTAATGAAGGCTCTGTTCTATTTAGTGTAGCACAGTGGTTCTCAAAGGACAGCCATAACTCTGAGAGTACAAATGGAACCAAATGGACCTGTAATTTGTTTCCATCTGTACACTCAAGAGTTACACACCCGTAAGGGTCCGTTTGGAACAGAGCCTTCATTAGCATCATCGTAACACCTGTGAAGGGAAGTGAGGAAGAGGCCTGATTTATTTCCAATATGGCCGCTGATTCCAAAACTCCAGTTTGTGCCTCCTACCTCCAGCATGGTGGTGTTGTGTTACAGTGAAATTGGTGACCTTCAGAAAACATGCGACCATCTCGTGGACTTCACAAACACTATCACCATGTCCAAATGTAAATAACAATTTGTTTATGAACAGAGCAACTCCGTTCATAAACTAACAGCAGTGATTTACTTTGGATGTTTGACATGTGATGGACACATCTTTTGACAGGTCACCAATTTCTCCATAACACTGGAGGAGGCAGAATGTTGAGGGTTGGGATTCGTCTTGAAAATAAAACCACAGACGTCTTGGTTCAGCTCTCAGCCGCTAGACCAGTGGCTCTCATAGCAGTCATCAGTTATCATGAGTATAAACCCTAGGATTTATACTAGACCAGTGGCTCTCAAAGTGATGTCTGATATCAGCCATCAGTTACCATGAGTATAAACCCTAGGGCAGTGGTTCTCAAACTTTTTCATGTCAAGGACCCCCAAATTAACACTTATTAGCCCGCGGACCCCCATTTGAAAAGATAAGCCAGGGACCCCCATAAGAGAAGATTTTTACAGCCCTATAGCAGTGATTCTCACCATTTTAATTTCAAGGACCCCCAGTTTGACATGCATTAAGGCTACGGACCCCCATTTAATGGCATTTCTATCTCTGGGACCCCAATTTATTTTGTAAAATCAATGTTAATTTATAACTCAGAGTGTACAAATTTGTACACTCTCAGAGTTACAGACCCATAAGGGTCCATTTGGTTCCTATCCATCATTTAGCTGGGGACCCCCTGGAACCCCCTCAAGTACCCCTGGGGGTCCCCGGACCCCACTTTGAGAACCAATGCCCTAGGGTTTATACTAGACCTGTCACAATTATTACGTAATAGCCTAATTGCAATTATTTGAATTTGCAATTGTGTTTTGCATAATCGTCATAATCATTACCATGTTAAAAATGTTCATATATTTTCAAACATTTTGTGGAAATAGCAGATCTACCAGCTCAAAACATGTTGCGATGCGACACGTTTTGAGCTTGTAGATTGGCTATTTCCACTCTGCTAATCCCACTATGAATGTATTTTTTGTAATTAAATGATGTATATTATTTGTCATATCTACCTTGTGCAACTTTTGTTTACGAAGCCCTAAAAGCCAAAAATAAATTACATTTGTATTCATAATGTTCCCATGCTCAACGTCAAACACAATTAAATCTTTGATCACAATCAATCATGTGACAATGCATCGTCAACTTCCATTTTGTAATGGTGACACAGCCCTAGTTTATAATGGCCAGCAGTGGTGGAAGAAAATACTGATTTGTTTTTACTTAAGTAAAAGTATCACTACTGCAATGTAGAAATACTCTGTTACAAGTCCAGAATTAAAAATTCACTTGAGTAAAAGTACAAAGGTACTGGTATCAAAATGTATTTGAAGTACCAAAAATAAAAAGTACTCATTATGTAGAATATCCCGTTTCTCAAGTTTTCAAAATATATTAAAATCTTTTGAAAATAGCCGATCTACAAGCTCACAATGTGTCGCATCGCATTGTGAGCTTGTAGATCGGCTAATTTCAAATGGCCAAAATGTATAGGGCTGAAGTGGTTAATACATGTTTTGTAATTAGTCAAAATCTACAAAGTAACTAAAATAAAGTTTTCAAATAAATGTAGTGAAGTAAAAAGTACAATATTTGGATCCGAAATGTAGTGGAGTAAAAGTATTGAAATTTGGAAATACTCAAGTAAAGACAAATCCCTTGAAATTGTACTTTATACAGTACTCAAGTAAATGCACCTAGCTACTTTCCACCACTGCTGGCTAGGTGTGATCCAGGTTACAGGTACGTACCGTGTGGGGTCTCCCGCCGCTCGGTTGAAGATAGCTGGTATTAATAGAGCCGCGTAGGTTGTATGGCACCACGTCCCGAGCACCGTACGCCTTGTATCTCCAACGGAGAGCGTTCGTTGGCACCGTTATACGTTTCAGCTCTCAGGGCTCGTTGCTGCGTCGAAGTTCCATCTTCCTGCCCCTTGTCCTGAGTTACAGACACTCTATTACCAGCTATCTCCTGATGACTCCATCCATCCTTTGAACCTTCCATGAAGCATTCATACAGCGAGTCAAACGCTGAGTCATAGCTAGAAGCCATGACTCAGCGTTTTTAACTCACTGTATGAAGTAGATTTAGTCCACTCTGCAGAAGGTCACCACATGATTAACCTGCAAGACACAGATATACACCAATATTACATTTAATATATTGTAGAATAGAATATTAAGATTGTAAAACAAAAAATACATATATTCCTAGGGTAAGGTAGGGTAAGTTATATGTTTTGGTATTTTTTTAAAAGGTTAAAGTATTATATTCTGATATAATCATTGCTACAGAGTGTTTGTTCGGTCACAGGGGTCTCTCCAGCTCTTTAACCCTTGAAGCCCTGAAGAAGCATCTGTGTCACTTTTTGATTTGAGCTAAAAAGCATTATTTTACACTTTGGCTATTCAAAAATAGCAGATCTACAAGCTCATAGCGCGGCACCGAGAGCTTGTAGATCTGCTATTTTAGAAATATCGTTATTTTTTTGCAAATCTTGAGATTTGAGTTTCAAAGCGAACATTTGTAACTCAAATCTTTGCTTCTGGGGGATTTAACAGTTTTTTGAAAAAACTTATGTCGCCAAAATATCAGTGGTTCTTTTTTCCATGTCAAGTACCCATAAAAATGACATGTATTTAGCCACGGACCCCCATCTAAAAATATATGTTTCAGGGACCCCCGGAAGCAAAGATTCGAGTTAAAATGTTTCGCTTTAAAACAATATATATGTGTATATATATATATATATATATATATATATGTGTATATGTGTGTATATGTGTATATATATATACATATACACACATACACACATACATACACACATACAAAGATTTGCACACATTTTCATGATTTTTCAAAAATAGCAGATCTACAAGCTCGTAGCGCGGCACTCGGTGCCGCGCTATGAGCTTGTAGATCTGCTATTTTTGAATAGCCAAAGTGTAAAATAATGCTTGTTAGCTCAAATCAAAAAGTGACACAGATGCTTCTTCAGGGCTTCAAGGGTTAATAAACACAATATAGTACATGTTCAGGTAGGTGACACAATGTAAGCCAATCAGGAGAGGGCACTGAAAATGCATGTTCTGTTTTAATAAAGAGCTGGAGAGACATGGGAGACTCCTTTTACTGAACAAACACTCTATAGCAATGAGTACTATCACAATTTAACACTTATTTTAGGCTAGTGTTAAGCATACGTTCGAAACTGTCGGGCAAAAATCTCTCATCCTACTTGATCTATGCTACAGCGTCGCATAAAGCATCAACAGTAGCAGATCTACAAGTTCGAAACGTGTCGCTTCGCGCCACGTTTCGAACTTGTAGATCTGCTACTTTTGCCATTTTTTAATCCTGAAAAGGTTTTGGACATAATGAGGTTTCCTCCCAATGGAGACGAGATTATAGTTTCACCTTGGCCTTGGATCAAGACTCATCATTACTGTTATCGATTTTGATATCGATATTTTAGATTAATCTAAATTTAAATAGTAAATAGAGTTTTTAATCTCCTGTTACAATGTAGCGCCGTTATCTCTCCTATCTTAGGCTTTAACATTTGTTTTGTTCTAGATATTTTATGAAAAGTATGAAATGTGAAGGTGCTGTACAAATAAGGTTTTATTATTATGATCAGTCGGTTAGTTCTCTCTAACGCTCTGCCAGGCGCTCTGCTCTGCTTATAGACAAGGAATTCCACTGCCCTGCGAGGGCTCCAACTGTAGCCTGGGCATTATTCCTTTTCGGGTATATGATCCGGTCGGAAAAAAAAAGAAAAGCGACCGGATCGCGACAAACCGGAAAGACGTCTCACCCCAAAATAGGTCCGTCCCCAAAATCCTTGATACGGCGTAGTTTAGCTTATTTTTTAAATATAAATGTGAGTGTACTTTCCAGAGACTATTTAGCGTCTGTATTATCCATATTATCCCACGGGGAAATTCTATTCCATTTAAATAGGGATTGGGGAACCAAAACAAAGCGGCACCGCAAAACCGGATCGCGACAAAACCGGAAAGAGGATGCTTTTTTTTTTTTTTTTTTCAGTAGGCGTGGTCTAGACCGGATCATATGGGCCTTCAGTAACGAATACCAGGCTTTCCTCCGAGGTGGAAAGACTGGTGATGCGAGGTTACTCCAACTGTAGTACAAATAAACAGAACCACTTCGCTACTCACTAAAACAAAGGTTATTTTGTGTTGTTGAAAGTCTATTCTCCAGGGTGGGAAGCCTCTCAGCACCCCACCTTCTCTGTAAAATACACTTTTTGGCCAGAAAAGAAAATATTTCTCCGGAAGAAAAAAAAACGTTTTTGGTTGCTCTACTGCGCCCTCTACAGATCTGGTCAATGGCATTTTTCTATTGACCAGATTTTTGCATTCCGGTGAAATATTTTCTTTTCTGATCAAAAAGTGTATTTTACAGAGAAGGTGGGGTGCTGAGAGGCTTCCCACCTCCGAGAATAGACTTTCAACACGTTTTTGGAGTGTTCTTGAACACTCCAAAAAATAGTGTTTGTATAGTTCCATGTTAAAGTCTCAAACATCTTGATAAATGTATATTACTCTAAATATAAAGTGTTTGTCCCAAAGCTACAGATGTTATCCCACCATATGGACCCTTTGTGTTCAGCAATATTCCGTATTATTCAATTAATAAATGCTTTAATCTGGTCTGTCAGAACATCACTGTATATCATTCAATGGGTGTAAGTAGCGCTGATGCAGCAGGTGAACGCCGGTATTACACCCCATGTAATCCAGGAAATACAATGATGTTCATCCACAGACGGGATTAAAACACTTCTTTATTAAACTATACTGAATATCAAGAGAACACCAAGACCCCGTATGTACGGATAACATCTGTGGCTTTAAGATAATAACTATATTTACAATGAATACAGACATGTAGACGCACGAGCCTTAAACACAGAAAACCACACTTTTTGGGAAAGTGGCGCAGCAGGTGACCGCAGGTATTACACTCCAAGTGAATGTGGAAATAGAACGGCGTTCAGACACACGCGTGATTAAAACACGTCTGTATTCAACGTTAAGTAATATTACGGAACAAACCTGACCCGTATGGATGGGTAACGTCCGTGTCTTTGGGTTTAAACGCTTTATGTGTTGGATTGGGCTCATTTATGGGGATTTACGAGCCGTTTAAAACTACCAACAAACATCAGACTCGATCACCATAAATAAAATCCCTGACCAGTCTGGATCCAAGGCCTAAATAGATTATAAACCCACATGAATGTAATGTTTGTATGGTGGGGTTAAATCTACAAACCCCCACACAGTGAGTGTGGTTTAAGCCAGGTTTAAACTTTAGGTGACATTTAGTTGTGATCATTTGGAACAAATGTTTGTCCTTGAATCAAGACTATTATAGTTGTATTTTCTCAATTTTGATTATTTGCATATCAATGAGGTTAAAATCTGACTGATCAAAATGACTAGTTTGATGCATTTTCTCCCTCGGTTATAAAACACAATATTTCATATATATGTCCATTTTGGTGTCATAATAATTCACAGTCCTAGCACACCTCGAATGCCTAAATAATAATGGTGTTAAATATTGGTGGATAAAAACGTGTCATGTTGATATAAATCAAACATCAGTTTTACCTTCGACAGAGCAGCACTACGTTACAAACAAAACTGTGAGAACCAGCCGCGGTGCACCTGGGTCCAATTTAAACCCGTATTCACATCCGGTCTAGAGCCCCGCCTACTGGATCCGGTATGTTGAACGCGTACGTGGACACATCATTTCCGTTTCCGTTTTCCAACCGGATCTTCTTCCTGCAGAGTGAATTTATCCCCAGACTGCTTTCAAGTAATCAACGCTAAATCATCTACTGCTGTGTGGAGGATGCACTGCAGTGGTGTAAAGTAACTAAGTAAATTTACTCAAGTACTGTACTTAAGTACAATTTTGAGGTGTTTGTGCTTTACTTGAGTATTTCCAATTTCAAATACTTTTACTATTACTCCACTACATCTCAGAGTCAAATATTGTACTTTTACTCCACTACAATTATTTGAAAACATTAGTTATAGTTACTTTGTAAATTTTTATTATTATTACAAAACATACATTAACCACTGCAGCCCTATGAAAATAGCAGATCTACAAGCTCACAACGAGTAGCAAAGCGATGCGTTGTGAGCTTGTAGATCTGCTATTTTCAAAGCATTCATACATTTTTGAAACTTGTGAAATGGAACATTCTGCAAAATGTAAATACTTAATTACTTTAAGTACTTAAGTATATTTTAATACTAATACTTTTGTACTGTACTACTGGTAAATGTTGAATTCCGCACTTACAGAGTATTTCTACATTGCAGTATTGATACTTAATAAGTAAAAAATGTGAGTACTTTTTCAACCACTGCTGGTATGGAGTCAAAAAGCCACAAACGCGCACACACGCACGCACGCATGCATGCACAAACGCAAACAGGCACACCCACACAAGTCACACGCACACGCACACGCACACGCACACACACACACACACACACACACACACACACACACACACTTTATCCATATTAAATATCAGATATACAAGCTCACAGCGCGCCACTGATATTTTAGAAATGTTTTGAAGAATCTGGAAAATGTGTGGGAAACGTTTAAAAATGTTTAATTTCTTAACATAAATCTTCTCTTATGGGGGTCCCTGGGGGGTCCCTGGCACAACATAATTTCAGATGGGGGTCCGTGGCCAAATGCACACATTAATTTGGGGGTCCTTGACATGAAAAGGTGTGAGAGGTGGTTTATAGCAGCCAGTCAGACACATGTAGTGTCTGATGATGGACACTAGATGGCGTCTGAACAGCAGTTTTGCCAAGTGCTGCTGGAAAAGGCATCTTATCTCCATTAAGATGGTCAACGTAGGAAAAAAAACTACATTTAGATTCACATGTATGAAATATTACCCAAACTATTCTCTGACAGTGGTGGAAGAAGTACTCAGATATTTTACTTAAAAGTGGCAATACCACAATATAAAAATGCTCTGTTATAAGTAAAAGGCCTGTGTTCAAAATGTTACTTGAGTAAAAGTACAAAGGTGTTGGCATCAAAATGTACATAAAGTACCAAAAGTAAAAGTACTAAAATGTTTGAAAATAGCAGATCTACAAGCTCACAACATGTTGCATCGCGACGCGTTGTGAGCTTGTAGATCTGCTATTTTCAAATAGCCTAGGTATAAAATAGGGCTGACGTGGTTAATGTATATGTTTTACAATGCAATATATTTATATCTGCAAAGTAACTAGTAACTAATGTTTTCAAATAATTGTAGTGGAGTAAAAGTACAATATTTGCCTCTGAGATGTAGTGGAGTAGAAGTAAAAGTACTGAAAATGGGAAATAGGCTACTCCAGCAAAGTAAAAAAATCCTCAAAAGTGTACTTAAGTACAGTACTTGAGTAAATGTACTTAGTTACTTTACACCACTGCCCAAACTATTATCTGACTATGGCGACGACGAAGATGATGATGATGATGATGATGATTTAATGCCAGGGACCCCCATACAAGGATGTGTGTTTTATTTTTTATTGCAAACTTTTTCCAATTTTCCAATTTTTCCAAACAGAGGTCAGGGTGTTGATATTGTGCATGTTGGCTCACTGGAAACACTCTGCTACACTACAAATCCACCGTGCACTAACATATATGACCTGCTGCACCAAGTGGCTCTAAGATGTGGGTCCAGGGACCCTCATGGTTCCTTTAGGGGTTTCCAAATGGCCCCTTACGAGTGTGTAACTCTGAGAGTGTACAAATGTTCCATTTGTACACTCTCAGAGTTATGGGGGTCGTGGAAATTGAAAAATCTGAGAACCACTGTGCTACACTAAATGGAACAGAGCCTTAGTATCTTTGGTAACACCTGTGAATGTATTCACAATATGGCTGCTGTCCATAGAGCCTATTCCCCCCAGAGTATAGAAAATACTCTTTAGTCTAGCGGTTAAGATGTTGGCTTCCCACGTGGGAGACCGAGGTTCAAATCCCGGCTACAACATATTTAGGATAAAAGTAGTCAAGTTGATCTTGACGCTGAAATAACTCATTTAGATGGGGACCCCCTGGAACCCCCTCAAGGACCCCTGGGGGTCCCCGGACACCACTTTGAGAACCATGATTTAGACAATTTAGCATCAACATACACACTCACGCACTTGCACATGCGCACACACGCACGCACACGCACGCATACATACACACACACAGAGACAGTAAAAAGTCCAGCCTTTCAACCCTTGTAAGTGGTTGTAGCAAGATTTTTATTTTTCATATAACTTACAGTACAATCAATTAAATGAAATCTACCATTCGTTTTTGGATACGATGTGGCGAAAAGGGTAAACAGCGGACCCTTTGCGACCGTTCAACCGATTCTGTGAGACCTCGGCATGGGACCTCATCTCGGAGCTGTATAGCGGAGTGAGCATTATATTATACTTCTATGGGAGTGAAAGGTTCTTAATGTGACCCAATACAACAGCACTACAACACACCACTGGTTTAACAGTCTTGTCTGCACTTAATTTCACCAATACAACAGAACGGACGCACAACAAATTATTTCATTGCACAATTTGTCTGTTGTTTAAATAGCTGAAATCTCCAACACATCATAGAATCTCTCCTAGACGGCTATACATGGAGATACCTAGCTCTGACATGAGAGAACCCTTCCTGGAACTCCATATATGGAGATAACCGAAACGTCCAGGACCAACATCATAGTCCTAATGGAGTTCATCAGGACTGACATCATGGCTAAGGGAGTTCATCAGTGAGCCCGAGCGACATTAACTCTTAGATAAGTATCAGACAACTCATCAGCTTAGTTTGTTTTCACAGCCTAAGCCTTACATGTCGGTTTTACTTACTTCTCATAGCGGCTCTCGGATCTGGTCAAAGAATCAGCCGATTATCAATTCAACAGAAAGGATTTTTTTTCTTCAATATTTAAAATTGTATATATTTGTTTTTATTAACGCGAGAACAATGGTTTCCATTATAGCGTGCTAACAGGAATAGAAAGCCTGTAGTTTTCTATTATCTTGGATTCCCCATCAATGATGTCACTGGTAGACAGGTTTCTGAACTGTCCACAGCCCTCCTCTGAGACAGATTGAGTTGACAAAAATGGTGCCATACTATCATGAGCATTATTGAGGAACAATTATATGAAGACATAGCTTTGTAATCAAATGGTTTGCCTATTCAACAAATAGCCTTTTCTTTAACCAGCTGTCTATACATTTAACTGTAATTCATAATATTAAAACAAATTTTAGATCAGAATTTCAGAGCCTTGTTAATTCTGGTCCGTTTCATGCTCTCGATTGCCATCTGCTGGTAAAACAAGATGTTAATGGCAGTGGTGGAAAGTACTACCAAGTACATTTGATTTACTCAAATACTGTACTTAAGTAAAAGTTTGAGTTACTTCAACTTTAATTTATTACATATATATTGTATGGTCACCACCTTGACCGTCAGCCCTCGTTTGGGGTTTATTTTGGTTATGCCATTATTTGGCTTGAAACCCCCGGTCACCTACATAAAAACGGCACAACATATCCACGTCAACCATAACAATTGCTTGTGTCATTAACTAATCCTGTGCAATATATTATGCTTTACTGTGTACAACATGGTTCTGTGCGAATATACTTTGCCAATAAAGAACATCTAAGGAAATAATGGAGACTACAGAGAGGACCTCTGTAACAAGGTCTACAAAAAACAATTAATTTTATTAAAGGTCCACTCATGAATTTTAAACAAAGGCTGAATAATATCTAGCCTGGAAAGTGTGAACATTTTAACCTGGTAGTCCTCGCATAACATTGTGTCTAACTTGTCTAACGAAATACAGTACAAGATCAGTGAGATTACAAAGTTCCAATGCATACAACCCACCCATCTCTCATACACACAGTACATTTAGCAAAAACAGAATCTCTTACTGTATGAGACAGTGTCACAGTGACATATTAACCATCTTAATGAAATATATTTAGGAGCAATCCTATACCCTTATCTGGGCCACTGTAAAAAAAATATATACAAAAAATAAGGCATGGCTTCGCTCTTTTCTCCTCTACCACCTAAAACCAATAATCTGTAATGGAGCGCCCCTCTCAAACGAAAGAGATTATCTCTGACCACTGGTGCTGGCTTGGGTGTTGCTGGTGGCCTCTCTGTATGGCTGACTCCAGCACTTAGGATCCTGGTCATGGATCTAAAAAGTAATCGCACATTTTTGGTTAGGCACAATAAATGAAATTATTTGTTTCAATGACATTCTCTGGCATTTTCTCCATTTGCAGTAGACAGAGTCCTTAATGATGGCTTTTAGACCATGTAGCAGCAGCACTTGAAATTAGTTACTTGGGCAGTCAGCTCTTGTAGACACTGTGGTGGGGCCACCTTGACTATTTAAGGACAGAAATACACCGTAGTAGTACAATAATAGAAGGTTTCAGCAGCCCAAGGAATTCCCTGGCAAACATCTGTAGTATACGCAGATGTTGGCTCACCTAGTAATACACGAGCAGACAGTATAGATTCTATATTGTTTGCTTGCACAGTACTAGGAGAGGAGAGGAGTTTTTGGAGGTGCATCTGTGTGTACACAACATGGCACAAACCTTTATACACAGCTTACCTGACCCATGAACTCCAGGATTTTGATTTTTGACACTTCCAATTCTGCACGTTGACCCCAGTGGAACTCATGCTCAATTGGCTCCGTGTGAGGAATTCGTACATATTCCAGGTACCTTGATGTGCACAAAAATACACAAATGCATAAATAATGCTGAATAATAAGTGTACCGGTATGCTTCATTGAACATGCCTGTGAAAATTAAAAGGATAACAAGAGATCTCACGAGATGCACAAACACTATGAAATATACTGTATATAGTACATAGCACTGGGATGTTTTTGTCTTTCTTGAAATGTTTACTTTTTGCAGGTATATTTTGTGATAATACTAAAACATTAAATACAACGGACAATAGTAATAGTGTATGGAAGGTAAGTGTCGGTCCAGCAGCCACTGTGCAGGTACTGGCCTGGCATTCTTCCTGCTTCTCTGTGGTGTGGTATAAACCAGAGACTATGATCTGTAGAAACTGGCTCTGAACACACCAGTACAATACATTGCACACCCTCATATGCTCTAGAAACGTATTGTTGCCGTTGGGCAAGGTTGTAATTGTTGCCGTTGGGCAGAAACCTTTTTGTTTTTTGTAAACTAATGTCCTACTTCAGCATACAAGAGTGTCACACAAAAGTCATTGAAATAGCTCAGTTGTGAGCTTGTAGATTATCTATTTTTGCTCCGTCTATTTTTGCTCTTTTCTTTAAAAAAAAATCCCACCCTGTGTGAAGAGAGTGGTGCCTTTGATGAGCCCCGTATTGATGTTGTCATCAATGTTTGTTTATTGGACATACATACACCCGGACGCACAGACAAAGTCAGATATAGGAGTGGTTGGCACCACTCAAAAAGAAGGAACGGTTTTGCACATGCAAGATTTCCATCGACAGCGACAATATTCAACAAATGAGTCCACTAAGCTATCAAGTTGACTGTGTTACCGACATGAAATAACCTAAATGTTTTGGTTTTTTTTGCTATCATGTCCTTTATGCAAATGTTCAATATGCTATGTTAACATTTTTACCCCTCCTCTCTCCGTTTATCCTATAAGTGCTACAGAAGCTTTTTTGAACAGGTAAAAGGAGATCAACAGTTCATTTTGTATCAGCCTATATAATATCAAGTGTATTGTTTAGTGAAATTTAGCCAGAGAAAACAATTGAGCCAGATTCTCACCTTTGACGAACAAATTCATCTGTGACCACCTTCTTGACATCACCAAACTCTTCATGCTTCTCTCTGGAGAGCATCACAACAAAAACATTATATATATGTTGAATAATGTAACACTAACTTTCAGATGTATGTAAATTACCTTATATTCTCTACTTATCAAAATAAATAAAAGGTAAAAATAAAAACTAGAAAATGCATTATTCCCAGGCCCAGTTAAAAAACGTTTCCATTCATGGTTGAGAACAAACCAAGAGAACACACACAAACAAGAAACAAGAAAGAATCCTTGTCTTACCCCTGGTCAACACGCAATTTCCTCAGTGTGTTCCAGATCAGAGCTGAAACACACGCACACCATGACCAGAGATGTTATTTCTAGTGTAGCATGATGTACCACCGCTTAACATGTGCTAATTAGCTGAAGCCTGTTATCAGAACAACTTTGTGAAGAAACGTAATGACTTGGACAAATGAACGGACAGTGAGAATCCAGAAAGCTAGCACATACATTCTTTGACTGCTCCTCCTTTCATGAAAATAACGCTTAGGATCACAAAGAGCAGACCCATCTTTGGGCTTGTAGGCCTTCAATAAAGAGGGAAAATAAGATTAGTTCAAATACCAACATAAATGCACACAGGTTTACTCCAGCTGACATGTAAATAATGGCCATTGATAGAAAATGATGTGAATAATCTATGTTGATATATTAGCTTTGATATCCCTGTTGCAGAGAATGAACTACATCGAATGGGATTATTCATACAAAACAAGACACTCACGTGTCTAGTGACGGTCCCTCAGCCGTCTCGAGCTTATTAATCAGCATGTAGATGTGATTTTTGGGATCGATTTCAACCAGTTTAAGACCAAAGACCTGCAAGGTAGAGGATAGACAGATGTAATCCAGAGGTCATGTCGGTATGCTTGTATTCAAAGCATGTGAGGTGGAAGTTCAAAACATGTACAGCCCCAGTCTGGCTGTGAGAGAAAAATCAAACTCATTGACCTTGAGCAGCATGCGGGAGTTATTCTGTTATACTAGTTGTTCTGTCCTGTCTTTTTAGACAGAATCTGCCAAGACGGATTCATGTCTTGTGCAGTCTTTCTTCATGATAATCATTCATTTTAGACGTTGGTTGATATTAAGATTGTGAGTTGTGTGTTTCTGGTTTGTTATCACATCCTTACACTGAAACCAACGGGCAAAAAAAGCAGGGGAGCCCAGAAACCTGTAGCTCAGTACACACCTGCTCAAAGGTATGCGATGCTCTCTTCAAGATCTCAGGGTAGACGTTTCTGTACTCCTTCACCACCACATGTTTCACAAGGTCTAGAAGAGAAAGAGAAAAAGAAGAGGAATGGTGCATCAGATTAAGACTTAAATAAATTCAACCTGAGGGGTTTGTGTGAGAGAGATACCTGATCGACGTATGGGAAGCTTTTTCTGATCCTTCACCAGGAAGTACTGCACCACCTCTGCAGCCTAATGGAAAGAAAGACCATGTGTGTGATAAAAAATAAAAGGTATGTGTACTTTTTTTCCCCACGGACACCATGTGTGCATTACCTTTTGGTCAACCTGGGCCGGTGTGAGCTTCTCCAGTCCTCTCAGGACCTGTGATGTGCTCGGCTGAGTGAATGACATCTCATCATCCTCTCCTTCACCCACCAAGGTTTCTGGGGCTGCACTCTAAAACACATCACACAAAACCCAGGGATCAGCAATAACAACTGCCTGATCGGCCAACAGGGTCGATGACAAGTAGAAGAATGAATGATGTTTGCTGAGCTCATTTGGGGCTCTGCTTGCCTTTGACCCAATGCAAGAGAGCAGTAATGCCTTGGCAGAGAATAAGAACGATAAAGGAGGGGTGGGTATTGTTGAGACTTGTCACTTCATTGGCAACGTGCCATATTTACCAAGTTAGCTTAAGTGTAAGTACAGTAACAACATTATCTTGACTTACCCGTTTTCCTCTTCCTCTGCCCTGACTCTGAGGCTGGCTCTGTCCCCTCGACCTCCTCTGTGACATGGTGGCCCCCTTTAATCTGATGACAAAATAATTGTAAAAGTAATTCAGATTGTTAAATCGTTAAGCAATAAGTAATTTCCCTCAAACTTAGCGTTGGGAGGCTGGATGGATGACAGGAGGGAGGAGATGCTTTATCAATGAACTCGTTTGCGCGCGTGAGACCGTCTTAAACACATAATACATTAACAGGGATGTGATGTGTATCTAGTGTCATCCCACTGAAATTCACAAGTTCACAACCGGACTACACAACAGCTATGGGCCTCATTTAAAGAAGTAAATAGACTAAACACTCACTTGTCACTTGCTCACTGGTTTGGAGAACACAATAACATTTCCTCTTCCGCAAAACAAACTCCCTCTTTTTTTATTCTTCTTTCAGTTTATTTACAGTTGGCAAACCAGCTTTGAGTGGTGCGTTACCGCCACCACCTGGACAGGAGTCAGAAGTGTGGAACAGGACATTATGCTGAAAATATACAAACTAAATAAAAACAATAACCTAGATTATTGGATGGTGGCAACAAAGTCCCATACTGGACTACTGTACTATAAAGCAGAGCCGAACAAGTGGGGTTTGACTTAGACTTGTATGTGTAGTGTGTTTGAACGACGAGTTTGAGGATCCAATGGAGTTGGGAGGTTTAGTCAGAGGCGCTTTTTAATACAGTTCACCTGTTCTTAAAACATCTTCCATGTTCATTATTTTGTGAGTCACTTTCAACATAAGTGGCCCAGTGGGTCACAATTTCTACATAAAGAGCCAGTGTTATAAAAGTAGTGCGTGCACCACCATGACCAGTGTCCCCTCTTAAAAATCTTTCCTCCAGGATTTGTCTCTAAAAAGCCTCAGTGGGGTTCACCATCAAAACCTTAAGTTGCTATAACATGATGTGTTCTTGTAACTCTTCATTTTTTGCCTTTCAAACTTTATGGAATAGATAAAGACAAATGGGACTTGATCAAGCAATATGAGACATGTTATGAGGTCAGTGGATCACTCTAGCTGTTGTCATTTTTAGGGGACTTTTTTCAGTATTTGGTCTGCTTGTCATAATTGAGAGGGCGACAAAAAACTCTTATCACTATAAATAGACCAATTATTTGTTTACCAACATAGAGACTGGACGCACAGGTGATTGTTTCATGCAATCAATTCTCAACCTGTTGTTTCGGGGTGCCCAACCTCCTCTTGTGTGTTGGCTAGTGCTGCGCGCCCTAGCGGACCTGACAGAATGGGTTTCATTTGCAACCAGTATGACGCTTGCAACCAGTGTGACGTCGTCTGTTAAGGGGTCTATTAGACATGGTCTATAAAGTGGTCAATAGGGGGAAGTGGGGCACTATTATATAACACTTAAATCTGCATGTTCGCTGCCTGTTTGCCCTCCTCTGTAAACCCCTCGTTAATGCAGAACATATGTCCTAGACTTGGACTGTCTGGGGAATGTGAGGAATTCTGACTTTGGTCTGACTGTACAATCTAGGACCACCTCAACGCCATTCAACATAAAAAGGTTGTTTAAACATCTGTGAGGCATGAAGGATTTATTTGGGACTGTTAAGTTGTCAGACTCATACATCTCTGACTAGTTTGTGCATCATAGGCTACTGCAATGGAAACTACTGTGCCATGTTTATTAAGTCATAATGAACATGATTAGGCATACACTAGGCTTTGATTTGAACACGATTAAAAACATACAATTAAGAATTAACAACATAAGACTTGAATAGATAATAACTTACAATACCTCGCCTATAAAGCTGTGAGGTCCAAACAACAAAAAAGGCTATGGACCAGATATGGACAAAATTAAGAGACCACTGAAAAATTATTAGTTTCTCTAATTGACCTATTTATAGGTAGCGTTTGAGTAAAATGAAAATGTTTCTGTTATACTATAAACTACTGACATTACAAATACAAATATTGTCACTTAGAACATTTACTTGCAGAAAATGTCAACTGGTAAAAATAACAAAATAAAAAGTGGTCTCAAATCTTGAATAAAGTCAAGTTCATATTCATTTTTAAACAACACACTACTAATGTTTTAACTTGAGAAGAGCTCAGAAATCAATATATGGTGGAATAACCATGATTTATTTAACTACTATAGCACTGTTTTTGCTATCCAGCTGGTTCCAATGCAAGATGATAGTGATGACCACAGTGTTTTGGTTGAAGTGATCACAGTACCTCAGGGTAGGGAAACAAGACAAGGGACATCATCAGATATTTACATACAGTTACTTTTTAATCATATGGAAATGTCTTAAAATGAGAAAGGTTTTCCATAACTATTGAAAAAGCGTCTGGGTATGAACATATCATGACATGAGTGGAGGAAGTTGCTAGCTGTACATTGAGTATTGACTGTGCTTGGTAGCCTACTATAGGCCTAATATATTGGCCTATCTATCTATATCTATATCTATATACATTTCTAAACCCAAAACCCCCCCAAAAAAACTGCCACTGTGTGGGACTAAACACAAAAACAACATATCAATGTCACTAACAAGACACGCCACAACGTGCAGAATTACTACGCGCAGTCTGTAGGCCACTTCATACTGCTCAGCACACATCTGCCCCCTCGCAGCATAATTAATTGCGGCCAACACAAACTCACAACATTACAGTCGGCCATGTTGTTCCTTAGCGTCATCGCCGACCACCGCCCAACGAGACCCAAGTGAGGTCAGACAACACACTCCATATTTGGGCATAGCTCCATTGGGAACATCTCCTATTATGGCTTTATATAACCGCCCAACGAGACCCAAGTGAGGTCAGACAACACACTCCATATTTGGGCATAGCTCCATTGGGAACATCTCCTATTATGGCTTTATATATTATAGAGACCAACAAACACAAAGCACCGCGCAGCGCCCCGACCCTCTAGTAAATGTACATTGTAAATGTCTAGCCTTAAATATCAGCTACATTTGCAATGCTATGGAACTATTTCTACTGTTAAATATGAAATTAAATATATTAGGCCGATACTAGGCCTGTTGGGAACATATGAGCCTCTGGTTATGCAATACCTGTTGTATCTCTAGAGTACCCGTTGTCAGAGTACCGAGTGCAGTTCCCGTTATCATAGTATTTGGAAGCCAGTGTATGATGTTGTCATATTGATGGCATCCCTTTTTATACCCATATGGGTATAAAAAGGGACACAGACAGACATACAGAGATCTCCATATTTGGGCAGAAAAGGGACTCGGACAGAAAGACAGATAACTATGTACATAGATCTTTGGATCTTCAGTTCTGGACAACCGTTGGTCCGACCAACTTCCCACTCGGCACATCACACCCTCGGGTCCTCTGCGATACACAAGTGATAGGTCAGATGTTCACGAGATATGCGTGGGACAGATTTCACATTTATAGAGAGATGATATAACTATCATTGTATCATTTGTTTATACTGACTTTGAGTGAGATTACCAGGGTGGACTTCTTCCAGACCTAACATCACAAATCTACTCAACTGTATGATTTCTGAACGTTGAGGATGGTTCATTTGTTTGAATAGATTTAGCTGTTCAAACAAATGCCAAGAAAATGCCAAGTTATAACACAGGTTTTTCACATTATTTGAATATTGGAGTTACAGTATTTGTTGCCCTGGCCTATATCTTTAAATCACAGAATGACGGCCAGCAAGCCTGTCCATACAACGGACGAATTGCAATGGCACATGAGCAAATCTGTGTTTTTATTTATACATGGCTCCGGTTTGTGTTGTGAGTGACGTCAGACAAAAGCTCTGGTCAGCCTATGTAAGGTGGTGATGTTATGACTCTACCATATTGAAGACAAGTATGCGCCTCATATTTAAATGCATATTGGTATCAGGCTCAGCAGAGCAGTGTTCCGACTGAGTGTGGTTGCTCAGGTTACCAAGGCAACGATGGCTGAAATCCACAGAAGTTCTGTCTCCACCTCTTTCTCCCGGGTCAAGGGCGGAGCCACCACGGCAGCCATCCTCATCATCGGAGACGAGATTCTAAAGGGTCACACAGTAGACAACAACAGTGTGTTTCTTTGTCATGCACTGAGAAAGCTGGGTGTGCGCGTTGAGCGCATTACGGTAATCCCTGATGTGCCAGAGGTGATTGCCAAGGAGGTGGCACTCCTCTCCCCCAAGTACACCCACCTCCTCACCTCGGGAGGCATTGGCCCCACCCATGACGACGTCACCTTTGAGAGCGTTGCCATGGCATTCCAGGAGGAGCTACACCCCCACCCGGAGCTGTCCCGGCTGGTAGAGGAGTCTTTCGGGGCGGTGGAGAAAGACAGCGCTGCTATGAAACTAGCCATGGTACCGCGCTCCGCTAAACTCAACTTCAGCAAGGACCCCCAGACTGGACAACCCCTACGATACCCCCTAGTAAGTGTCCGTAATGTGTACATATTTCCTGGCATTCCCTCCCAGTTGCAGAGAGTCTTCAACAGTGTGGAACATCTGTTCGCTGGTTCAGGAACCACATTTCACACCAGAGAGGTATTTGTGGATGCAGATGAGGTAGACATCGCCCCAGCTCTGACGCAGTTCCAGGCAAGCTTGGGGAAGAGGGTATGCCTGGGGTCATACCCAGACTGGCTGAGCAACTACTGCCGTGTCAAGCTGGTCCTGGATTCTGACAGCCCAGAGGAGGTGGAGCGCGCCCGAGTAGAGCTGCTGGAACAGCTGCCTAAAGGCAGTGTGGTTCCTCTGGTCACTGACCCGGTGTCCATCGCTCCAGCAGAGGTCGACAGATTGGCTAACAGCGGTTGTCCGCTGGGAGACAAAGTGTCTTCAGCTCTGAGGACAATAGAGGAGGCGTTGGACCTTTACCCCTCTGAGGATGTGTGTGTTGGATTCAATGGAGGAAAGGACTGTACTGCTCTGCTACACCTCTACTACGCTGCTCTGAAACGGAGGTGTCCTGATTGTAAAGACAAGCTGAAAGCTCTCTACATTCGTACTGTCTCTGCGTTTCCAGAAATGGAACACTTTATCCAGGACAGCATCAAGAGATACGACCTGGAGCTGATCTCAATGGAGGGCAGTATTCGTCAGGCTCTCTGTGAAGTTAAGGAGAGGAGACCAGAACTCAGAGCAGTGCTGATGGGAACCAGGAGAGCTGACCCTTACTCACACACACTCACACGCATGTGTCCTACTGACCCTGGCTGGCCCGATTACATGAGAGTCAACCCTCTACTGGACTGGACTTATCATGACATCTGGTCTTTCCTCAGGACACTCTATGTCCCCTACTGTGTCCTCTATGATAAAGGGTACACCTCGGTGGGCAGTATGGACAACACCTGCCGAAACCCTGCCCTACAGACAGTGGATTGGAGGGGCGTGACCCGCTACAGGCCTGCCCACCAGCTGGAGAACGAGGAAGATGAACGCAACTCTCGTACCTAATGATGAGGATGATGTCATGACCACCAACACAAAATCATATGCTGCCAATTGGTTGCAATGTTCCCACAGCAATGGGAAACAAACTAGCAAGAAACTAGTCTCGCGTAGCCAGACCCCACAGAAAATGAAAAACAGCGACCTCTGTTTTCTGATATTGTCTGTGGGGTCTGGCGGGAGGAAAATGGAAGACCAGTGCGCAGGGAAACTCCGGTTTCATGTCTGCCTTCAGCGCATCACTTCCGGTTGGTGCGACTACGTTTTCATTCCCACTAACAATATTTCTACACGGAACACTAACACCACTTCTCCCAGAGAACATGGATGGTTTTGGTTATAAGCCCACTTGTTTCTATGATGAAAGAGTAAGTTAAAATGTGAATATCTTTCCGTGGTTTTGTCCGCTCCGAGGACGCTATTGTTAAATTAGTTTCGGCTAGTTTCGAGGGAGGAACGGTGGATGGACACGTGAATCCCGCCCACTACATTTGATTGGGTAAAGCGCGGCCCGCTTCCTGATCTGAAGGCACGCCCACTTGTAGCCAATGCGCACTCGTTATGACGAACCCCTCCGACAGATTCCACCGCAGGGCAGAATCTGTTCTTGAGAGATTAGCAAGAAACACATACAGCCTTCATAACTTAATGCCATTCTGTCATCCAATATTGTTGCAAATAACGAAAACAAAATGAAAAAAATGAAATGAGTTTCAGTTTCTCCACTAAGCTATGTTATAATTGTATTGTGTCATGTGCGAAAATTATATATCAAATGTAACAGTCACTTCTTCCTTATTTATTTGCCTGCTAATCTTCTGTCTGTCTGGTTAAGGAACTAAATGTAGTTCCCGAACTCTGCAGTTGAACAGGTGCAGTGTAGTTTGACCTTTCAAAATTGCTCAAGGTCAAATGAGGCCAGACCATATGACTCCTATTTATTGATAATATTAAACATACTTTACATAAAAATACTCAATTTTCACTGATGACCTTGACCCAAAAACGTTTAACCCTATCGATCTCATAGAATTATAGTTCAGACACACAAAGAGCATACTGTTCTTAGTTTGTAAATATCAATATTTGAAGTTATGGTGGTAATACTAACTTTTTGTGACCTATGACCTTGACCCAAATCTAGATAGATTGTTAACCATTGCCCACTTTTTCACGTCAATCTTTGCAAAAATGTTGCTGCACAATTGCTGACAGAAAGCAACTGGATGATAACAGAAACAAACGAGACAAATTTGTGAAACGTGTGGCATATGTTGTTGTATTGTTATATTGTTGAACCATGCAATGAGTGTGAGAGTACACACTCCTATTCAAAGTAATGTTCTCAATTAACAACAATAATGTGCTATGTATTTATTTCAGTTGTCCGCACTGAAGTAACAGTCCGACCAAAATACCAATTTCTCCCAGAGAATTGTTAATGTCGAGCCTAGCCCTATGCTATTTCATTGTGACTTCCTTGGAGATAGAAATGTCTTTGGGGTTTAATGGAAAGGCAGCAGCAACTAATAAAAGCAAGAGTTCTTGAGGTGGGTTGTCCCTTTTCATTAAGCCCACCTTTTTAGTCAGTCAACGCCAGCTGTACAGATTCCTCTGCTGTGTGTGTTCACTTCAAAACCCCTCAATTGAACTGATCAAAGAGGCCAAAATGTAATTTGGTGTGTGCATATTCTCACATTGTCAGATCTCACATGAGAGGTTGGGAGCCCAATAGTTTTAGCTTGACCTGTGGTCAGTCAATTTCAAGCCAATTGGCATACAGTTGAGCAGGAGGACAGGCGTGGGGCAGCATCATTTTCCTACCTTATCAAGGATGTTGTGCAAATGAGGAGGCGAATCATTGGCACCCTGTCTGAGAATTTACATTTTTCTGAGGAGATCAACCCTGTCTGGTGTGACCCATGTTGATGTTGACAAATGGTCGGCTTTACCTATTTTGTCTTGAAGTATGATCAACATGTTTTATGGAGGTGGCAGACACAATTAATGGTACAATATACAACCTACCCTATAATGCTATACCATCAATACTTGATATTTCTGTGCTGGTGTATTGTTCACTGGTTGGCTGCTCCACTGATAAAAGTGTTCGCAGTGAGCACAACTCTGCTTAACTTGTAGAAGTGTCCCAATGACTGTTCTCTGAATTATGCAGCTTCTGGAGCAAACTGGACATCTTTTGAAGAGTTCCATTATACTGTCTTCATAGACGATGTACGTGGTCATTGAATGAGCCAGCACTTCATTTGTAGTACTGTGAAGAAAAGAAAAGAAAGACGGTACAGTATTGACATGTGTCCCTATAAGAGAAAATCTGATCCTCCTATTACCAGGAATCCAGCTGAAAGTAATACAATTAACTGTGTCCAAAGAAAGAGTTTTTGATTACAATCTATACTGGATGAGAAAACACAACATTTCTGTCCCATTCTGAACAGGCAGCTTTGCTGTCTGCAATACGAATAATTCACTGCCAACTAAGGCTTGGTTCTGTAGCAGTTCTCAAGCCATTGTCGATATTAGCCAAATAAAATGTAGAGGTTTATTCTCTTGGAAAACCCTAAAGCCCTAATTTTTCATTAAGTTTAATTTAATCTAATTTCAGGCACTAGACAAGAACTGAAGCATGAATGGAAAATGTATTTAATTAGCTGTTGCTATCAAATCCTATATAATGTCAGTACTATTGATAGGCAAGTATGGCTTTGAAAAGTACAGCACTGTTACTGTAGACATATCATTAAAAGTCTATGAGGTATAACATGTCAAAATTGAATATACAGTACATATACTTGTAAAAGTCGACTTGCCATGAATCACAAGTACTGTCCTGATAAAAGGCCTTGAATCGTTAATCACACATAATGTCCTGTTGAAGCCCTTGAATCATGAATCACATAAACTGTCCTGTTAAAGCCCTTGAATCATTCATCCCACATACTTTCCTATTAAATCGGCCTTACTGAATAGATATGACTAACAGTTGAGTGCAGCAGAGCAAGATGCAAAATTGAATGAAGCAACAGTACACAGCAACTAACATGATCTGAAACTGTAAACCACAACATAATAGACAAGGGACATAACACAAAAGAGGAGTAATATATTGTGAACTACATAATTTACCTTGTACCGTTCATGGTGCTCTCTGTAACATCAGACCGGCAGCTAGAGTCATCTGCTGACACCTCGCATCTTGTCCTTTTGACTGGGACAAAGCTTGTCCTTGGAACCTCAGCCTTTTCCAGAACCTCAGGATTGGCCACTAAAGAATCCGTGTCACAGTAAACACTCCTGTTTGGAGCTCGGGCTTGTATAGCTGTGCATGAAGAAAGGGGTCAACTTTTACATTTCTTTCGAATAATGATAATGCTTTTGTAGAGTAATAAGAAATGATCAGAGGGATAACTAACCCGGATTTGTGTAACAGCTCCGCCAGTTTTGTGTATAGTGTGGTCACTGTCAGGTCACTGAGCCTGTGCTTTTGTGTGACGTGGTCTCCTGACTCAACGTTAACGGATGCCTATCATGCTGTTAAGAAACGGGTAAAGAATGGTTGTATATCATGTAAAAAGAAACGTTATATAATTACATGTTACTCATGTTTTGATTTAAGTATTGCAAGAGGGCACAGCCTTGATGACTCTACTGTGTTACAAGTGAATAGAGCCAACCCCCATTATAATGCAGTGCCCTATTGCATGTGTGTAATACATTGTCATTGTGGTTGAAAGGGGTCCCCTACTCTATACTAGGTCAGCTCTTTTTAGCCTCATCTCTTCACCAAAAACAGACAATCTATTAATATCTTTACCTATTTCTTGATATTATGAGCAACCACTTAAAAGTTGTGTGAAATCACTGTTGAGGTAGGAGACCACATTAGGATCAGGACCAGATTACACAAAAACAAAATGATGACGCTGAATTGTTTTGGCTGCACTGGCTGTTACACAGATTCATGTCACCTGGTTCTCTTTTTGTTATTATTTGTTTCTTCTCTTGTCCTATTTGTTTCTTCTCTTCTAAAATGTGAAGAATAGTGAAAATGGCCGATCTACAAGCTCACAACATGTCGCAATATTATCATCACAATATCGATATCAAAATATTTGGTAAAAATATATTGTCATCTTTTATTTTGTCCATATCGCCCAGCCCTAGTCTGAGGTAGGGGGACCCAATCTGACTCCACCTTCTGGACTTATGGTCCTGGGAGTTGTGACTGCTGTAACCTTGGGAATTTGAGACCCAATTTCAACGTGTAAATAACGTTAATGAATGCAAATAAACCCAATTTCAGCTTGTAGTGGGTTAAATGTAGACTGTATATCTAGGCCGGCTTATTCTTTGTAAAGTCAGACCTCATTTATGATCATGTTAAATGGTAACTTGCTACATGATGGATAATAATGTAACTCACCTTTGCTTCTTATGTTAGGCTTTACATTAGCTTGTACAAAAGCATGTTTTGTGCTGACTGGTTCTGTCTGGCATCCAATATCTCTGGTCTTGTTTGGCTGAAAATGGTAAATAATATAACTTTATTTTCATCGAGTTTACAAAGTTACAAACATGACATTGTTTGCTGCCAGACATGTAGAACGCACACTTCACTAAAGCGCATCCAAATGAATGCACATTTCATCACTTTACTAACCTTTCAATTAAACTGAGAGAGCTAATATTGGTGTATAATAAACTATACCAATTTCTACAGTATAATATTCATGCATATTGCTATTTATTTAGCATAGTGTACATTGATTGTAGCTATTTCTGTTTACCTTTCTACCTTGATATCATTGCGTAAACTTTATATTTTGGAGTAAACAGTTTAAATATTAGTATTATATAATATTATTATTCCTAGCAATAAAAAGAGTTCTTATTCAGCAATGAGTGAATTACATATACTTTATATACATTATATCATATACTCTGAGAGTGTACAATTTGAGTGAATTTGCACTCTCACTCAGAGTTATCCTATCACTGAGGATTTAACCGTGTCTTTAGATATCTGACCCAACTCTATGATCTGACCTGATATTGACATGTCAGTATCATGCCAGTATCATGGTCATGATACTGACTATAATAAAATGAATTGAATTGAATTGATACTGACATGATGCTGACATAATACTGACCATGTATTACTGACCATGATAATGACATGATACTGACCCAGCCTTGGATCAAGAAAGACTATCATAGATGTATTTTATCGAGTCTGACTTGTACTTACTTTAAGTAGAAGTCAGACTCGATAAAATACATCTATGATAGTCTTGATCCAAGGCTAATACTGACCATGATACTGACATCATGATACCGACCATACTATCAAGCTGTGGTGAACCTAGCTCTGGTCCATAGCGTTAGAAGGAGTTCTCTCTTCTAACGCTATGGACCAGAGCAATGGTGAACCTATGTCACAGCCATATACAACGTTTGCTTGTTTTACGTGACAGCGTAGTACATATGTTTTGGTTTCATACACACTGACTCACCACAATGTGTCTGAGCGGTCTGGTGGAGGAGGTTGCTGGTTCCTTCAGGTCCGGTGTGGTTACTGGTGGTACTGGGTTGGGGACAGCGTCACTGTTCAGCTGCAGAACCTTGGCATATCCCATGTCCACCTCCATGTGATTTGAGAAACACTGCTTTTCAAAATGGACAGTACATACTCCATATCTGCACAGCAGGTCAGTGTCCAGCGACAGGCCCAGTGCACTCAGCCACCGGCGTCTCATCTCTGGGTCTGACGGGAAGCTGTGGAGCCCGGAGGTGTTTTTGCAGCCGGGAAAACGACATTTTCTACCCATCCGGATAACGACCGCTAACTACTTATATCTCTATGGCTTCTTACAACTTATTTCTCTACTCTAGTTTTGTGTGTTTATGTTTACACTTTGCCGGAAGTAATGTGCGCGGTGCGCATTAACTTCCGGTTTAGAGCTGACCAAATTTCTACGGTGGCTCACAAGGTTCAGGCTGCAGCACCAGCAGTGTTGCCAGATTTTCCCACGGCTATTAAAAAGACAACAATTATCTTGAAAAAACAGAAGAGATCAATTTTTTTACATTTTTGAAACTTTTTAACAACACAAATCTTGTATGGGGGTTCCTGGCACAAAATATTTTCAGATGGGGAGCATCCTGCAAACTGCAACTACCAGTATTTACAAGCAACTTGATAGAAAAACAAGCCCAAAGTCGCTTATAATAAACAAGCACCAGTAGTTCTCAAATGTCTCACAAATTGTGACAATGTGAATGTGTCATATAGTGACGCTTTGTGAGCTTGTAGACCTGCTACTTTCGAATATTAAAAGTATATATAGCAGCGTTAAAGTGGTTAAAATAGTATATAGGGTTTGGGTTAGCGATATAATATTAATTAAATTAGCTGGGGACCCCTGGAGCCCCTCAAGCAAGGACCCATGGGGGTCCCCTCCCAGACCTCACTTTGGGAACGACTGTACTACACTGTTAATATAGATAAGCACACTACCTTTACCTTGGCAGTATTGAAGTTAATGCTGCCCTGCACTCCCATAAGCTACAGATAAAGTAAACTAATCATACAGCACAGTATGTGGGGCTGAGGAAGATTCTGCAGGTATGGTGGCTCAGCAAAAGACGGACAGCAACTCTGTTCAGAATGCCTTGCTGAAGCAGTATCAGTAAAATGAATCACTTGTCAGATCTGTACATCACATCACAACCACATCATAGATGGTAAGATCTGAAAGTATTCCTGAGTCTGACATCTCTGACGTCTAATTAAATGTGAAAACCAAACAAAGATGTTCTTGTCAGTTAACCTGAAACATGAAACTGATATTGTAGTTCTGTGGCTTTTTATGACTTTTCATAATTAATATTTTCATGTTGTTGCTGTTTTTGTTGTTTACTGGCATTTGTTATATACACAAGTAGGCTAAATAGCACACAATATTAACCGACTGTCACTGTAGTTATGTTTTCTCATGCTCTCTTGCATTCTGTCACTGTCTGTGACTGTGACAGAATGTTAATGTTATTAATGTTAAGCTGTTATTGTAATTGTGTACATGACACAAGTTGATGTTTTTACTTTTTAGCAGTGTTCTCACAGTCACAAATGAGGAAATTATTTCATCAGTTTGAGGTAGGCCTACCAAAAAAGATGATAGACTGATAGACTAACTAAGGAGGTGGATTTGTGAATGCCGTAAGTATTCTTTTTTTATCTTCACCTATTTTTTATTGTAGAGTAGTAATGTCTCTTTAAAAGAAAATGTATATCCCTTTGTAAATTTCTGAAATTCAATTTGTATTAAACATGTTTTAACAGAACTGTGTATGTGCCAAATTAGGTATCCAACATAGTCTTTGCACCATACCACCCACAGACTAATGGGTTTGAATGAACCAAACCAATTTGTTCCCAGTTGTTGGCTGACTAGAGCTCATCCCATTTACTCCCATCCCTGTCTCTCCTGGGTCTGTGTTTGAATTGCTGCAAAGATTTTGCAGTATGTTGTTTGATGCTTGTAAACAGTAATTATTTTGCACTTATCTCTACTGAATTTGGCAATAAGACATATATTAATAGCCAATTGGATTAGATATAGCTTAAATGCTTTTGGGGAGTTAAAATCACAAGCTTTAGATTTGCAACTTGACCAATGAAGAACCACACTATCCTCTGCTGCTGAAGGGAAAATAACATTGATGATTTAAAAAAAAAAGCAGAGCCATTGAAGCCACTGACAGCCATTGAAACCATGTAGTCAACCTGTAGTGTATTCTTACTAAACATACACAATAACAATAAAATAAATGTACAAAAGCCTGTATCCCTCCACCAGTGAGAATAAACAACACAGCGAGTCACACAGACTTTGTCAAAGTTATTATTGTAGAATACTTTGATAGTTTTTTTCTTTCATACAGACAAAAGGTGTTGGACTTATTCCCATTAAATTCTCTTAGATTTCCATACAGTTTTAGTCTACAGTATACAGGTGTGTTCTTCCTCATATATATATATATTTATATATATATTTATATATATTTATTTGCTTAAATAACAGGCAGGTAACTCTTTTAATATATTCAATGGTGGTAAGATTTTTTTCTTTTTTCTTTTTTTCCATTTCAGCACAGTTAAAACCCGATTTATGCCTCGTCTTACGACGGTAGATCTACAAACTCAAAACACGACTCGTGTGCTTGTAGATTGGCTATTTTCTGTGCACGACGCTGTCATACGATGAAGTATAATTCGGGCTTGAGCCTGCATTTTCTGTCTGCGGAACAGCACTGCAAGGTGCAAGAGGGGGGACCATTCCACACAGAATATTTACAACTGTATATTTAATGGAGACCTTAACACCATCACATGTTTTCTGCCATTACAGGATGGCAGTAATACTTCGGAGCAGATCTACAAGGACAGCCTAATCAAATGCCTGTGACCAATGCATTGCACTCTAGCTCTGCATTACCTTCCAGGGTTCTTATTGTCCTTACCAGGTCCCCTCTTGTGTCGTGGTTGATCTAATGAGGTACATGTACTGTATCTCCTGGTCTTACACAATGGTGCGTGAAGAGACAAAGCATCTCTGCACACCTCAGGGAGCTTGTTCAGTGGACAGAAAATGCAGTCCTGAGAGTAGGCTACGCTCGGGAGAAATGTGCAACTGTCCCTTTTCCATCAGTGGGAGCACCGGTGGATGAAATCAAGATAAACATAATAACATAATAATAATAATAATAATAATAATATACAAGCGCTTCCATTTTGTTGTTCCCCCCTTTACAAAAAGCAATAGAATGAAAAGAAATAAAAGAACAAAAAAATTAGTTATTACAGGAACCAAAACCTGTAAATGAAAGATGCACATGTGCGCATTTGGGGGCGATATGTACAGTAGTGGTGGAGTTGTACAATAATTTATAACTTTCATAGTAAATATATTCTAACATATTATTTTCACGAGTTTTTTCCCTCCTGTGAATTTATCTCACAACATCATGAAGAAACGTGGCAGGATGGAGGGACAGAGATGGCTGGAACTGGACTGTGGGATTTACACCATTACAGATTCTCTGCGTGTGTGTGTGTGTGTGTGTGTGTGTGTGTGTGTGTGTGTGTGTGTGTGTGTGTGTGTGTGTGTGTGTGTGTGTGTGTGTGTGTGTGTGTGTGTGTGTGTGTGTGTGTGTGTGTGTGTGTGTGTGTGTGTGTGTGTGTGTGTGTGTTGTGTATTGCAGACACAATTGTAGAGCCTTGCTAGACGGTGCTGAAATAGACCAGGTTAGACATGGCCAGAATATGGTGTTTGTTTGTATGTATGTGTGTGTGTGTGTGTGTGAGAGCATGACAAGAGACGTGGAGATTGAAGCACACAGACTATCTAGCCTAAATTATATAACAAGACATAAAGAGTGACTTTAATGATACCAATGCATGCTTCAAAAAGACCAACACAACTGCCACAGCCAGCCATTTCATTGGCCGGTCAAGGGTGGTGACCACGATGACGGGCATTCTAGGAGATGAGAGTTCTATACAGGTGAGGGTGTTTCTCAGAGAGCCCTGTGTGCAACTAGAAGTAGCGCTAGTAGGACAGACATGTTCTCTCTTCTCGTTTGCATGTAGACATTTCTGCTTTATACATTATGCATTTCTAATTCTATGTCCAACTGCACTTGCTGACGCGGCAGTCTGTTGCATATTGTTTGCCCCTGCCTTGTCTGGTGGTGATAGCAGTAGATCATTGAAGGATATCGGGATCATGGCAAGATATGGGAGGTGGAGGAGAAGGAGGGTTGGGGGTTGGGGAGGGGTCCAGGGCTGTAATTGCATTGTAGTCACACTCAGAGGCAACATAACATCAGCGATTCACCCACACCTAGTGCAACATGGGATACAAGAGGGGCACTCTCACACTTTAAGTCTGGAATGTGATGACATCATTGGAATGTTTTTTTTTTTAATGTACCATGGAATGTTAGGGTCGACGGAAGGCTCTAGAGATGAAGGTGGAATGTGATGTTAGTATGAGTGCTCCACCACGTGTTGTTGTGGGGAATGCATTTTGTGGATATGTTTTGTGTTGGCTTTGTTTGTGTAATGTGTTACAGTGTGATTATTTTGGACAGGTACAAGTAATATAATTCCCACTAAAGTACTGCACTTGGTGATGACGGGATGCGGACAGTTTTTGCCATAGTAACAAAATGTGGATATGACAAGTGAGCTCTCTTTGGTCAAATTATAGACCTGGACAGGATGTACAGTAGGAGCAAACACTGGTAACTAAGGCGGATTTGTGATATAATCATACAAGGACCTGATAGCGGGAATGGTGAGTGCTTGTACTTCAGTAGTACAGTGGTTTCTTAGCATATTTCACCCAGTATGTAACAGAATCTTTGCATACATCCACAGTTGTGTTTCATGCGCAGATGAGAAGAGAACATTGAGTAACCAACGGCAGTGGAGCAGAAGCAGGTGGATGTCTGAGTGACCGAATGTAAGGTTTTAAAGGGCCATCAAATGTGCGTTGTGTGGTTGATGGCATTTAAAGGGTTAATGCTCCCAAAGCATTCAGCTTTAAAACCAACTCAAATATTAAATGCCCATACGCTGACAACAAGAGGCCAAACAGTGAGACCTTGAGACAAATGGACTAGTGTCCAACATCTAACCATACATATTGGGTGGGGATGGGAGAGTGCAAGTTAAAAGTTTTTACTGCATGGAGCAAAAGAGTATATTTTATAGGCGTATGCCACAGTCTATGAATCCAGGTAATTCCATGCTCTTTGCCACCATACCAGAATAGAGTGGGCCCATGATGGGACTATGTATGTGGAGGCTTTCAAGGGTTGGCCAGTCAGGTTGGAGAAGCAATGGCGACCATGAGACAAGCTCTCTGCTCTCTGTCATCGCTGCTCAGACTTTGACACATTATTATGCAGACATTCTCTTATGTAATTACTATTAGGTTTAAATGAACAGTATCCATTGTTGTAAGTTCTGTTTTTGCTGTTTTTTGTTAGTTTTCTTTTTTTTTTCCTTCAGAAGAGACAAGACAATACACATACAAACATAGAGAAAGAGAGAGAAAGAGAGGAAGGAAAGCTAATAAATGAAATAAATACATTATTTATTTTATAATAAAATAAAATAAATAAAAATGAGCCGATAAAGTAAAATCCTGCACAAGCTTGAAAAGAAAAAAGAACAAATGAACGTAATGAGAAATAACTGAAGAAGTACGAAATATGAATGAAACCAACCAACCACTCAACCAAATAAATGAGACTGTGGTTAAAGCATGTACAAAGCATCACTTGTATCGCAAGCAACATAGTGTTTAAAAAATAGCTTTAGAAAATAACCAGAGGAATTGTGATGAGAATGGTGGTGGGTAGGCAGACGAGAACCCCAGTTGGGAAACAGAAACAGAATGAGTCTGCCCCCTTTTGGCCCCCAATGCCTCGTGGGATGTGTAGTAGAGTTGCAGATTCATCCGTGTCCATCCCCGCCCCCCTGTGCATGGAGGTGTCTATGTGGTGGGAGGAATTACAGGAGGGTAAAGGGGGTGGGTGGAGGTATTTGGAGGGGAGGGGCGGGTCAGGCTTTGGGGTCTGGAGGGTGTCAGATGGAAGGAAACAAGGAGCCTCCAAGGGGAAGTCTTCAATTCAATTGTCCACCCCGTCCCTCACTCCTTCCTTGCTTTGAACTCTGATGAAACAGACTTTTCTCTGTCCTCAGCCTTCACCCCCACTCCACCCATACAACCCCCCACACACCTCTCCCCTGTTGACCACCACTCTCCTCTTTAGTCTCAGTTATAAGGAGGTCTCTACGCAATAGAGGCTGGGGACCAGGTAAGGGAAAGAGGGCACAGGGTTGGTTAGCCTGTCCCTGTCATGATAATGATGATGATGAAGATGATGATGGTAATGGGGCGGGTGGTGGGAGTTGTGGGGGTGATGGTGGTGGTGGTGGAAGGGATGGTAAGGGCTCCGGTCACTCTGACTTGGTACGCCATCGTTGGTTCTGTTGCCACGGGTGGCCGTTGAACTGCCGCCACCGCTGCTGTTACTGCTGCTGCTGTTGTTGTTGTTGTTCCTGTTGCACGGGGTCACCGGGAGGCTGTGTTGGCGGTAGGGGCGCGTGGGGCGGGTGCGAGTTGGGGGCGGGTGCTGGGCAGGTGGGGGTGGCGGCTTGCGGAGGGCCGGGTGCAGGTTCTGGTATCTGCTGAGCTCCGACTCGTCGTCCACGTCCGTGTCGTCGATCAGTGGGATGTTGTGGATGAGGTCGTTGATGAGGAACTCTGGGTGGGCCATGAAGTTGTGGATGGAGTTCCGGGACTCGGGCTTCTCCCGGCCCTCGTACAGCGAACTACGGAACGCTTTCACCACTCGCATCTGTGCCAGGGGAGAAAAGAAAGGACAAAAAGGGGTTGCGAGAAAGAGAAAGGAGAGTGAGAAGGTGGGAAGGGAAAGACGACGGTGTGGGGATCAGGGAAACCCCAGAGAGACAGACAGACAGACAAACAGAAACGTCCTCCAGCAGACAAAACAGACTGTCTGACAGGTGGATGCTCAGAACCAGGTGGCAACAACCCATGTTTTCTCTGAAGGTATCTGCACAGCCACAGCACAATCCTCAGTCTTATTTTAACTTCCTTGTAGGTCCATTTGGTTATATTTGTACACTCTCAAGGCCCTGACAAAACAAAACAGCTTAACGTGTCATTCATAGTTTGGTTCTATTTTCGAGTGTCGTTACGAGGTAGAGACTACTAAAATACTATGTGTATAATGGCAGCCAGGCATTGACAAGTTCAAACTTGTGTTGCAGTGTGTACAGTATAGGCCTATGCATGTTTGCGTTTTTAAGTGCACTTTTTAAACTAAATAAGCGAAGGTCTGCACAGATCCTGGAAAATAATAGATTTGTCTGTGAAACTACAGTAGTCCGGTCCTCCTTTGCACATACGTATTAGCTGGCCTGGAGAACTGGTACAAAAGTGCCTTGTTCTATATGACTGTAAACTAACCAAATATAAAGATAGAGACACTTTGACGCCTCAAGTTATCCCACCTTTGATGTGAACAAGTGGCCTCACGTGACGTGCATCATTGACGCAGCTTTCTATTTGTCAGAGCCTTCAGAGTCACAAATGGATAAATGAACTTTTCGCTGTTTTTTTTTGTCAGGTTACATTGCATTGCTGGCCGGTCTCTAATGTGGCAGTGAGACAGCTGTGTACTCCTAAAGTATTTTTTTCCATCTTAAAGAGGAACAACACCCTGTCAGTAAACTAGAGTTGTACTAGGTTGCACTATTGGCCACACCCCATTCTTGACGTAATAGTTCCTGCCTTACCATTGAAACTGGTACTATTACATCACGATTAATGCGTGGTCAGCAGTGTAATCTAGTTGAACATTTCAAACTGTAGAGGCCAGTGCCTTTTTTACAATGTGACTTCCGGTGTATTTACTCTTTACAGCTGATGGTCGCAAAATCATTTCAGCCCTGACGCTGAAAATAAAGATGGGAATATGCAAACTAATTCAACATTTTGCAAAGTGTCCACCTGAACCTGCGCACCTCAAAACAAAACAAAAAAATATAAACTATAGATTCCAAAATGAGTTAATGGACACATGTTGTCAGTTCAGACACATCCACCAGACCAAAGCATTCAGGAGCCACAATCACAAACACCACAAAAGCTGCACAACATTCATATCATACACGCATACAGTCTGCGTGTGAGTGAGTGAGTGAGTGGTGTGTGTGTTTGTGTGTGTGTGTGTGTGTGTGTGTGTGTGTGGTTGGAAGGGGATGGTGGAGTCGGCACACGCACACGCACACGCACACGCACACGCACACGCACACGCACACGCACACGCACACAGATAAGGATGTTTTATTAAAACAGATTGAGGAAGGAATGGCGAATGCGTTAGATGAAAATTGAAATGGAATGAACTTAGAGCAATGACCGCACGCACGCACACACGCACGCACGCACGTACACACGCACACACACATACACATACAACAGTAGCAGCTGGCAACTGAAAGCAAACCAGTGGATTTTGTTTGTGTGACTTGAAGTTGATGTCCACATGCAAGCTGCCAGTCATGGTGCTGATTATACAACAAAGCGAGTACATATGCAAGCACACGCACGCAGACACGCACACACGCACACACATACACACACACAGGCACACGCGCGCACCCACGCATGAGCGTGCACCCACACAGACACACACACACACACACACACACACACACACACACACACACACACACACACACACACACACACACACACACACACACACACACACACAGCAAGACCACAGACACAGACACACACACACACACACACACACACACACACACACACACACACACACACACACACACACACACACACACACACACACACACACACACACACATGTGCGTGCGTGCAAAATGTACATGCAGCAGTGATGACAGAGAGGAAGACGAGGATGATTGATGATGATCATGTTGGCAATGATGATGATGATGATGTTGAAGCTGCTTTTGGGAAAATAAATAAATAGAACAAAATATCTTGGCAAAAAGAACAATGACATCACAGGTTAAACCACGGGTTAAGACCATTGTGTGATTGGTTAGCTCGTTAGAAAACCGCATGTGCTTTTGCTGAATGGTTGGAGCGCAGCTTGTCACACATAGAGAGGAAGTTAGGGGACATGCTGAATCACACCATTCTCAGTCGAGCACACACACACACACACACACACACACACGCGCGCACACGCACGCACGCACGCACACACACTCATACATACATCACAGTGAGGTTTATGTGTGCATTTCAAGGCGCTATATGCAGTGTTTGTGTGCGTAATAATCACATTCTGTTGTCATGGTAGCATGTCGGTCCATGCACCCGTTTCCCCCCAAAGCTCAAACAAAGGAGAAGAAGCGTTGTTGTGAGGTCAAAAGAGAAAACAGAAACGTCCAAATGCAAACCAACAGACAGACGGGCACACACACGCTGGCAGAGCCATTGATAGAGACAGTTTGGCCAAGATGGTCATTTTGTGATGACAGCGATAAGACAACCAACTAGAATCCAAAGTAAGTGTGGATAATGAATGGATGAATGAAACACAGTATATAGTCAGGCAGCAGGATGAGAAGCCCAATACTGCAGTTGGCCAAACTAGGAGTATGGTCTCTATATATGGCTCTGGCATACATCATGACAGACAGACAGACAGACAGATACGACAGACAGACAGATACGACAGACAGACAGATACGACAGACAGACGGTCAAGCAGTAGGTTCAGTGCTTATCTGTTTTTCCAAAGAGCCTGTCAGATGATAGAAAAACACCTCATGCAGACTGCAGAAAGTTCCAGAATGATACTTGCTCACTTTGTTTTCACGTTTGGTTCGTTTTCATTTTGTCTCCATGGAAACGGTAAACATTCGAGTATATGACGCCCACGGTGTGACCAGAGAGACCTGTAGGCCAGGGCACTGCCGAGTTTGTTTTTATTTCTCTTTCTCTCTCATTTATTTCTCTTTCTCTTTCGCTCTCACACACTCTCTTTTCTCTCTCTCTCTCCCTGTCTGTCTTTCTCACGCACTATCTTTTCTCTCTCTCTCTCTCTCTCTCTCTCTCTCTCTCTCTCTCTCTCTCTCTCTCTCTCTCTCTCTCTCTCTCTCTCTCTCTCTCTCTCTCTCTCTCTCTCTCTCTCTCCCCCTCTCTCTCCCTGTTGGCTGTTTTCAACAGTGCATGATGGAATATTTTGAAGGTTAAATTATGAGAAGGATAAAGAAGGCGTTCAAAGAAGTAGGAGGCTGCTGTGTGCAAAACACAGGCTGATGAGAATTAACAGCAACACAACCGCGCATAGAAAGAAGCTGTGAGGTAGATGACTGATTCATCATAACTCCTGTTCCCCCACCGCCCCTTCCTCCCTAGCTTTACGTTTAATTAATACTCCATCGCTCGCCCAAAACAGCCGATATACAAGCTCACAACGCGTCACATTGTGAGCTTCAATTTTCAGCGAGCGGCGTGGTCATACCACAAAGTATAATTCAGGCTTTAAAATTGCTATTGAAGCTTTGAAGATCCTATGTAGCATCTCAATGATCTGTCCTCAGTTGCCATACCCTGGCCAAGCCTCCTGTTTCACATACAAAACACTGAGGGAGAAAAAGACAAAGCTCTCACACTTTAACATGGAGGACTGTAAGCAAAGGGTTGAGGAACAGGGGAAAGGTTTTATACTCAACCCATAGCCTTTTCTGTCTCAAATCTAGAGCATAGATTCGAGTAAGTGTGAAATGAAAACAAACTGGATCCATAGATCAGTCAAATGATCCAGAAGAAAAGTTATACTTTGTCGTGTGACGTTGTTGAAAATAACTGATCTTGAACAGTATGTACGTTTTTCTATTTTTGAAAATCAGTTATTTTTGGCGAGGGGCACCTAAATTTGGTTTAGGGCACAGCACAGCTCAGGTGGAGAAAGCAAATGCCAGAGAGGCATTTACTGACACTTTCTATGGGATAGGACATACTGTATATTTTGTAAAATACATGTGTTATCTCTCATTTTCTCCCTTACCCACCAGTGATAAGCAGAGAAATTAAGTGTCTGTGTCGATCTGTGCACACCAGACTGCAACAGGGCACAGTGCCAAGTCTGAGAGCCGCATCTGTTTTGCAATGAACTCTGGGTATGCAGTCCAGTAGCAACGTTGAGGCTCTCTGAAGCCAAGTAACAGGGGAGTGGAAGAGGTCAGTTTACCTGAACATTTCCTCCAAATTATAGGACAGTGCAAGCACCAGTAAGGGGACGATCACACTGAGACGCTATACAGGCACAGACGCTTCAGAAACACCTTGGCAGACAGGAGCTGTGTCCACAGAAAGCGTTTTTTTGTCTGGCAGTGCTACCACTGACTGAACTCGTCACTCTTGGTTAAAAGTGCTGGGACAAGTGGTGCGATCCCGCCCCTTTGCACTGAAAATAATTTAACAAGAGAGGAGTGCACACAAAGTTTTCTGGGAGCTGATGGCATTACCATAAGAAAACAATGGTTTTCTAGACATGTGTGTCTTGGTGTGATACCCTAAGTTTAGATAATCACAGAAAATGTGAGATGCCTCTATGCAGTTCAACGGTACTTAGAAAGGTACTGGGAACATCCTACTTGATTGGTGGGAGCCTCAGTGCGGGAGGGCTCAGTGCGTTTGTGTTTGGAACAAAATGGATGTTATGAAAGAAACTCACTTTTCTTTAGACGGAAAAGGATGGACCTCTTTTGCATAAACTTAAAGTTTGCTGTAAAACGTTAAAAAAATATGTCTAGGATGTCACTATGAATATCATCATGTTGCTTTTTGTGCTCATGAAATCACAGTACTAATACCTCGGAGCTATGAAAAAGTCCAGACTTCTTGACCAGAGATTACAATTCTGAGGATTCATGTGGATTTTTCCTACTCGGAAGAAGGAATTGTCCCAGGTCCCACTTCACAAGATGCCTTAACCTACTGGAACGTAGCTCAATTCCTGGATGTCGATTAGCTCAGCCATCCATCTTTAAGTACCTTTTGAGAGACAGATCTCAAATGTGATTGATATCAAGGAATTGAGCTAAGCTTAATAAGCTTACCATTCCACATACATTCAAATTGCACACAGAGACATAAAAAAACATCCATGAGTTTGTCTGACTGTGGATAAGTACACTGTAACATTGTGTTAATTTCTCCAAAGAGTGTACAAATGGAACCAAATGGATTTGTATATTAGCATTAAGGATCTAATCAGGGTTTTTCCTGCAGCGAGGAATTCTTAGCGCCCTCCAAAAAAGGTTTTCACCACCCCAAAGTAAAATCGGCAGCATCAAAATGATATGAGTTGAGAATAAAATATGTATCCTTGGTGCCCAAGTAAGACAAACTGTTATTTGCCTAACAAATTAATCACTATAGGCTTGTAGCCCATCATCTGCCTCTTTGAATAGTTTATGCAATGGCATTCCACTCCACTCGTAAATCCTGATTGCCTAACTCTGGCCTGACTTGAATCATGACTTGAATGTTAATTGAAGGATCTAATTCAGGGCACATTTAATTCCAAATTAAATGCTTGTGCTCTGCCATTACCACTTAGTTTTTTCCAAATCCTTTGCTTACTCACCATCAGAAATTAAGTCACAAGAGGGCGACTTAGGGTCTAAATGAAAACATGTCGCACTCAACAGTTGAGTAATATATTTGTACACAACAATCCCTTTAGAGGAAAACTAGAAAAATGTGCTCCTCGGAGCACAGGTCTCCGCCAGGCCAGGTAGTATAAGTCAATCTTAGCCAATCAGGATGAAATATGAAAAATCGGACAGGTCCATCATAATAACATGTCTGACAAAATCTGAGGAGTAATAGAATTTTTGTTTGTGCAAAAATCAGCCTCCTGGTGGCGCTATAACAGGGGTTCATGATTTGAGGTATTTTGTTCAAAACGGACCACTCCTGCAAACTTTAGATGCCAATCTTAGCCAATCAGGATGGAATATGACTATAGACATAATGTGTACCAATTTGTGTGATGTGTGGACAAAATCTGTAGGAGTAAAATAGTTTTGCGCCTCCTGGTGGCGCTATAACAGGCCATTGTGAAAAATGTGGGGCAGAGGTTCTGTCTGCTTTGGCTTCCAGGGAGTTTGTGTGCATAGTTTCACGTCGATCGAGCCATTAAATACTTTGTTGATCCCTTCGTCCCTCCCTCATAAGTGCTAGGACTGGAGTCGCTAATAAAGAGCTTGGGCTCTGGACGGTGTATATGAACTCTATGAACTGTATAGCCTACGTGAAGGAGAGTCAAAAACCCATCGATAGTGTCCACAGAGAAGGGAAACAGAGAATAGCATGGTGTCAGCAGTGCCCACGTGAATCTGTCTGCATCTACTACACCTACCGATGATGAAGCAAAGTGAGCTATATCTATTACACCTGCTGATGATGAAGCAAAGTGAGCTGCAACTACTACACCTACCGATGATGAAGCAAAGTGAGCTGCAGCTACTACACCTACCGATGATGAAGCAAAGTGAGCTGCAACTACTACACCTACCGATGATGAAGCAAAGTGAGCTACATCTCCTACACCTATTGATGATGAAGCATAGTGAGAAGCAGGGGAGGGGGTGGGGGAGGGGAGCAGGGGTAAGTAAGGAGAAGCAACTCAGGAGGCGCCGTGAGTATACAGATGAGACAAGTAAATGAAGAGACAGCTCAAACACACACAGACGCATATACAAACACACAAATACAGGTTCACACATTCACACACGGACAGAGAAACATGAAACACACAGGGACCAGTCTCATCTGCGGCTCTCGTCACATCAGCTTTGCCATGCGCACACACACCCGCAAGCATACAAACACCTATATACAGACACACGCAGAACTGACATAAAACTAAAATAGTAAAAATGGACAGAAAATGAAGGATGGTTTGACACTGTCCTACTAAGGAAGTGAAAGGATGTAGTTGAAAGAAGTATGAGGGAACGGAATGAAAAAGGCACATATTTAAAGAATTTAAAAAAAGAAAATTTCACTAAAAGGAATCTTATCAATTTGCTACGCAAGAGCCTGTATTTAGATCTGGTCAAATCTAAACACTTTCAGAATGTCTACAAAACAACATCTCTACTCAGGATTAACATATTACAACACAGTTCACACGTCTCTGTTGCCTTCAAGCCAACTGGGAACCTGCAACATCTCCCGAAAACAGAGGACAGAGGAGAAAGTGATAACTGTGATGGAAAGACAGAGAGAGAAATAAACAGAGAGGACAGGGAGAAAGAGGGTTTGGAGACATCGGGGAGAGGTGAGAGCCAAACTTGTGACGTCAGAGCTGTAGAATGCTGTTACGGGAGAGCAAAACAACAATTGACAACAATGGCGGCACCAAACTAAAAAGAGAGGCATAGGCAGAAGAATTGCAGAAGGCCAGTGCGACAGAGGACACTTCACAGGTGACAATCTCAGAAACAGCAGCGTATCACTGGGCTTTTATACTCGAAGGTTTACAGTTTAACGGAGCATTGCATAAGCCATGTAGAAAGCCATTTGTGTTGCCATGAGTATGCATTCTACAGCACAGTGAAAATCTAATTATTGGCTGTTTTTTTCAAAATAAGAGATGTTAATTAATTACTTCTATAACATTACTATAATCACACACATCAATCACACCACTTAAGGTAATTGTGTACAACAGTAGCCAACCATAGTAACCATGCTTGACCTCATAAACAGACAGGAAGTTACATATGGTGCAGGAAGGAGGTGCCATTCTTCTCTCTGATCTTTGGACCGATGTCGACTTTTAGCTGACCATCCCATTTTGGTTATACACTTCTCAATGTTCTGTCCCTCATTTGAATATTTTTTTTCTTTAACTTTGTTAACAGGTAGTTTCAGGTAACAGCAGAGGGCGCCGTTTTATGATGATGGGTTCCCAGATTGTTTCAGGTATAATTGAAAACCTTTCCACCTCGGGAAACCATCACGGCCTCTTAGACAGAAAGAGAATGACAAGTTCTCCCCCGACCCCCCAACACCATTTAACATAGAACAAAACTCCAGGCTGGGAACGGACTAGGACCAGACCAGACCAGACCAGACCAGACCAGACCAGACCAGACCAGACTAGACTAGTCCAGACCAGACAAGTAAAGACCAGGACAGATCCGTCCGGGACTGGGTGCTGTTTGATAAGGAGAGTAGAGAGGAGAGGAGAGGAGACAACACACACACACACACACACACACACATACGAGCAGCGAGCCACAACCATAAAGTATTACTGCAGTCCACGTGCCGTGCAGAAGTGTCTGTTTGTGTGCGTGTGCGTGTGCGTGTGCGTGTGCGTGCGTGCGTGCGTGCGTGCGTGCGTGCGTGCGTGCGTGTGTGTGTGGGTGTGGGTGTGTGTGTGCATGTGTGTGTGTGTGTCCAAGAGAAGGAAAATGAATGCATGCATGTACAGTATATGTTTTGCGTGTATGTATGTCCTTCATGGTGGTCATTGTCCGTGCGTATGCAACTATGTCAACGGTATTCATGTGTACGTGCGTTCGGCTGACTCACTCCCAGGAGCGGGGCTGGTATTGGCTGTGGCGGTGGAGAGAGCTACATGAGAGGGGGTAGAGAGTGTGTTTACGTCGTGGAGTTGACTGAGCACGGAGGAGCGCCGTCTCGCAGCACCCTGAAACGAACCGCTTCGTTTGAACGTGCGTGCTACCTCCATCTGCAGGGCAGAGACAAAACAGCAACACTCAGCGAAGGGGGTTGGAAAAGTAGGTCTGTGTGTGTGCGTTTGTGCATGTAGGTGTAGCATATATACATTGTACATGTATATATATATATATATATATATATATATATATATATATACATTCAGGAATGTGTGTGTGTGTGCGTGCGTGCGTGCGTGCGTGCGTGCGTGCGTGCGTGCGTGCGTGCGTGCGTGTTTGTTCACACTCTCAGACCAAACCCTCCCGATGAAGATTTTTGAAAATTACCCAAACAAGAGGCTCTTTTACTGGCATGTAGAACAGTGTGAGAATCAAGCAGTCAGGACTCAGGAGGCTGTGTATTCATTCTATCTCATAGGCTATACAAACACAGGCATGTGCTCAAAGACACCCACAACCATAGACACTTTCAAGCAAGTAGGATTTATTTGTCCCTCTCTTTTAATGAATGTCTAAAAAGTCAGTTGTACAGTGGAGTTAGAGACTTGAGACGTTGAGCTGAACAGAACAGTTAGCTGTGTTTGGAGAGAAGTGGAATCATTACATTTGGCACAAGTCAATAAAACAGAAAGAAAGGAGAGAGAGATTCTGGGTTTTGAAAGACAGAGGAATAATTATGCAAAAACACATCTGGTTATGCTTATCTATCAAACACAAATCCAAATGAAAGGCTTGTAACATTTGCAAGATTATCTAGTACGGCTAAAAAGCATCACAACAGATTTAGAAAGGTTGTTATTATTATTATTATTATTATTATTATTATTATAAAAGTCCCAATTGTCCACTGCTATGAGCAGTAAAACATTTGACCTGTGTTAACAATTTGCTTGTGTACCACATGGCCATTTGAAGCATGCCACTTCTCATTAACAACCTAAAGTTTACGTAATAGTAAGACATTTCAACAGGAAGAGTGACTGAGTTCTCAGGGTGATCTCTGATAACAGTACCTGGGTCTGGATGCGATTGAGGCCTCTGAACCAGAGGATCTGTCCGCGGCGCAACTCTCGTTCGGCACAGTCAATCTCCTCTTCATCATCTGCCATCTCCTCATCTTCCTCCCCCGCGGGCTCCAGGCCTAGCCCCGCCTCTTTCAGGCATGGCAATCGATCAGTCGGCACCGTGCAGATCAGCTGTTGACCGGGTGATACACAGGAATAGTTTTCAGGTGACAAATAGACAATGTGCAACCTAACTGCATAATTCTGCAACCTTAGCAGATACAATATACTGAATAGAATAGAATAGAATAGAATACAACAATACAATAGAATACAACAATACAATAGAATACAATGATAGATGTAATTGTGTGTGACAGTATAGAATGCTCCCCTTAGCTTTGCCTGAGGAGAGGGGAAAAAAGTGTCTGTTTACTGTAAACAGACTATGCTGGATCAGCATGTGCAGTTTGTCTCTACAGCTTGAAGTACAGTACTTACCTGCCCCCAGAGCAGCTCTCCAACTCCCACAAACAGACACCAGAGCCACTGCTCTACATTAAGAGGGGCACAGCTGAAGGGCTTCCCTCCCCACTGCACTATCACGATCTGCAGTAGAAACACAGAGAGAGACATCATTTCTGTTATGCCTGCACCTGTACCACAGCTGTAAAGTAAGACACATAGCTAGGAAGCATCTTCAGTGAACGCTTCTCCTCATTATTACCATGACCACTTGCAGTGGACAATACGCCTGCTAAAACCTTGTACACACAACACACACACACGCACGCACGCACGCACGCATGCACGCACACACACACACACACACACACACACACACACACACACACACACACACACACACACACGCAAAATGCAATCACTGTACCATCATTTTTGTATAAATCACAAGATATAATGTACAACAATATTATTGCTCCACTACACAGCAATCAAAAGTGGAAAAAGTATATAATCACTGCAACAGCAAATGCTGATATTGCGTCTATCCCAAACAACGGTCGATGCACAGGAAGACATTTTTACAGTTGCACTTCACCCCAAATTATCTATCATCCTCTTTAAGTAAGGTGTATATATGCAGCCGCCAGCCAAGGCCGCTAGCCTTTCTTTATGGCCCTTAGCAGTGCCAAGTAATCCATTCTCACCATTTTACTGTCTATAGACAGTGGAGATATAAAAAATATTTTAGTAGCCATAGTGTTTACATCATGCTTGCATGCAAACAGAAGTATTAGGTTTGGTTTTTTTTCAAGGTCAATTATGACCACTTCTGCACAGGAAATATAGTACAAAGAAGTATCATTCTTACTGTTGACTGTGATTATAACACTACCTGTATTTATGCATGTTACACAGTGAGCAGGGAAATGTACTTAAATAGTCAACGTTGAGGCCCCACTTCAGTTACATACAGGTCATTTCAACACCTTCTGCTCAGACACAAAAAGACAATCTAATTTACATCCAGGACAAGTGCCTTGAGTGAATGGTTTGATTTATTGGACAATTTCACACTCAAGAAAGAACAGGGGCAGTTTTGCTATAACTGTACCATTAAACAGGTCACGCTGATAGCTGGCTAGGCCGCCAGGACATTAACCACATAATCGCAATGTACCTGGTTCGATTCCAGCTCAAGACCTGTGTTGCATGTATTCTCCCCTCACCCAAACTCCTGTCTCTCTAGACTCTACACTGTCTGGTATAAATAACAGCAAACATCTACCTTAAATAAATTCTCCTAATGAAAACCCCCTGCACCATCAAATCAAAGGTCAGGATAACTCAGTATAGTCATTAACCACTTAAGCCCTACTTTATAATATGACGTACAATGGATTTCCGCCGTAGTATACAACGTGGTCATCAGTTTCCACGGGACACTCAAACTACTCTACTTGAAGTGGCTGTTGTTGGGGACAACATTTTTAATGCGATCATTTACAGCAGGAAATAAACAAGGCTTATCTGAGTGACAGTGTCACCACAACATCAATACAGCGCAGTCATAACTTTATACACAATGTATCACATATCGTAATTCTATCCTTCTCTCTCTCTCTCTCTCTCTCTCTCTCTCTCTCTCTCTCTCTCTCTCTCTCTCTCTCTCTCTCTCTCTCTCTCTCTCTCTCTCTCTCTCCATTTATTCTCTGTCCTTCTTTTTCTCCACATCATCTGCATGCATGGCAAAGGTCTCTGGTGCCATGGGAACAGGCTGGAGCTAATCACAGATTAACTAAAAGGACAACCACACACTTCTTTCCTTTCTCTGTAAATGAAGACTCCAACAACCCCACGCACGCACGCACGCACGCACGCACGCACGCACGCACGCACGCACGCACGCACGCACGCACGCACGCACGCACACACAAACCACTCCTCCCAGTGTGACTTACCTGAATAAGGAAGGTCCCAAGTACAATGGAGCAGAAGATGGGGTTGCGGAAAATGCCATCGAAGACGTTGCGCTCGCCGTGTATCTTGCGCGCGTTGATCTCGTTGAAGAGCTGCATGAGCACGAAGGTGTTGAATATGATGGTGTAGTGCTCGGACGGCGGGGAGTGGAGCGGTGCGTGGCGGCCGCAGTCGATGTTGAAGATGTGCTCGCCTGGCAGGGAGAGGAGTGGAGGGACATGTTCTTTCATCAGTAGTGTTCTAGGGGGTGGGGGAACTGACTGTATGCGTGTTATTATTCGTCTGTATGTTCGGGTGTGTTTCTGTATGTGTCTGTTTGCGTGTACAGTACCTACGAACAGCAGGGTAAAGATGATGACCAGTTGGTACACTCCATGCCCCAGGATGTTCTTCATCATGGTCAGGGAGATGAGGGGGTTGTTGCGGCCGTACGGCTTCCTCATCAGCAGGGCTTCAGTGGGAGGCTCGGTGGCCAGGGCCAGAGATGCAAGCGTATCCATGATCAGATTGACCCACAGCATTTGTACTGCCTTCAGAGGGGAATCCTAGAGAGAGATAATGAGGGAGAGAGGGAGGGCAACATTGCGATGGTGAGTGATATTTCTGGGTGCAACTGGAACATCTATGTCAGGCAGGGTGGGAAACCTACACAGTAAAATACTTAGTGTTAATGTAACTGTTAATGGACCTGTGAGGTTTAAATGAACACTGGGGATATTACTTTGTAAAGGGCTTTTCAATGAGAGGTGAGCGGCAGGTAAGACGTAGGCAATCTGACAGACAGAGCGACAAGTGGGCGCACTGCAGTGAAAGTGTTCATGTTTGTTTCATGCATACACCCGCCCGCAACAAGAACTTCTATCTATCTATCTGCAAGCAGGACAATGATCTGACAAGGCTGAAGCAAGCGTACTGTAGATCATGTGGCGTTTACTCACGGAATGATTGTCTGTCTGTGTATTCACAGGAGAAGCACGGTGTGACTGTGAGTCTGTGACCAATGATCCAAGTTAGAACGCAGACGTTGTGTCACTCCCCATCTGAAAAGCCCTTAACATTGTTCACCAGCCAAATGCTGGTATATTCTGACCATGGCTGGTAAGTTTGTCTGTACACAAACAGACATTTGGGCAGGTGTCCAACATCCAAAGATTCTATTTACACAAATCTTCTTTGACTTATAAAATAGTGCAAGTGACCCATACATTTTTGAGTCTGCAAGCAACTGTTGTCGGTGAATAAAAAAACGTACATTCTTCCCTGGTGTCAGGGTCCATGTACAATAGAGCCATGTTTATCTAAAACCTCACTCAGTCGCTATGCCAACACAGACAATTGCACACGTTCAACACGTCTCTAATCCACCCGAAATGCACGTCATTGACACCTGGGAGCAAACACCTGGAACAACCACTGAGCCACGACGCTGCTCTGCACATAATTATGTTGGTCGGTATGTTTGTCAACAATCCCCACCTTGAGCGGCAGTGTACCTGAGTGATGCATGCCCCAGTGAAGGCCACGATAACGGCTACTACGTTGACGGTCAGCTGAAACTGGAGAAACTTGGAGATGCTGTCGTAGACGTTGCGTCCCCACATCACTGCTTTGACAATGCTGCTGAAGTTGTCGTCGGTCAAGATGATGTCTGACGCTTCCTTGGCCACGTCTGTCCCTGCAATACCCTGAGAGACGGAGGGGGGGGGGGGAGTTAAAACATGCAGGGAGAATGTATCAGAGAGGAAGGATGTGTTGATTTGGGGCTCATGTATAGCAGTGGTTCTCAAACATTTCCATGTCAAGGACCCCCACATTGATATGCATTTGGCCAAGGACCCTAATCTGAAAATATTCTGTGCCAGGGACCCCTATAAGAGAATTTAAAAATTATTCCAAGTTTTTCAAGCTTTTCCCAGATTTTTGTCTCCGCCAGGCCGAAAGGCATGGCGAGAGAGTATGTTTTCCACCCCGTCCGTCCGTCCGTGTGTCCGTCCGTGTGTCCGTGTGTCCGTCCGTCCGTCTGTGACCAGCTAATCTCGGGCACCGTTGTCTTGATCGCAGCGAAACTGTGCACACACCCTCCCTGGATGCCAATTCAGAACCTTTGCCCCAAATTCTTCTCATGGGCCTTTTATAGCGCCACCAGGAGGCCGATTTGTGCAAAATAAATTTTTTGACAGTACTCCTACATATTTTGTCCAAAAGTCACGCAAATCGGTACACAGTATCTCTATAGTCATTAAACGAAACGGGTCTTTCAGATTTCTCATATTCCATTCTGATTGGCTAAAAATGTCTTCCAAAGTTTGCAGGAGTGCTCCGTTTTGAACAAAATGCCTCAAATCATGAACAGAGCATGCAATTTCCGTGAAAATTTGCACGCACATTCCCATTAGGCCGAGGAAGAACTACCAGTTGAATTTTGTCAAATCAGCCTCATGGTGGCGCTATAACAGGCCGATTTGTGTTTTTACCTATAACTGCACCGATCTGTGTAAAACTTTGTATGCACACTCCCTAGAGGTCAAGGAAAAATCTTTGCCCTGCCTTTTTCACATCTGCCTTTTATAGCGCCACCAGGAGGCCGACTTATGTAAAACACATTATTTTATACTACTCCTTCCAATTTTATCCAAATTTCACGCAAATCGGTACACATGATCTCTATAGTCATGTGATCACGACGGGTGTGTTTGATTTTTCATATTCCATACTGATTGGCTAAGATTGACATCTAACGTTTGCATTATTGCCTTGTTTTCAACAAAATTCCGCAAATCATGAACGCACCGTCCGATTGTGGTCAGACTTTGCACACACATTCACACTATGTTGAGGAACAAATGCCACCCTTTTAACATTGGCCTGTTATAGCGCCACCAGCAGGTCTAATTTAGCGAAACAAATGTTTTAAACAAAATGCCTCAAATCATGAATGCAGTCAGTGTCCGATTGTCGTGCAAGGCCTAACAAGAAATGGCACCCTTTTCACGTTGGCCTATTATAGCGCCACCAGGAGGCCACAATAGCCTACCTGACCTGGCGTAGACCTGTGCTCCGAGGAGCACTTTTTCTAGTTTCAGATGTTTTGGATCTACAAGCTCACAACGAGTTGCCATCGAGGCGAGCTTGAAAATCTACAATTTACGAATAGCCAAAGTCTAACATAAGGTTAAAGTGGTTAAACTGATTGTTAAAGTGATTTTAAATCAACTCATTTTACTGGGGACCCCCTGGAACCCCCTCAAGAACTCCTGGGGGTCCCGGGCCCGTCTTTGAGAACCACTGCAGTGGAGTAGATAAAGGATAAAGGTTCATGCAGCGGAAAAACTGGGATATCCTCACACTTCATTACAGTTATATACTTTTATTATACTGTACTAAGTACTTACTTTAATATTGACTAAAACAAAGCAATGCTTCAACCCGACATGGTCTTCATCAGGCAAATCCATTGTTTTTCTTTAGTAAGAGATTTAAATAAATAAGTAAAAGCATACATTTAAAAACAGAAAGTTACCATGGCAAAGCCCACATCAGCCTTTTTCAGTGCTGGCCCGTCATTGGTTCCATCCCCTGTTACCGCGACGACCTGCCTCTGCTCTAAGACGGTGCTGTCAATGATACCTGAACGAAATTGTGGAAAATTAGGTGGTAAACTGCATGTGCGTGTGTGTGTGTGTGTGTGTGTGTGTGTGTGTGTGTGTGTGTGTGTGTGTGTGTGTGTGTGTGTGTGTGTGTGTGTGTGTGTGTGTGTGTGTGCGTGCGCGCGTGTGCGTGCGCGTGCGCGTGCGTGTGTGTGTGTGTATGAGAGTGTGTCTGTATGTATGTGTATCAGAGGTAGGTCTTTGGGTTTGAACACAAATACATGTGGATACAGTATATGCATAAACACAGGCATGTCCTCGGATTAATGACTCACTCAAGCTCACGCTCATGACTCTGGCATTTTGGCTCATGGGCTACAGGGATTTTCACTGCCATCATAATTAGAGGCCTGCTAAGGCAACTTGCCATAAATGCTTTTCACTGTGAATAGATTGTATATTCCTCATTTTACTCAATGTAGATTTACGGTCCCTATTTATGATGCTGTACAGATATATAGGCCATATACCACTTAGGCTAAATAATGTAAATTTCTTACCGGATAAAGATTTTATATTGCTCATTATCCACTGTGGACTGACTGTATGTATACATATACAGTATATTACCCATACTACTGGGGATAGATTGTCCATGTACACTTTAACTACATTTACATTTATGCCTGTTAATAGCTCATACAACATCCTCTGTGGTCCAAATGCAGAGGGCCAAGCAAGACCCTAATCCCAGTACGTTACTACCTGTTAAATCTTATTTGTTGAAGATGCCAAGTTTGTTTTGGCATCTGTCCTGTGTTTCATACTACAGTACTGCTATGATAAATACATTTCCCTTGTGGGATCAATAAAGGTATCTATGTGCGCTTCGCTTTGGAAATGTCAAAACCTGCAGCTCACCTTTGACCAGTGTGTGTTTGTCAGTTGGTGAGGAGCGAGCCAGCACACGGAGTCTAGGCCAGACCTTGTCAATTCGTTCCTGTTCAATCTGTCAGTTAGAAGGAGAGGGCGGGGTGTAGGGTGTGACAATGGTAAATAATGATCATCAGAGACCTACAGTAGATTGTCCTCTGTACTTTCAGCCGATGTCACAGTTCGGACTAATGGCTTATCTAAAGTATAGAAAAGATAATCTCCTGTGCAGACAGAAGCAAAACAGAGTGTACTCTTGATTAGAGTATGCTTAAATGCATAGGAATGCTGTGTCACGGCACCAAATAACTAATGTGACAGCGACCCTAGGCACATATTTTTTACAGCGCATTATGCACCACCTAAAGTGGACCCATGTGTATACTCTGATGAAAGGCCACAGATTGAATATTTTATTGGATATTATTTTCAATTATGAAAATAAAAACTGTGGTCTGACATTTTTAGTTTCCAGGACAGATCCTGCACTGTAGCTTTGAGAGAATGCCATTGAATCAGTGAATTCCTATTTAGAAGCCTTGCTTGGATATTAGCTTAAAAGGAGGACATTGAATTTGATCCATAGGTTTATTTCTAAGTGGACTACCAATACATGTATAAAGACCATGTTTTTACGGCACGGCAGAAGGCAGAGCCATCTGCAACAGGACTTATCTGTGTGTATATACAGTATTTACTATATGTCTGTATGACTGTATGACTGTATGAAAGGGAAACTGAGAGCAGAGAGGGAGAATGTCATCAGGCAGAATCAAACCGAGGTCGTTGCAATTGCTTAGTCGACACACTGTCCGATCAGCTATTTTGTAGCACCACAAATTCAAACTCATTTTCTTTGCAAATAACCTTTCCCAATGGAAGTGACTTTGACTCGTTGCTAGTGCATGTTCACACATCCCACTCACCTCTCCTTTCTCATTCCTGATTCGTCGGTTGAATTCTTTGCCTTCTATGCAGAGAAAGTCGTCCCCAGGTTGAATGATGCCACACTTGACAGCTATGGCCCTGGCTGTGTTGAGGTTGTCACCAGTCACCATCCGCACAGTGATGCCTGCCTTCTGGCATTGAAGAATGGCATTCGGCACCTTAGAGAGAGAATGTTGCTTTAACAAAACTTTAAACTGTGTTTGTTGTAACGCAATTAATCTGATTGACAAAAAACAAAACAAATTAAACTCTGCTAAGATATTTATAATGTAACTTGCCCACTGGTTGAGAATCACTGCTATACTACAGTACACACACACACACACACACACACACACACACACACACACACACACACACACACACACACACACACACACACACACACACACACACACACACACACACACACACACACGCTACCTCAGGTCGTACAGGGTCCTCTATCCCCACCACAGTGATGCAGGTCAGCTCAGCCAGTATATCTGCCTCGTTCTCCCAATCTGGCTCCGGACTACCCGTCAGCTCACGGTATGCAACACAGATGGTCCTCAAGCCCTCACATGCCATTGGCTCAATCACCTGCCAATCAATCAATAAAACGTGTTCAGGAAGCAGTTTACCATCCTATGAGCCATGACGCATCAGTTACTGTATTTAAGCCTACTTGTATCTCTCTTTTTTTTCTTTTTTCTTTTTTCTAAACTTACTTTACTTGGGACTAACCCTATAAAAAAAATTGTTCACATTCAAAACATAAATCATTGAAGTGCAGAAGCTGGAGAAAGCAAAATGTTATTCTAACAGCTCACCTGTTTGATCATATCTTCTCTGTCGCGTGGCCGGAAAATGCGAGCATCACCGTTGTTATCCAGGATTTTGGAACACCTGGAGAGAGATTACAATTACAATTTCAACGTATAATTTAGACATCTTATCCAGAGAGATTTACAGTGCAAGTGTGAAATCAGAGTAAATGGCATGAACCGTATAGTCAACAAACGACCCTGGTCAATAAACGACAATGATCACGTAAGTAGAGTGCAAAGAAAAAAAAATTGTAAGAAACTAGGATACAGGTAAACATCAAACCTGGCATTTGTCTAAAACATGCTACTGTATAACATTCTTAGAATTTGTGGTCAAGCAAACAGTATGTTTTCTATCTACTGTAAATACAATATAACATATTTGAACAATTAACCAACATACTCTATCTGAATAGAAATAACTAGCATCTATCAAAATAGACATCAAGAAGGGATACAAGGAAAGAGAAAAAAACTCTAGCGGGTCAGGTGGTTAAAATTCTAATCGGGTGCAGAGGGGTGGTCTAGAGTCTAGACCTTTTTACAACCCGATCAAAAGGACATTTCGTCCATGTATACACCTTAACCTGATTAGTATCTGATTCTGTTCTTTCTGCGCATGCTTCCTGGCCATTTATTGGGGCACTTTTTTATTTTTGCAACTATACATTTGTGATGTTTCACTACATTATTTATTTTATATAGGCAATTTTTCTATTATATATAGGCAATTGTGCGAGTCCCATGACTCCCGTCTCGATTGAGAACCGTCCGGCCGAACAACTAGAAACGCAGGATGCATAATTGCTGAGGACCCAACCCAGCTGACACGCGACGTCAGTACAACGTTGTCCCAACGTTGTACTCCAACGTTGGATGACCGTTGGATTTTGGTTGTAAATGAAAGTTTGTCTGACGTCATAACCCAACGTTGGTTAGACGTCATAACCCAACGTTGGTTAGACGTCATAACCCAAAGTTGTTTAGACGTCATAACCTGACGTTGGTTTGACATCCTAAACTAACATTGATGTAACGTCAATCTCTGATGTTATGTAGACGTTGATTAAAGGTTGGACTCCCAACGTTGGATACCAGTTGTATTTTTGTTGTAAATGAAAGTTTGTCTGACGTCATAACCTGACGTTGGTTTAACGTCAATCTCTGATGTTATGTAGACGTTGATTAAAGGTTAGACTCCCAACGTTGGATACAAGTTGTATTTTAGTTGTAAATGAAAGTTTGTCTGACGTCATAACCTAACGTTTGTCTGACGTCATAAACTGACGTTGGTTTGACATCTTAAACTAACGTTGATTTAACGTCAATCTCTGATGTTATGTAGACGTTGATTAAAGGTTAGACTCCCAACGTTGGATACAAGTTGTATTTTAGTTGCAAATGAAAGTTTGTCTGACGTCATAACCTAACGTTTGTCTGACGTCATAAACTGACGTTGGTTTGACATCTTAAACTAACGTTGATTTAACGTCAATCTCTGATGTTATGTAGACGTTGATTAAAGGTTAAGACTCCCAACGTTGGATACAAGTTGTATTTTAGTTGTAAATGAAAGTTTGTCTGACGTCATAACCTAACGTTTGTCTGACGTCATAAACTGACAAGTTGTATTTTAGCTGAAAATTTATATCGGGTTGACGTCATAGTACAACATTGGCTCAACGTTAGAGTACAATCAAAATATGACATATTTCTAACGTTGTAATCACGTTGTATTTTAGTTGAGAATAAAATGTCAATCCAACATTAGCAGGACGTCAACCTCCAGAGTTACCTTGTCACAACAAGATATCAACGTTAAAATAACGTCTCCTGTGCCCACTGAGTGGGCGGTGGGAACAGGACATCTTCCAGACGTCATTTTGACGTCGATATCTCATCATCACGACGTCAGACAAACAACAACAAATTACATCTTGTTTCAGTGTCAAGTTTTACCAAGGTGAAAATACAATATCAGACAATATTATTTGACAAAGTTTAATAAAACAACATTATTATATATTTTTTAAACTTGTATTTGGCACATTTGAATAGGTAGTATAAACAAACAGAAATTACAAGTCCTATTGTTGTCCAAACAGTTACAGGTTTGGTGAATAGGTTCAGAGCCCAAAGTGCCTTTGTAGGAAAATGATTCCATTTGTGAAACTTTAAAATAACTAAACAGTACAAATCAATAAAAACAATGAAGTGCATTCTTTGAGGCATGTCTATAACATATGCACCAAGGGAAAAAACGTTAAAAAGAGAGAGAAATAACACTGAGCTCCCGTAAATCACTTGGAGAGTCTTCTCTGCATCATTCTGTTTAATTTGTTGAGGGTTGCATTCTTCTTTAGTTCCCCTAAAGATAAATGACAGGAATAAGCTATTTTAATAACTCTAACTTGATTTTTACATTATGAAACATCTTTATTGACTGACAGATATCTGTTCAAAAGTTTGGAATCAGTGAGAAATTATGATTTTGAAATTAACTGAGTTTGCAGATATGAGTACTGTCTCTGATGGAAGGGCCATCACAATTGCTTGATCTAAATCCTATGTTGGGAACAGCTATACCGTAAGGTTCATGAGAAGTTTTATACAAACCAGTCTCAAAGTACGGCAAATTCTACTGAAAATATTTGACCTGGATTTGACCTGGATATCTAGAGAATATGACATCTAGAATGCCTAAGGTCTTTAAAGATATTGCTGCACTTGGTGGATTATTTAATGAACAGAAATGTTGAAGAATATAAGTTATTATTATTATTATTATTACCCTTATTATTATTACTATTACCATTATTATTATTATTATTATTATTATTATTATTACCCTTATTATTATTATTATTATTATTATTATTATTATTACATTTATCATTATCATCAGTGTCTTGGCTGTACTTACTTAATTTTCACAGTGATTCCAAACTCTTGAACTTAGGCATAACTGCCAACGTATATAAAAATAATCAACATTTTGTAGCACTCCTTTTTGAATTTGAAAGATAACGGAAAGGTCAAGTTACATCGGGCAATTAAAATGTTTAACTTACCATATGCAACGTCAAAAAGACACAGGCCCCGGGGACTTATTCTTGCCATGATGTCAACAAAGGTTGTACTGGAGTGTCAATTCATGTGACATGAGGAACGGCATCATTCTTCTGGGTGCATCATCCAATGAATTACCTCCTGTGTCTCCAACCATGACAACCTGAGAGTATGGTAAAAGTCACAGGAAGGAAAATGCCATATTAAGTGGACAGCTAAGATATTATTCTATCGTTACACCTCTTAAGGTCTTTAAACACCAGGGACATGACGAATAAATTATACAAATACTTCTTTAGAATATATTGATGCTATCGCATCAAAACTATTCATATACTGTATATGATGCCTCATTTTTATAGCCGTTAACCTGATGCCTTTAATAGCGGTGAAAAATCAAACTTGTTTTAAATCAAAATTATGTTGCTTTATTGTCAAATAATAGTGAAGTTCAGTGTGGAGGTACTTACCCGATGTATTCTACTTGAGAGGACCTTCCACCTCTTGATGTACCACATCTAGCATGAAAATAAGAAATACACAACACATTATGAATGAAAAATATACTTGACGCAAGATAGAGACTTCTCACAATGGCCTCATGCCGTGGCACAACTACTTCAGAGAAAACCCAAGAAGAAATTGTATTGTGAACCCAGTATGGTGAATTATATCGAATCGTTGGTTGAGTGAAACTTCACATCCCTACCCTTTCAATATTAACGCTATAAGACTGCTTTTACATTACACTGCTGACTGTAGACTAATGTTTACTAGTTTATCTGTGCCTGTTATGTTTAACTGTGTCAAAAAACTATCATCAGGGTGCCCAAAGCCCTGTGGGAATTTATAACTCAATTCAAAATGTTCCAGGAAAGTCACTACCGTGGGAAACCTGAATCATCTAATTCAATATATATTTTTAAATTACAACCGATTTAAAGCATATTACCCCTCAAATTAACGCCCTGATATTATACTTACTTCGGACTTGGTGGAGGCTCACCAAGTCTTGATCACAGGTGTTTGGAAGCTGAAGTAGCACACGCACACGCACACACACACACACACACACACACACACACACACAAAAAAACAGATTAGATAGGCTACCTCTGCCTTCCGAAACATCTGTGGAAATTTAAATTCAATATGGGCTGGAACAGCGTCGAAAACGACAGCTATCAAACCTACAGTACACCTACTTCATTATCAGCTACTGTATATCAAGTATCGGTTATGGCAAAATACTAACTGTTCTTCACTCTGTTTGGGCCATTCAACTGTACAGGACTTACTTCAATATTTCAACTTAAGATGGCTTACCAATAGATCTTCAATATAGTGTTTACATTCCTCAGAAATGAAAAAAACTTTGAGAAAACGTTGTATTATAGTTGCTTAACAGCACAAATTAAAACCAACAAAATATCAACGTCTAATGGCGTTAGAATTTAACGTTGTGTAGACGTTAACGTCATAACGTTAAGAAGACATTGGGCTTTGGTCTCAATACCCGACAACAGAATGTCGGTATTCTTTGTCAATTTGACGTTAGCATGATACGTTGAACAGATGTTGGGCATTGGTTACTTACCAACACAACTTAAAACCAACAAAAATCAACATTTAATGATGTTAGAACTTAACATTGTGTGGACGTTAGCATAACGACGTTAAGCAGATGTTGGGTTTTGGTTACAATACCCGACAACAGCATGTCAGTATTCTATGTTAATATGACGTTAGCATGATATGTTGAACAGACGTTGGGTATTGGTTACTTACCAACACAACTTAAATCCAACAAAAAAACAACGCTTAATGATGTTAGAATTTGACATTGTGTGAACGTCAGCATAATGACGTTAAGCAGACGTTGGTTTTTGGTTACAATACCTGACAACAGCATGTCAGTATTCTGTCAATGTCAATATGACGTCAGCATGATACATTGAACAGACGTTGGGGATTGGTTACTTACCAATCAATCTTCAACATAGTGTTTACATTCCTCTATTATGTTTATTTTTTTTAGGTGGGCTTTACTGTTAGGCTTGGCCAATATTAGACTGAAAATAATGTCTTACAAGCTAATATAATCAAAACTATGATAAAGGCTACACAAGGCTATTCAAATGCAACCAACCCTTATGCCTGATTTTTAGTTACACAGCACTGTCTCACACAAAAATCAGGCTGTGAGGCATGTGAGCTTTTACCCTTCAATAACACACATTCCCAACTGAAAACATGAATCATGCATGAACAACAGAACTTCACCTAAAATAAGACATTAGCTTTAAAAGCTGCAATTCAAATGTTTAACTCAGCAGCACCAAGCCACCAACACAAAGCAATGGGGATCAGTCCATCTAGTTAATGCAGTATAGCCTCTTTCTAGTTCCCACTGTTTTGCCACAAAAGGCAGGTACTGTAGCCATTTTGGGCAAAGGATTTACTCAAACAATGCTGCCAGTTTCAAAAACATGCAAAGAAAAGGAAAAGAAAAAGAAAACAACAAAGCATGACTGATTTGCAATATGAAGAAATCACCTCACTCGGTCATAAACAGAATGTAGAACTTTATTTTAAAAACAAACAGTCAAATATTTCATTTCAAGTTAGAAGGAAATTAATTATGAACTCACCTGTGCAAAAGATTGTGATTCTAGAAGTCCTGGGATGGTCAAAAAAACATCTCCATGCACAAACAAGTATCTCTTCCTGTCTTCTCTCCCTCCAAATTCAAACTGCAGGCTCCTGCAGCAGTTACTGTTGCCCCGCCCAGTCTGGTGTTATACAACTGTGGTCCCACCCACAAGTCCAATGATTCGTCCAATGAAAGAGCAGAACGTTGCTATACTGCTCAGTGATTTGAGGAGACATTTGACAATCCAGTTTGAAATGTATTATTATGACAACATCCATACAACGTTGCAGTCTAACATCATTAGACGTAGATATTTGGTTGGTTTTAGGTTGTGTTGGTAACTAATCAATAACCAACGTCTGTTCAACGTATTATCCCAACGTCAGGTTGACGTCAAATACTGACATGCTGTTGTCGGATATTTGACCAAACCTCAATGTCTGCCCAATGTTATTATGTTAAATGTCAGTTTACATTGTATGTGTCATATGGCATTATGCTGTAGGCCTAATGCAAAAAGTGAAATATTTCCCTCAATCATTTATTTGATTAGCAATTAATATAATGCAAAAATAAAGAACTGCAACAGCTATGAAACATGAACAATGGTGAAAATCAGTACATTTACTCAAGTACTGTACTTAGCATTGTATTTTTTAAATTCACTTGTGTGTTTCTATCTTTTGATACTTTATTATTTTACTCCACTACATATCAGGGCAAACAATTATTTTACTTTTTGTGATTGATTGATTACTTTATTAGTCAGAAATGTAAACAGCATGAGGTACAGTCATGCATTTAGGCTGAAAGGGTAACAAAAAAAGTGTCTGTCTGTCTGTCTGTCTGTCTGTCTGTCTGTCTGTCCATCTGTCCGCCCTTCCGTCCACCCAGTAGTACATACATAGTGGTGTGGATGATAAACGGTGTCACAGTCACACACTCTTGCTCCATATGTCACAACTAAGGAAGACCCTGGTTTTGAGGTAGGCCGGTGTCTATGCATTGTAATGTATTGATGCATTTCTTTTCATATGGGTTTATTATTTAGGGCAGCATAGGTTACTGGTTAGATAATCAGAAGGTCCCCGGTTTGCCTCAAAGGCCCTGGACGGGGCGAAGTGTCCTGAGCAAGTGTCCTGAGCAAGACACTGTAGGGGTGGACCCTACAGTCCACCCACCCCAAGCGCTCAACATAAAACATTTGAGCAGCCATAAGCTGAAACTGAATTTGCCCTCTGGAACTAAGGAAGGTCTCCTGAAGCAAACTAAGGGCAAATTATTGACGATAAAGAGTTGACATGGCTGTCTACCTACCTCACTGTCGGTCGCATTCCTTTAAGATGCAGCTGGCTGATCACCGACAACTAACATCTGCTAAAGCGGAAGGGAAAAGGTATAACTGGCCTTAACCATGTTGCCTTGGCTCTAAATCCACACTGGCAAAGAAACCTGTAGCTAATCAGTCTCATATACAGCCACAGGTTCACTATAGGTGGGATGCTGGCATGTGCCCCAGGAGCAACTTGATGGTATTTGTCTGAAAGTCAAATTCAGTTATCTGGAAAAGGCTGAGGGTTATAGAACTGCACAAACACCTTTCTGGGCCATGGGGTGGCCCTGTAGCTCATCTGGAAGAATATAGTTGAACCACAGATGAAACAGCTACCAATTGCTCTGGTTGGACTATTGCAGGTTAAACAGATGCTAGATCATTATGTCAGAACCTTCAGTACTTATTGTCCATATTCTACAGCCAGACTATGTTGGATTTTGTTTAAGTAACAGCCACATTAACCCAGCAAAATATCTACATCTAATGAGGTTTGAATGTTGAGGAGATCTTTTCATTATGAAGTTTAGCAGACATTGGGTTTTGGTCACAATACCCGACAATAGCATGTCAGTATTCTACATCAACACGACGTTGGCATAATACGTTGAATAGACGTTGATTATTGGTCAGTTACCAACACAACCTAAAACCAACCAAATATCAACGTCTAATGATGTTAGACTGCAACGTTGTGTGGACGTTGTCATAATAACGTTGGGCAGACACTGAGGTTTGGTCAAAAATCTGACAAAAGCATGTCAGTATTCGACGTCAACCTGACGTTGGGATAATACGTTGAACAAACGTTAGTTAATGGTTAGTTACCAACACAACCTAAAACCAACCAAATATCTACGTCTGATGATGTTGGACTGCAACGTTGTGTGGATGTTATCATAATAACATTGGGCAGACATTGAGGTTTGGTCAAATATCCGACAACAGCATGTCAGTATTCAACGTCAAACTGACGTTGAGATAATACGTTGGACAGACGTTGGTTATTGGTTAGTTACCAACACAACCTAAAACCAACCAAATATCAACGTCTGATGATGTTAGACTGCAACGTTGTGTGGACGTTCTCATAATAACGTTGGGCAGACATTTAGGTTTGGTCAAGAATCCGACAACAGCATGTCAGTATTCGACGTCAACATGACGTTGGGATAATACGTTGAACAGACGTTGGTTATTAGTTAGTTACCAACACAACCTAAAAGCAACCAAATATCAACGTCTGATGATGTTAGACTGCAACATTGTGTGGACGTTGTCATAATAACGTTGGGCAGACATTGAGGTTTGGTCAAGAATCCGACAACAGCATGTCAGTATTCGACGTCAACATGACGTTGGGATATTACGTTGAATAGACGTTGGTTATTGGTCAGTTACAAACACAACCTAAAACCAACCAAATATCAACGTCTGATGATGTTAGACTGCAACGTTGTGTGGACGTTGTCATAATAACGTTGGGCAGACATTGAGGTTTGGTCAAGAATCCGACAACAGCATGTCAGTATTCGACGTCAACATGACGTTGGGATATTACGTTGAAAAGACGTTGGTTATTGGTCAGTTACCAACACAACCTAAAACCAACCAAATATCAACGTCTAATGATGTTAGACTGCAACGTTGTGTGGACGTTGTCATAAAAACGTTGGGCAGACATTGAGGTTTGGTCAAGAATCCGACAACAGCATGTCAGTATTCGACGTCAACATGACGTTGGGATATTACGTTGAATAGACGTTGGTTATTGGTCAGTTACCAACACAACCTAAAACCAACCAAATATCAACGTCTAATGATGTTAGACTGCAACGTTGTGTGGACGTTGTCATAATAACGTTGGGCAGACACTGAGGTTTAGTCAAGAATCCGACAACAGCATGTCAGTATTCGACGTCAACATGACGTTGGGATATTACGTTGAATAGACGTTGGTTATTGGTCAGTTACCAACACAACCTAAAACCAACCAAATATCAACGTCTGATGATGTTAGATTGCAACGTTGTGTGGACGTTTGTCATAATAACGTTGGGCAGACATTGAGGTTTGGTCAAGAATCCGACAACAGCATGTCAGTATTCGACGTCAACATGACGTTGGGATATTACGTTGAATAGACGTTGGTTATTGGTCAGTTACCAACACAACCTAAAACCAACCAAATATCAACGTCTAATGATGTTAGACTGCAACGTTGTGTGGACGTTGTCATAATAACGTTGGGCAGACACTGAGGTTTGGTCAAGAATCCGACAACAGCATGTCAGTATTCGACGTCAACATGACGTTGGGATATTACGTTGAATAGACGTTGGTTATTGGTCAGTTACCAACACAACCTAAAACCAACCAAATATCAACGTCTGATGATGTTAGACTGCAACGTTGTGTGGACGTTGTCATAATAACGTTGGGCAGACATTGAGGTTTGGTCAAGAATCCGACAACAGCATGTCAGTATTCGACGTCAACATGACGTTGGGATATTACGTTGAATAGACGTTGGTTATTGGTCAGTTACCAACACAACCTAAAACCAACCAAATATCAACGTCAATTGACGTCAAATTAATACGTTGATACAACGTTGGAAGTTGACGTTGGTCCAACGTTGGATTTTGGTTAGCTGACGTCACAACCTAAATCCAACCAAAAATCAACGTCAACGGACGTCGCGTGCCAGCTGGGAAGGGAGACATGTTTTAATTGTTTTTACTTCATGGAATACATGGGCATAGATTCTATCAGTCAAATGATTTGTGGGATAAAATGCACTGCCTTGATTCTGATGCCTCCTCTTCGTTTTAATAGCATCTACAGTATATCAGATATTTGTTGATTGGCCCCTGCTTTTGTTAATGCTGCATGGATTGGAGACAAGGCAATATTCCGGAGTCTGACGTCTGTATACAATAATAATCGCGAGTCGCAACACACATAATTGGAGCTTTGACTTGACTTGATCTGGAGCCATAAATCCCTCAACCAGTCCACATCACTTTGGGAATGATTGCAACCTCATGCAAAGGTTTTGCTTCCAAGATCATTAATTTCCAAAAGCACAACTTTATCGCATTTATGCAAAATAAATATGTGACATTATTCATATAATGTCAAAAAGTCCGGGACATCCTCGGGAACATTCCCGTAGTGCGTTCACGCTCACCAGGTTAGGCACACAACAAGATCAAGCGCGCGGTCGCCATGCAAACCTGTTGTTATTAATCAGAGGAGAGAGAGAGAGAGAGAGAGAGAGAGAGAGAGGTGTGCGGGTGCGATACGATTCTACCGTGTCCGCGACTGGACTTGGCATTACCCTGTCTTGTCTATACTTTCCTGCAGTGGTGGAAAAAGTACTCAAATTGTTTACTTAAGTAAAAGTATCAATAGTGCAATGCAGAAATAAATATAAATAAATATACTTAACATACCAAAAGTAAAAGTACTAGTTATGCAGTCTAAAATGTGTAAAAGTCTTTTAAAAATAGCAGATCTACAAGCTCACAACCCGTTGCATCGATGCGTTGTGAGCTTGTAGAAACTTTGGTCAAATAACCAAAGTTTAAATAGGGCTGAAGTGATAAATGTATCTTTTGTAATAATAATCAAAATCTACAAAGTAACTATAACTAAAGTTTTCAAATAATTGTAGTGGAGTAAAAGTACAATTTGCCTATCAGATGTAGTGGAGTAGAAGTAAAAGTATAGAAAAATGGAAATACTCCAGTAAAGTAAAGATTCCTCAGATTTGTACTTGAGTACTTGAGTAAATGTACTTAGTTACTTTACACCACTGCTTTCCCGTGCGTCTTTGACCAACCATCCACAGTACCACACACACACACACACCCTGGGTAAGAAACCACCAGCACAATATCCTATATAGTTCATGAGCCAGAGCCCCAAAATTGACAAATGATTACCGAAAGAGTGGGCAAAACCAAACCTATATAAAATTGTTCATAGGGTCAGTACGAGTAAATAAATATATGATAACCTCTCCACAGGAGCAGCTTTTTCATGGTTATCACACATTTTTTGATTTTCCCCATACGTACTGTACATGACAGGTAAAAAAATGTCAAAATTTGAAAAAGAGTTATCATAATGAAACTTCCTGAGTTGATTACTTACATAAAGACAATGATTTTTCGTATTACAAGTTTTCTGAAACTGTATATTTAAATATGCAAATTAGGCATTAGGAAAATATGACCACATTTGCATAACTTTCCAGAATCAATATTGGAACATTGGACAAAGCCAGAGTCAACATACTTATTTCATTTTGTTAAGATGTCGGAGTCAAAGGTTTTTAACAAGGGAATATTCAATATCTGGCTCAATTTTGGGGCTCTGGCTCATGGACTAAATGCATAATTTGCATATTTAAATATAGAGTTTCAGAAAACTTGTAATACGAAAAATCATTGTCTTCATGTAAGTAATCAACTCAGGAAGTTTCATTATGATAACTCTTTTTTAAATTTTGTCATTTATTTCACCTGTCATGTACGTATGGGGAAAATCACAAAATGTGTGATAACCATGAAAAAGCTGCTCCTGTGGAGAGGTTATCATATATTTATTTACTCGTACTGACTCTATGAACAATTGTATATAGGTTTGGTTTTGGTTTTGCCCACTCTTTCGGTAATGAAATCTTGTCTGGCTCATGGACTAATATCCTTCTTCAGATAATCTATGGGACTGGGGTATGGGAATATAAGAAAATAGGCCATTTTAGAAGTAGCCTAAATATTAGTTAACTTTTTTTTATTATCTAGCTCCTAACCTCTCACTCCGCTATACAGCTCCGAGATGAGGTTCTATGTCGAGGTCTCCCAGAATCGGTTGAACGGCCACAAAGGCTCCGCTGTTTACCCTTTTATCTACATCGTATCCAAAAACTAATTCCAAAGCACATGGATGTTTAAGGTTTGGTCGGGCACAAAATATTTTAGGTCGGGGACGAAACTACCCGTTTAAATCGCTTATTTAGTCAGCCTGTAGCCATGTTAAAATATTTTGTGCCCGACCAAACCTTAAACATCTGTGCGCTCTGGAATCTACCATTAGTTTTTGGATACGATGTAGATAAAAGGGTGAACAACGGAGCCTTTGCGGCCGTCAACCGATTCTGGGAGACCTCGACATAGAACCTCATCTCGGAGCTGTATAGCGGAGTGAGAGGTTCTTAATGGAGCTAGTTATTATCGTGAATGCACTTGTCCATTGGCGCGAATATGTATTGTTAATAGGCTAGGGCTGGCTATGTGCATTTGTATTATATATAATATATATTATATATATTATAATTATTATTATTAGTATTATTATTATAATATATTGTTACTAATGGATACAGGGAAATGCAATGTATTTCATAATTTGCGTCACAGCTGATCCGATTGAAAACAGGTGCATGTATACACCAGATCGGATTAGATCACATCTCATGTAAACACTTGATCCAAAACCTTCAATCGGGTTTATTTTAATCAGATTGGAAGAAAAGTGTCCATGTAAACGTGGCTAGTGTCAACATTTTGTGTCTCTACAGCACCAGTTACACCTGGCATTAACTTGTGTCGCATATCCGAATTGTGTCAATACAATACACCTGCATGGTATAAACATGAAGCTTGGTGTATTGAAAGAAGTTAACTCTATTGTGTTACTGTCTGTCATCTGGGTAATTTCTTGTAAATACATTGTTTTTAAATATTCCCTGCTTGTTTAAACTACAAACCAAGTTGCCTATCACTTGTTCACCTTTTCCAGATCACCGAATCAGATTTGCAGTCTTACATGTGAATGTTATGAATTGTATCACTATCCGATTCATTTCTAATTTGTAATTATGACCTTGATGGTGACCTTTGTCCTTAAATGTAATCAACTCTTTTGGGCAGTCTAGTTCACTGCCACCAAGTTTCATGAAGAACTTATTGAGTTATTTTGTTCACAGACAGAGAGACAGACAGACAGACAGACAGACAGACAGACAGACAGACAGACAGACAGACAGACAGACAGACAGACAGAAACACACACACACACACACACACACACACACACACACACACACACACACACACACACACACACACACACACACACACACACACACACACACACACACACACACACACACACACTGAGGACTCATGTCAATACCCTGCCACACGTGGTAGAAAACATGTTGATGGTGAAATCATCTATTCACCAGACAATCTCTTCCATTTTATTTCCCCCTTCTGCCTCCCCATGCACTCCCTAAACTCCACCAATCCCTCTCCCTGACACTCACTTCCTGAGCAGGACCTCAGAAGCTCCTTTGCTGTAGATACGGAAGGAGCCATCAGGCAGCTTGATCACTGTACTCATGGACTTACGCGTTGAGTTGAATGTATACACCTAAGAAAGAGAGAGAGAGAAAGAGAGAGAGAGAGAGAGAGAGAGAGAGAGAGAGAGAGAGAGAGAGAGAGAGAGAGAGAGAGAATAAAGGGTCAACCACAACCCCACCCCTGGCCCCTTAAGATTCCCGACCATTGCAAGATTTTGGCCATCTTATACAGTATGTTTACGTTCTATGCAGACACTAGGCTGGGTCTGAATCAACACATTATTCTTCTTAACTTTTAGCAAGGTTACTTTTAACATATAATGTTCATAAAATACAAGCAATCAGGGCCAATATACGACACTGTCACTAAACAAAATAGTGACACACTCCAGCCTCAATGCAAACATAATTGAGGCTACTGCTCACTTTTTTAATGAAGACATATACTGTAAAGTCAAAATAAATATTCTTGCATTGAGGCTGGAGAGGGTTTTCCTTGAGTTTACACTTTACAGTATGAGCCCACATAGCCCTTATTCTTTTGGTAAAGGCACCAGTTTCTATTAACCCCACTAATGGTGGGGCTCTAAGGGTGGCAATGTCTGTCTGTCTGTCTGTCTGTCTGTCTGTCTGTCTGTCTGTCTGTCTGTCTGTCTGTCTGTCTGTCTGTCTGTCTGTCTGTCTGTCTGTCTGTCTGTCTGTCTGTTAAACACTTTGGTTGTAAATAGGACATCTCAGAAAGTACTGGATGGATTACCACATACATTTCTGTGCATCTTCATTCTCCTGGGAGGATGAACAGTACTGTTTTGGTGACCACATACTGCCTATATCACCACCCATAGGCAATACTGTCCAATCACAAACAACATATCTCAAAATTGAACTGTCAGATTACCATGAAACTTGCGGGATGCATTCGTACTCCCCAGAAGTTGAACCGTAACCATTTGAGTGTCCCTGTGATTGTTTGTCTAGCGCCACCGTCTGGCCAAAATGTACATTTTGCACACAAGATATCTTGTGAACTGCCATGAAATTGTCCGTCCAACATTTTGGCCCCAAAACAATATATCTTCAATGCTACTATCTTTGGTGTAAGGAGCAGAGTAGCACAACCTCTATTCACCTTCTTCCTAGGCTTTTCACTTCCTGTGTGTGTTCCACTTCCTGTCGATTTGATCCAATGAAATCCAATGAAACTGGTCAGATGACTAATGATATCCGAAAGGAAGTGGAAAACACACAGCCTAGGAAACAGGTGAATAGGGGCAGCTAGCAGGGCTTCTACCTTCTTAGTACAGTACCTGTTATAATGGTCTCATGTCATGGTACAAGCCACACTACACAAATATGGCCCAAACATTATGACACAGTCAGAACATTGCCAGAGCCTATGATGCTGTGGATCGACGTCCTTGACCCTGTCACAGTGAACAACCCAAGATGCTCACACCAAACTGTTTTGCCACAATGTATGGACATTTCATTTGGGATGCCTCTAAGACGTTAATATTACACACTTCCAATAACTCTAACCTGGGTCTGTACTCTACTACTGCTCACACTATTAGAAAACATTTATTTTCTTTGTATGGAAACCTGCACAATTTCCCTATTTATTGCATGTTTTCTGTATATATTCCTTGTGAAGCAAGTTGAGCTTCTCTGTGTATGACATGTGCTAAACAAATACAGTTAGACCCCATGCACCTGACTCATTTCCAGCTCATTGAATGATTTTAAGTGACAAGATTACTTGCAGTTTGAATGTAAATTATGAGTGATGAAATCAAGGAAGACTGGGTGTGAATAGTTCCCTACCTTGTAGAGCCTCTCCTCAGGGATCTGCTCTCTGACTGGAGCGTAGTCCTGATGCAGGTCCAATACAAAGCCCAGAAGACCACACTCTGTCTTGTTGCCCACCTGCTTCGGCAGACCCCCTTCCGAATCAGGTGGCTAAGAGAGAGAAAGAGAGAGAGAGAGACAAAGAGAGAGAGAGATAGAGAGAGAAAAATGAAAGAGCGGAAGAAGAAAAGAGCGGTATGTTAGGGATGGCGGCGGAAGTTGTCAGGTTTGGAAGATAAATGAAGACAGAGGAGAAGTTTGGAGAGGAAAAGACAGAGGGGGGAGAGAGTGGGGAGTGAGGGGTGAAAGGAAGGATGAATGAGGACAAAGAGAAAGAGGGAATTATAAGAATAAAGAAATGTATTGTGAAATGGTGAAATCATTTAAAAATGTAAACCCAAACAATGAACCAGAAAACCAGCAATGATGATAGGCAAGACAATATTTCATGCACTTCTACATAAATACATTAAATGACAATGATACAGACATACATTTTATGTCTGTATCACTGTCACAGCCCCTTGGCCTGGCCTGTCCTGTCAAAGTCTGTGTGTGCGTGCTCACACGCGCGCGTGTGTGTGTGTGTGTGTGTGTGTGTGTGTGTGTGTGTGTGTGTGTGTGTGTGTGTGTGTGTGTGTGTGTGTGTGTGTGTGTGTGTGTGTGTGTGTGTGTTTGCGGATTCCCCTGTCTGTCTCTGTCTTCCCACAGGTCCTGCAAGCTGGGCAATTTCGGGATTCCAATCAGGTGCATTGGGTGCCCTATAAAATGCTGGGTAATTATAATGTCTCTCTACTGTACTTCCCACGATTGCAGCAGTGTTTGATTCTCTTTGGTTAAGTTTGCACCATTCAACATCCCACACTACATGTACCACACAGTGCTGACACCACTGATTTGACTGATTAACGCACCATATTGTTATGTGTGGTATCATTAAGTTATTGTTTAGTTTGTAAATAAATGATTACTTAATGCACTTCTAAAACCTGTGTCTTCCTCCTTTTTGTTATGGCCTCACAAGCCAAGTCGTAACAATCACTCACCAAGATCTTGGAGGTGTAGGCGCTGTTGATAGCGATGGCGTTGACTATTAGATCCAAAGTCTTGGGGTTGACTTGCCCCGGGTCTGGGATCTCCCGGTGATGGACGTCACCTGGGTCACATCAAGTATAACTTAAATCACATTGGCAGTAACAACATGTCTTCTTCTTCCTCTTCATCTCATCATTTATCAAATGCGCGGGGGGGGGGGAGAGATTTTGTCAATTATCAACGCCGTTAGTGTGACAAAAATTACATGAAACTATTTTGGCCCACATTGGAGAGAGAAGCGGTGTCAAGACAACAAACCCAGAGCAAAGTTTAACATTTAACTGGTATTAATTCACACATGCAAGGATAAGTGGGAACAGGGCATGTAGTATAATAACCACAAGCAAGAACGTTTAAGTGACATACTGTATAAAGACTGTAAATCTGACAAGATGGAGTATGGGAATGTCTTTTCATATGTGTGGGTTAATATTTCCAAGTCGGCCATCGGCATGACCCAAAATTGCGCATTATAAAACAAAATGCCAGACGCCAGAGTATTTAAAGGACGTTTTTCTGTCATGCTTAGCTCATCGATGATAACCCCAATGTATACTTGACATTACTGCCAGTGCTGACCACTTTCCAAAGCATACCATGGTTTGCTTGATTTCCATGGAAGCCCCTGGATTCCGTTCAGTACGATATGACAATCAACTTGCAGAGATTGAAACTTGAGATAGGTAATGCAATACTTATTGTTATTTTTCGTCAAAGTTGCAATACTATTGCGTTTCAAGGCATTTTAAAGAGCGGATTGATCTGAAAAGTCCAGCTGAAAATTGTTCTTGGAGAAAAAATGATTTACGATTGAAATTCTGTGACTTAACCAACGTTTACTCCATTATTCAGGTATGATTAGCAACTTGGCTTTTTGGCCTTTATTATTTTTTTAAAGATATGTTTTTGGCAGGATTGGGATTCGAACCCGCGACAAGCTGTCGCCTAGGTGCCCAGACCACTACGGCAGCCGTCCGGGCCTTTTTGGCCTTTATTGACAGTATATAGTAGAGCGAGACAGGAAACAGCGACGGGGAATGACACACAGCAAAGGTTGTCGGGATTGGGATTCAAACCCGCAACACGCTGTTTGCTTTAAAGCCCATATGTGATATGCGCTGGACCGCTTGGCCAGCAGACACCCCAATTAGCAACCTTTTAAGGACTATGGACAAAATAAACAAACAAAAAGTTGTAAATAAACAAAAAGTCTAAAAATAATACCATTAACAGGAAAATGGTCTACATGTTCATGTATGCCATACGGCCGAAGCTGTGAATAGACAATGGCATGTATTGAAATAGTCCTTTATTAAGTCTGAAAAAGTTAAAGTCAGGTTTAAGTCAAATGAGTTGCACCAACCAATGAAAGTCTGCACTACAGTCATACGGTTGGTGGTGAGGGTCCCTGTCTTGTCCGAGCAGATGGCTGTGGCGTTCCCCATGGTCTCACACGCGTCCAGGTGGCGCACAAGGTTGTTATCCTTCATCATTTTCTACACGGGAGACAGTGATAGAGAGCAGGTGGTGTTTGGGTGAATGGGACATAGGCACAGAGAGAAGAAGAATAGGAGAGATGGATTGAAGAAAGCAAGGAGTGAGGGAGGGTGGGGTTGCGGTCATTATTGTTCATTTGACATGCACAAGTTTAATGAGACGGAGCAACGGTAGTAACTCGGTTGTAACTTGTGTGCCATGTTGTGCTCATACCTGATCTGCTGCTACACAACTGGTGTGCAACCAAGTAAATCACATGTCACATGATCAGAGGAGGGACACTCTCTTTTCTCTCTCTCTGACATGCTCACACAGACACAAGATCTGGGTCAAACCATATTTGAAGGTAATTCTTAGCATTTCTAACCTACTTGGAGCACCAGATGGTGGCTGCATCATCGGATGAAATTAATTGACTTAAACTTTGTGTCAGCCTAAACTTTGTGGCACTAATTTCACTGCGTTGTCAGTGTATTATTACTACTTCTGCTAGGAGAAAAATAACGAATTGAGAATTATTAACACTATTTAACCCAGGTCTGAAACACACACACACACACACACACACACACACACACACACACACACACACACACACACACACACACACACACACACACACACACACACACACACACACACACACACACACACACACACACACAGTATGGGCATACCTTAACAGAATAAGCCAGAGAGATAGTGACAGCAAGTGGGAGGCCCTCGGGCACAGCGACTACCAGCACGGTGACTCCGATGATGAAGAACTTGACAAAGTATTGTACATAGACCGGAGTGCACTGTGACATCCACACATGACCTGTAGCAACACAAACACAACACAAATCAATCCAACTCTACCACCAAATTGACTACAACTCATTCAGTGCCATTGATGTGTACACGTCCAATTTTTTGCAAAGTCCAGAGTGCCAAAGATGTGTACACGTCCAAACTGTGTTTTCAGTGGTTTTCCACCAGATGGCGCTGTTCTCTATCACACAAGTGATTTTCTTCATCATCTAGTCACTTTGAGTCATACAGGAGATCACGTGATCACAAGATTTTCTAATCCATCCACATCCTGTTTAGTGTATTTGGGGGAAAAGCTGTATCTTGAGTTTTAAACAGCTTGTACTACAACTTGTAACGATGTGTTATTACTCTTAATTATAAACATTTGACAGTACAGTAAAAAAAATATGTTTCCATGTACTGACAGGGCAAGCTTAAGGGTGTGTGTGTGTGTGTGTGTGTGTGTGTGTGTGTGTGTGTGTGTGTGTGTGTGTGTGTGTGTGGTGTGTGGTGTGTGGTGTGTGTGTGTGTGTGTGTGTGTGTGTGTGTGTGTGTGTGTCTGTGTGTGTGTGTGTGTGTGTGTGTGTGTGTGTGTGTGTGTGTGTGTGTCACATTCAAATGGAAATACCTTCTATGACAAACGTCTCGATGACAAAGTAAAGAACCAAGATGATCACTGTGATTGCTGACATCACCAGGCCTGTTTGGAGATATTCAGAGAGGATTGGTCAGTCACAATCTTGCCCATTCTCTCTTGCTATTGGCTGATATCCTGTACTTTTCACTTATTTCTTTTGTCGAAGCATTTTCTTCCCAGTTGTTCTGGCACACCTCTTTCTTGCTGTTCAATACCGGTGGGTGTAAATTTGGGCCCTTTAGTGAGTCACAGACATAACTCCATTCTAAATAGTAGCCTACATTTTATTCTTATCGGTTAATGGTTAATTAACCATTAACGAGTTTCGGTTAACAGTTATGAAAAACATTGAAAATGAACATCCAGTAAACCAACCATCACATAATATTTGTGTTACATTCATTTATTTATTTGGGTTTTATGCCTTTTATTGATAGGATAGTAGTCTGACAGGAAATGGGGAGTCAGGCTACTTTGAAGCCTAGTGTTACATTTATTTTTACATAGAATAAGGAATGTGTTCCATTGGCAACAAAAAAGCTCCCCAAGGGCCCAATTTGGCCCACGGGATGCCAGTTGAATATCACTGCTCTAGGGGCTATCAGGGATTTTAGACTCTCAATTCAAGTAATGATCTAAAAAGCAGTGGTTCTCAGCTGGTTGGTTGTGACACAAAAGTGGGTCAAGACTCATGACGTGTTCTCACAGTTCACAACGTACAGTATACGGGCAACGGGTGTGAAACTTTGTGTCTAATATTTTGGATGATTTCATTAACAGGAAACTGTGACCCACATAAAAAACTGCTGAGAACCAATGATCTACGTGGGATGAAATGTCGCATTTTTTGGCATTCATTATGGTGATTTAAAAGCTGTTTCCAGCTAGTAAACGTTTGTGGCTTGCAGTTGTTCAGAAATTAGCGTGTGATCGGCTGCAGTTGCCAATATTAATTTATCACACTTGTTTTTTTATCATCTCTCTTGACTTGACAGTCATTGATGTTGATGTTGTTTCTTTCCAGCATTTTCACCGTCAATTAAAACAAAAAAAACTTTTACTATACACAGTAAAATCTTCAATGTTCATTTAAAGCTATAATCCATAAAAAGTATGTCCTGAACCCGGGCCTCCTGCGCGAGCACAGAAACCTTTACTGCTGAGGGAAAGCACATTTTGACAGGGGTGATATTACGCATTGAGCTTCATGCAATACCTCTTGTCAACCAGTAATGGGCATACCCAACCACAGGATTTAAATATCTCAAAAGAAGAACAGAGAGACTACCTACAATCACTGCTGTTGTATTATTTAGAAATGTTTCTAACCTCAGCTCCGAAGAAGGCAGCTTTGCTGCCAAAATGTTTTTTTTGTTCCTTATGTCCTAATCATTTAATCACTTTTTTTAATATTCTTATTTTGTTGGCTGGCACTTCAATACTATACAGGTGTGCATTGTATCTCTGTATACTTTGCAGTTATATTGTATTGACATACTGTACTCTATCCTCCAGATTGGTTCAATAAAATTGTTGTCACTAATAGAATTTTCCGGTTCAGACAGGCTTTCCAAACTATTGTTCGGAGAGTCAGGACATCTGGAGGTGCACGAGTTCAGAGAAAAAGTTCTGAGACAAAGTTCTGAGACCGCCCATCAGAAGTTCGGAATGACGTCAATGTGTAGTTATATCACTACTATTCTCGAATAAATGTTTGGACGTCGGCAGGAGCATGTACTGGGTTTATCTCTGAGTGAACAAATGAACCACTGGTCCTCTGTCCTAATGCCACTCCTGAAGCACTTTGCAATTAACTGAGTTCTGCATACGACAGAGCTGCTACACAAATCAAGACGATATTACAATATCAAAGTTTATTTACAAAATAAAGTTTAGTTTTTAGCATGGTTAGAGGTAGACTCACCGGCTTTGCCAATCTGAACAGCCAGTTTGGTGAGTTTGCCCTGAAGGACACTCTTCTCTTTCTTGGGAACATTGGTCTTCTTCTTCTCAGGCTCCACTTCTCCTCCCTCTGCACTCTTCAGAGGCTGCATCTCCATGGCAACACCCCCATCTTGCTTCTTGGCTGAAACAGGCACGCAAGCATGTACAGACGGGTACAGACATGCGGACAAACAGATGTGTGCTGCACACGTGCGTGTGTGCACACACGTGTGCACACACACACACACACACACACACACACACACACACACACACACACACACACACACACACACACAGACACACACACACGTGCACACACACGAGCACACACACGCACAAGTACACGGACACATGCACACACACGTGCACACACACACACACAAATACACATGCACACACACGTGCATGCGCGCACACACGCGCACACACACACACACACACACACACACACACACACACACACACACACACACACACACACACACACACACACACACACACACACACACAGACGCAATACCTCATGACATCCCTTAACTGTCATGGCACACAAGTCATGAGCTACGGTACCTTTGTTCTGATTATTCTCCACAGCTCCATCAGGTTGTTTTCCTGAGAGAGAGAGAGAGAGAGAGAGAGAGAGAGAGAGAGAGAGAGAGAGAGAGAGAGAGAGAGAGAGAGAGAGGAGAGAAAGAGAAATTGTGGGGTAAGGGCATTGAAAGGCATAGGTGTACATACTGTGATCCTAGATAATTGAATTGTATTTCTGATCTTAGGACACTTTCATACCCAACTTCCAAAAATAAAACAACAGCCCAATTCACAACAAGGGACACAGGTAACGGGGTCAAAAGCAAAAGACGGACATACATTGTGTTGTTTATGTAGGGATTCGGTTTGGTCAATGGCACTGCACGGTTCACTGGGGTTTCACTCATTGGCTTAGGAGTGTGAAAACGCAGGACATATAGCTGGATAATCTAACATACCATTGGTCACTGTGCTGTGCCATCTGTAGCACTGAGAAACTCAGACTTGTCCTCTGTGGGATGGGCGGGGTGGTAGAGAACGTGTGAAAAAGGAGGGGTTCGGGAGTTTATGTGAGAAGATAGAAGTAAGCGTGAAAGACTCAAATGTTTGAATTTTGTAGGGCGACTACATTAAAGGAAACATTTATAGCAGCAGATTTCCTCCATTTTTAATAGAGAGACTGATCAAAGGGGCAACAATATCACACAGTCCTGTAGGAAAGCTCCTCTACATGAAGGAGAACTAAGAAGTTATGACATTTCTAGAGAGCCTATGAATTATGGAACGTCTCCAGTAAATGAGTGTCTGAACAGTCCCGTCCTCCGAGGCTGCTGTGCAGAGTGCGCCGCAAACACTTTTCCACCATTAATTAATTATTGTTTATTATTACAGGGACAGCCCACTATTAAAAGTAATTGCACCAGAGTTAGTTAGCAGCTAATTTGCCTCTTGTCCCAGGGCAGGGAGACAAAAAACACCACAAAACACCAAATACACACACACAAAAAACCACACACAATACGTAACAGTCCATCAGTGTGAGATAAAATAAATAATCAATATGACAAATACGGAATATCAATATCAATCAGGATCAATGTCAAAAGAGGCAGATCGTTTTCCTTTTTCAGCATCTCAGCATCTTTCTGTATGTGTAGATATTGTATGTGTATCTGTGGGTGTGCGTGTGGGCGTGCGTGGGTTTGAAGGAGGGTGGGTCACTTGCCAACCTTTCCTCTATTTCTGAATGCCAATGCATTCCCCTGCACGTGGGCAACAAGTGCTGCGGTATAGGTATGGATGGGAGTGAGTGCACCAGTAATGGCATCAACCTTTAAGTGCCTTTTATAACAACAACCACCACCACTACTGCTTGCTGATGCTGGTCTGCATCTCCACTCTGGCCATGATGACTTCCAAAACAAAGGCTAATGCCTCGTCCGTGAACCAACCTCTTCCCTGAATCTCTCTCTCTCTCGCGCACACACACACACACACACACACACACACACACACACACACACACACACACACACACACACGCTCACTCTCACTCTCTCTCTCTCTTGCTCACTCGCTCTCTCTCTCTTGCACATTCAAAACATTTATTCAATTTGCAGCCTCATTAGGGGGTTGCAGCATAGATCGGAAAGCAGAAGAGAGGAAACAAGATGAAGAGAGTGATAGAGGAAGAGGGGTATAAAATCATTTGTGTTGCATTGAGAGAGAGAAAAAGTGAGAGAGAGAAACAGACAGAGAGGGTAAGGGGGTGAGAGAGAGAGCAGGCAGAGAGGGCGGGACAGAGAAAGTGTGAAACAGGGACAGAGGGTGTGTGTGTGTGTGTGTGTGAGCGTGTGCGTGTGCGTGTGCGTGTGCGTGTGCGTGTGCGTGTGCGTGTATTAATTAACCATGATGTTAAACTGGTGTGTTTGTTGAAGCTCTTATTTGAAATCAGTCAGGCATGTGCACATACACTCTCTTTCTCTCTGTCTCGCACGCACACACGCACGCACGCACACACGTACGCATGCGCGCACACCGTTTGTGTGTGTGTAAGTGCGTGTCTACTGACTAGGACATTTGGGAGACCAGTGCAGTATTCATGGGAGGATGGTGGAGACATGTGAGGAGAGAGTCAGTATCTAAATGTCAGCTCTCTGTCGGCACCTTGTGCACATTCAGATAAGGCCTCTTAGTCAGTTCTCCTTCCGTCTGTCCCACTTGGAGAACACAGCCATTTATCCTAGCGATGCATTACCAAATGTAAAATCTATACAACAACGTGAAACGCAGGCAGATTGAAAACGATCGCTGGAGACAAGCTACCCGGAACTCTTCAATGCAAAAGATGTCTCTCCCTTCTGGCTCGCTCACTCACGTTTTCAATTCAGTATGCAGTATGAATGATGGATGAACCATTTTGTCATAGCACACACAAAAATACCACCCATTCTACAGAATACAAATAATCTAGATGCACAGTAAAGTCCTGAGAGTTCATTACATTATTTATTAATTATGTTTAACACCCCTTAAATGAAAAGATTTGACTGTGTATTATCAAAAATAAATGTGTGGTATTGGAGAGTATTACCCAGATTTCCTGTCTTTCTCACCTTTCTTTTCTTTCTTTTCTTCCTCCTCTGGCTCTCCGGCACCCAGCAGTGTGAAGATGATGCCCGTCTGAGAGTTGACTCCCACAGCGGTCACCAGCATCCTCCCCGAGCCCTCCATCACATGGGTACCTAAACACATACGCGTATACGCTCAGGTTTATTCATACCAGCTCAGTAAGAGTGTCCGCCCTACGATTGGGAGGTCGGGGTCGGAGGTCAATCCCCAGGGCCGGGTCATACCAAAGACAATACAAATGGGACCCAATGTCTCCCTGTGGCCCTCAGCATTAAGGGTTTGATTGGGGGAAAGTCCCTGCGACATACTAGTGTCATTGTCAGGGGGTGTACTTGTACATCATGGCTGGGGGAATCGGGGATGGACTTCCTTTTTTGGGTCAATGCGTGGAGTGAACGGAGCGAAAATCTCTTTAATATTTAGTCCCATATAGGGAACGTATCAGATATTAAACTGATAAGAACAGATACTACACTTGATCTTAGCCAAAAGGCCGAGAAGCGATGGGGGGATACACTTCTACACCAAGCCGCCACGCTACAGAAACAGGAGGCTACTGACCTATGGGCCATATGGCTCGGGAACCGTTGGTTGGTTCCCAAGGTTACTTACTTAGACTCAGGTTGGGTTAACTTGGCCAACTTTGGTTAACCACTTTCAACCTATTTTGGGCATGTCATTATAGGTGAACTTTTTCAGAAATCTTCAAAGATTTTAAAAAGATTTCACCATTTAAAAACAAGTTAGAAAATGTTGAAATGTTGACTAAACCGAAGTGGGAAGGAGGTGTCACATCCGCTTTATAGCTTGATCATTTTCAGAGCTTCCGTGCTCCAGAATGTATGACGGAAGCATTTGAAATTTGTGGGAGGCAACAGTTTGGCTTGCGAGGCTATATATGATGAACTAATAATATATGGCTAAAGGGGGAAATGAAGCATAGCGTTAGTTCATGCAGGACACGGAAGTCGTGCACGCCAAAGCTGTAACCAGCGGTCAGTCAGCTGATGTGAACATCAGCATTCTATTTCCCATTCACAGCTCAGTAGTCATTACGTCACACACTCATTATCCAATCACAGCTCACATATGAGCAAAGAGGATCCTTTAAATACAGCTTCTATTCTCTAGGTCTTTCTTGGTTGCTGAACCAATGCATTTTGCTAGCTCCTCCTCCACCCCAGCCTCCACCTTTTGATTAGAGTCTGGCTTAGGCTCAAATACTTGTGGTTATCATGTATATCTGCTTGTTTAGAGTCTTGCATATACTGTAGGCTCAAATACTTGTGTATCATGTATATCTGCTAATTCTAACATGTCAATGTACTGCTATTGTTGACATTGTATCCCTATGGGGATTTGCTTAAGCATTCTCTGAATATATGCTTAGCAGGCTGCTTCGACAAAATTCAGTGAATATTCTCCCAAGAGCGGAGCTTTAACGCCAAGCTTAACTGTATTCCATTTGTGGCAATAAATGGTTCTTTATCTACTAAGACGAGAGTGTTTCTGATTGAAGTTAGGTTTGGTTATGTTGGGTTCGGTCAGGCTAAGTAAAATTTTAATGTATACTGTGACAGACCCTAAACACAGTTTATACAAGGCACTTCCTGACACCAAATACTATTATCACCTGTAATATCAAGCAACAAAATAATTGTGGAAAATGATTGATTGGAAAACCCAAATCATTGACGGGAGAACCAACCTGAGAGGAGCATGGGGTCCTTGTCTGCAGACTTTTTGACGTGGTCAGACTCTCCGGTGAGGGAGCTCTCATCTATCTGCAGATCGTTGCCCTGGACCAAGACACCATCGGCTGGCAACAGGTCCCCTGGAAAAAGATGGTGAGATCAGAGTAAGATTATCATTTGATCTTAACCAGTTAAAATAAATCCTATATACTGCATTGATCAGGGTCCCCCAGGGGTCTATTCTTGGTCCTCTCCCGTTTTCCCTCTACACCAAAAATCGTGTTGCCGAAAATAGCCCACAGTCGATTTTAGCCGAACGTCCACCCCTAGGATAAGGTACGCTCATGTGGTTAAAATGGTGGCTTGGGTAACCCACTCATTATTAATAGTAGTATTAGTAAAAATACTATTGGTATTTTTTATATTTTATATATAGTTGAGGGGGCATACACTGTAGCTGCACAGGTGACAGGGCATGTATGGGTGTCTCTTATGGACATAATATATGCAGATGGTATGCATGCAGGTGCCTGTGAGGTAACACAGAAATGTTTAGCCTGGATACCTTATCTTATATAAGTACCATTATAGGCAACACTTCAAGGTGGACCTTAATCAGGTCTGACAGGTCCTGACCTGGTGAACATCCATCTCTAGAATGTATTTCTGTAGTACAAGGGTTCCCAAACTTTTCAGGCTGCGACCCCCCCCAAAATAATATTTTTTGAACTGGGGACCTCCCACCCATCAAGCACTTAGAATTGTAGGAGCTGAGGCATTACATTTAGTTCGACTCTGTTCCACAGATACATATTGTGAAAACAAACTCACAACGACTCGCACTGTGAGGTGTTGTGAGCTTGCAGATCGGCTATTTTCACAGTGTAATATTTGAGAATTTGGCCAATTTTAAATTAAAAGTCTTAAAAGCTCATTGAATTGTCACATTAGAAATGTAAAGACACCCTGTGTAAAAAATACTGTGTGTTGGTTTGTTTACTTTTGAGTGAGAAAACAATGTTGCACATTAAGATAATCATCTGGGGACCCCCCAAAATAATTTAGGGACCCCCATGTTTGGGGAAACACTGCTAGAGTAAACAGAACATCTGCTGGTCATCCAGTTCCACTTCCTACCGTATTTGACTTGGGCCATATCTCCCACCACCAGGTCAGCCACGGGGATCTGAATGACGTTTCCTTTGCGTACCACAGCAAACTTCTGCTCCTGCTCAATCCGGCTCTGCAGACCCCGGAACTGCTTCTCCTTGGACCAGTCGTTGAATGCCGTGACCAACACTACACACACCACCGAGAGCAAGATGGCCGCACCCTCAATCCAACCGGCCTCCGCCTCGCCCTCGTCCTCCGCACCCCCTTCCACGTTCCCACACCCTGGGGAGACAGACAGATGGATGCGGACGGACAGACAGACAGACAGACAGACAGACAGACAGACAGACAGACAGACAGACAGACAGACAGACAGACAGACAGACAGACAGACAGTTGATTTCACATCTAGACAGATAGAGGCTGCTTGAGATTATATCAGCATTCTGCTTCTGTATTATTTCCACACAGCACTCTTCTTATGGTAGAATGAATACCAGAAAAGTACTTCCAAAAGCAAGTAAAAAAATAATAATTTTAGTTGTCTTTTTGGCAACACCTCTTGTATAGCTCTGTTGTCATTACAGCATTTGTCTAGCCTGGTTCCAGACCATAGACCCCGCCCACTCTCTGAGTGAGCTCCTCTTGGTCTGGTGTCATAACGTGAGCCTATGGCTTTTCACGATCGAAGAAAAACCTGTCAAATCAGAATCGGAGGTGGGGGTGGTCTAACGACAAGCCAATCAGCGAATATCTGCTAAAACAAGCTGTGCGATGATGTCAGATGTAGGCGGATCCGTAGATCTCTTGTGATTGGTTTAGGGCAATTTGAATCCCCTCCCCCTGGTAATCGCGGACATCGCAGCCAATTTCAGACTGAAGCTCCACGCAGCTTCAGGCTGATAATCAGGCTAGCATTTGTCTATATGGAAGTACCACTCAAATCACCCAAGATTATTTTGGAATGCAACAACAAGTTGTCATAAACAGTACTATTTATTAACTGTAAAATACATTAGTAAATACATTTCCAGTACATTTCTGGTGTTATTTAAATTGTGTTAAAGAAGTTGTCAAAAACATTTATATGGAATGGTTATTGTGGAAAATTGACCAGTGAAAGATTATATAAAAATAGCTTAAATAGTTTAATTGAAAAAGTTACTCTGTATGACTTTAAATAATGTTTGGAAATTCTATGAAATTGTTTAGTTTAGAATATTAAAATAATAATAATAACAATTATATAAAACATTTTATTTTTGAGAATTTGCCCAACATAGGGGTGCAAGGGTTAAAAGTAGCGTAAGTGATGTTTCTTTGTTAAAATAAGCTTTAAATAGCTCTATTCTAATTCTGTTATCATTAATACAGAGTTTTTGTTCAGTCCTAATGTTATCCAATCAGGAGAGAGAACTTATACATGATGGATAAACAAGTGAAATTGGAAGCAATGACAGACATGAGCAGACAACATTTAAACTGAAACTATAAAATTCAAGCTCTGGCAACCCACCTTATCAAAGAGCTTATTAAAAAGTTGGAGAGATGGAGAGACCCCTGTTACTGAACAAACACTCTATAGATTGCTATCAGAATATAGAGCTTTAACCTTTTCATACACACACACACACACACACACGTTTTGTTTTAAACAAAAAATATCACTTAAAATATATTGAGGCGTTGGGAGCTTGTAGATCTGCTATTTTCACCTTGAATTTGTATGCAATGTTGGTCATTCTGTCAGTCCAACACTTTGGTCCCAAGCAAGATAGATTGAAACCTAGTGGCTGGATTGCTATGGAATTTACGATGCACCTTCATGCTCCCAAGAGGATGAACCCTACAGATTTTGATGAGCCCCACCCATAGGACAGTATTTCCACTTGCACAAAAGAAATATCAAAATGTAATGCGTGGATTGGCATGAAACACATTCATGCTCCTTGAAGATGAACCTTAAATAGTCAGTGAATATTTCTAGCGCCCTCTTGCACTCTTGCCAAAGTGTAAACTTTGCACACAAAATATCTCATAATCTAATTGCAGATTGCAGGATGCATCCTACTGATTTTGGTGAATCTATGGCCTTTCCTCTAGTGTCACCCTTCAGCAGAAGTAGCTGTTTGGGTGTAAGGAGCAGCACGGCCTCAAAGGCATTTAGACTTTCCATTCACTTGTTTGTGAATGGAAAGCTGGTATCCAACCTCCTCCCCAAGGATTTCCCTCCTGCTCCTCCATCCATCCGTGGCTCCCTCTTTCTCTCACCCTCACTCTCTTCCCCAGGAGGCTGGTAGAAAGAGAGGCCCAGGGAGACGATGGCAGCGATCTCCAGGATGATGAGCGTGACATCCTGCAGGGCCTCCCACACCAGCTCCAGGAACGTCTTGGGCTGCTTTGGTGGAATGAAGTTCTGGCCAAACGCCTGGACCCTTCGTTCGAGGTCTGCTGGGTCCCCACTCAGACCTGGGACGAACAGACAGACAGACAGACAGACAGACAGACAGACAGACAGACAGACAGACAGACAGACAGACAGACAGACAGACAGACAGATCAGTAGTTGATAGATAGATAGATAGATAGATAGATAGATAGATAGATAGATAGATAGATAGATAGATAGATAGATAGATAGATAGATAGATAGTTTTTACAGTACAATTGCCAATGTATACTGTATGCCAGAAGATACACATTGTTTATGATATTATCATACACACAGAGAAACACACTGACTCACTCACAGACTTACCAAAGGCAGGCCAAAGCTCTTACAAGCTCAATATAGATGAAAATGTAAGTTTACCAACATGAAGAAAATAAACCTCCCTCACACCCAGCTCTTAGTTCACTCTCACGTCTCTCCTCAACTCAAGACCCCTCACCTTATCTCCTTCCGTCTTTACCCTCACTCCCCCTTACCACCTCACCCCTGCGCTGAGTCAGTTTCCATGGAGATGACAATATCAGGTCCTGGGCTTCCTTCCTGCCCCTGGGAGATTCTGCCCAGCAACAGGTGATGTCACTCCTCCACAGCTCTGGACTTTGGAGCTGGACTAATTTGCGATTGGCTGTCGGCGAGGAGGAATGGCAATTCACAGGCCATGGTTGGCCAAATTCAGTGGCAGTCAGTGGCAGTCTCAGCATGCGTGCGTGCGTGCGTGCGTGCGTGTGTGTGTGTGTGTGTACTCTGAGACATCATCCTAGGATGACTCCATGCTTGACTGCATGGAGTCATCTGCCATTGCCAGTGTTTCTGGGGACTTTGTGTAATATGACAGCTTTGACAGGCTTCAGAAAGTGGAGAGAGTCACGGAGAGAGAGATAGAAAGAAAGAGAACAAGTGACCCTATGTTAAGTAATCCAAGCTCGCCGCATCCCACCTTCAGTACACTCCATCTCTCCGTTCCTCTCCCTCGGTTTCCCTTCATCTGTCCCTCCATGCTCGCCTTGCTCCTTTTTCCACTATCTCTCACATTTTGCACCCCCCCGCTCTCCATCTCTCTTTCTCTCTCGTTCTCCCTCTCTCAATCTCCCCTTGATGTGTCCTTGACAATGCGGCAAGCTGTTCTAGCTTTTCCTCACCCCCCTCGCCCCTCCACCACCACCACCACCACCACCACCACCACCACTCTCTCTCATCATCATTTCTCCTCCTCCTTTCTATCTATCTTGAATGTGTGTATAATGGTCTTATACTGCAGTGCTGGGGTATCCATATCGGTGAACATGTGCGCGAGCGTGTGTGGGATCTCGTTCTCCGTATTGGTGTAGCCGATTGATTGTCCACTCCGTTCCGCGTATCATATTTCTGTTGTTCAGTGTGAGCCATGTTTACGCGAGTCAGGACTGTGTGTCGCACCCCACTGTATACAGTGTGTAGCTCTGTGTGGTGTTTTGAATTGATGTGTATACACTGGAATAGAGTGTAACAATTGTCAATTTTTCACTTAGTTAAAGCTGTGCTACGGTATGTAACTTTTTGGAGTGAATACAATGTAATTTCTTCCTATCTGTGTGATAAAGTATGTTCATACAATATAACTTATCTGTAGAATACTTCGCTTGTATCGAATACTTCGATCTGCTATTTTCTTTTTTAACGTGAACATTTGTGCAAATCTTTGAATATATATATTTTTGGAGCGAACATTTTTAACACAAATCTTTGCTTATTGGGGGTCCCTTGAACAAAATATTTTGTGATGGGGGGGGGTCGGCGGTCAAATACATATCATTTTGGGGGTCCTTGACATGAAAAAGTTTGAGCAACCCTGATATACTGTAGCAGCATACGTATTTTCAGAAGACATTTGACATTTGTAGAATCGGCCTCAAGTCTTAATGGGTTAAATCCTGTGTCTGGTTTGACACGACTGGTTGACTGGCTGAAGGTAAAAATGACATTTCTCCCCAGAGCAAGCAGGCAGGCTCTATTAGCTCAGATGTAACATTTCTACACTTGTGCAGGAGACCTGGGTTCGAATCGGGAGTAGAACATGAAAATTCTACCCCCCACAAAAGCTGATCTACAAGCTCACAACATGTTGCAATGGGACACGTTGTGAGCTTGTAGATCAGCTATTTTTTGCTAATGTTTGCCGATGCTAGGGTTCATGTGGTGAATTGGTTGATAAACTGGCTTACATGCAAGAACTTTGAATGAGTAATTTCATTGACGAAGAATTCCCACAGCCTATCGCAAGCTGGTCCATTTGGTTACAGGTCTATTTGGTTCTATCTGTACAGTCTTTGTAGTTAAATTAACACTGGGATTTGGCTGTGTAGCCTACTGAATCTGCACAGTATATGTGGTTTATTTACCTGGGTGCGTGTGCCTGTGTCTGTGCATGCGCACTCGCCTGTGGGTGTGCGTGCTTGGTCTGTGGAGGTCTGTATCAAATTAGCAACACTCAACACAGACTTGCTGTAACCATACACCAATCAACTCTGCCTCTCAGTCTACCACCTCCCTCTCTGTCCCCCTCACACACACAGACACCGACTATAACCTACAAATGCACAAATATCTCATACGGTATATACATATATGGTCAAGAAGTATCGACACATTCATACACACCTTTTTCCCCCATTTCATATACATACATACAGTATCTGTCATCAGTTCATTCTCTCTCACTCTCGCTCTCTCCCCCCCCCCCAGCCAACATCTTTCTTAGCTGTAGTGTTGGCGTGTTGCTAGGTTACACATTAGTTGACAAAGTGTGGTGAGTGATTACCACACCTGTGTGTGTGTGTGTGTGTGTGTGTGTGTGTGTGTGTGTGTGTGTGTGTGTGTGTGTGTGTGTGTGTGTGTGTGCGTGCGTGCGTGCGTGCGTGCGTGCGTGCGTGCGTGCGTGCGTAAATGCGTAAATGCGTGTGTGCTTGCATTTGGTGTAAATACAATGGTGCACAATAGAATTTGATGATATGATATAAAGTGTGTAACTTAAATGATGTTTATCGACCAAATACATATTCAGTACCATGTCCATATTGTCATGTTATTTCTAAACACGCTAGCATGAAATAGGCCTCCACGATGTTAGATGTTAGACCTCCACGATGTTAGAAATTACACATCTGTACAATGTTTATATTAAAAGGTATCGTATCAGATAGATATGAGAGATAGATAGTTCACCTTGGCAAACAAGATAAAAACTTAAAAATTGTCAAACAAATGCCACTCTACATGGAGGGAGAGGATAACTATCTAGCTGGAAAGGTGCGCTCAGTAGAACAAATCATGAACATGCACAGTACATCATTATCAGACCTAAATGTACCCTTCAACTTATTGTTTATGAAATAATGACTGGGTATCCATGGGTTTTGTACCAATTGTTGAAATATTAGGCCTTAAATGTTAATATTCAAGCAAGTTCAAATCAACATTATTTCAGACCATTTTCCAAAGCATACATTTATTTATTTATTTTTTACATTTTGCAATTACTGTGCAATTTAAGAGGTACCCAGACATCTCAGGTGCCCACTCTTCTGGTTACCGTTCATTTAATGGCAGCTTGCACCAGCTAACTTGCATGTCTGATAGACTCATAGCCTTGAGGGAAGCTTATCCCATAGTCTGGATGTATAATTACTCTGTAATTATAAATTCAAAAAGTTGACATAGCTGTCGTGACCGATTTTAAGAATATATTCGAGATAATTGAGGTCCTTGGCCTGCTGTCAGCATGCCCAAGAAATACGCTGATTGGCCAAGTAGTATGTGAGATTAGCTGCGGACAAACAGACACACACGCACACGCACGCACACACACACACACACACACACACACACACACACACACACACACACACACACACACACACACACACACACACACACACACACACACACACACACACACACACACACACACACACACACACACACACACACACACACACACACACACACACACTCATACACACAGAGCTGAATGTATGAGAGAAAATATGTATGGAGAAAACCAGGTCAGAAACTCAGGCACACATTAGTCAGTCCACCTTTCCCTGCACATCAGCATGTGAAGCACAGTTTGATTCTGCCGAAACAGTTAGCATGGCTGATAACATCAAATCCAATATCAACCTGTCCATCTACTCTACTAAACAGATTCATGTAACTCTGCGAACCTTTGAAGAAAGGTTTGTCATGGGGCAAGGACGAACTGATTAACTTTTCATGCTGATTGGCCAAAAGGGGTCATGGTGGTGTACGTGGCCTGTCACAAGACTGTGCATAACTTCTGAATTGCATTTGTTTGGCAGTCGGCCCAATTACTTAGGGTCGATTTGTTGGAATGTCAACCTGATAGTCAACCGGCAATGACTAGTCGGTTGACTATTAGGGCGACCCACACGGGAGTATACACTTTTCACATATAGTAAATTTATAAATACAAATACTCTAATACAGTATACAACTTGGTATTTTAAACCATGATGAAATATTTTCTAAAAGGGGATATGGTATGGATGCATGGCACGGCTTGGCGGAGGTCTGCACTCTGCTGAACACAGTTTAATTATGCACTCAGACCCATATAAAGTCATAGTTAAAAAATGTCAAGTCCAAAGTCACAGATAATCAATTCCAAATAAGCCACACCCACCGAACACTTTTCCATCCCTTTCCGAAGAAAACAGATTGTACATTTTCTTCACTGCCTCCATTTGTTCATTCATTTCTCATCCATCCATCCATTTGTCTGTCCATTCATCCATCATTCTACTTTACCAACCTTCCCATCCGCCAATCCGCCAATCCCATCCCATCCATGTGTCCAACCACCCACCTACCCATCCATTCATCCATGTGCACACCCACCCATCCATTTATTTACAACATCCACCAGTGTCTACTCACCTTCAGTGGTATTGGACTGTATTCTCTGGCAGAGGCCCTCCGTGTCGCCATAGTTCTCCTGGATGGTCTGAATGGCCTCCGGCCCACGCAGCTCCATCAGCTCACGTAGGTCCGTCACCGTGACCCCGAACTCTCCCCCTGTGGGATTCCCATCCGCCCGCCCTCCACCTCCCCTTTTCCCCTTGGGATAGAACTCCACCGCACTGTTCGCCATCTCCCCCATAGTGGCTGTCGTCGACATGCTGACGGGCTCTCCTGTCCACTCCTCCTCTCTAGTTGTAGTCCTATCAAAGTCACTCCCCCTGTGGTTTGGCTGGTGAAGGGCTGCTTGTGTATCTCATCTGTCAAACGCACAGCCCACACTCTCTCTCACTCGCTCACTTGCATGCACACACTCACGCACGCACACACGCACACCCACACCCACACACACACACACACACACACACACACACACACACACACACACACACACACACAAACTCTCTGACTTTCTCACTCTTTTCACTCAAAAGTGAAGTGTGTGAGGTATTGGGTGAACACTTTCTTCTCTGTAGTTGGGGGCGGAGGTCTGGTCTTAATGTGTTTGCGTTCTTGTTCCTCTATTCGTCTCCTCTTCTCCTCTCTGCCTTGATTGAGTCGCCTCTAGATCTCCATCGGAGGAGGAGGGTGAGGGGGATGAAGGATAATGATCAGGAGTGGTTCGGAATGCTGCCGTCTGGATGGATCCAGCTTTTTTTTTTCTGTTTCAGTTTTTCCTCTGAGTTCTCGGCGTCTCCTTTGCCTCCTTTTGTTCGCCCTCCACTCCGGAGTCACGGCCGGTCCATGGACAGACGGAAGGACAACGGATGGATGGACCGACTAGCACAAGGAGTGACGAAGGGACAGAGGGGAGAGGGAGGGAGGGAGGGGCAGCTGCTGAAACATCAGAGACGGCTGATGGCTGGGCCAGGTCAGGGGTCACGTCTGCTGTACCACAGGAAGCTGGAGAAAGAAGAAGACACAAAAGACAGAAGGTCAGCAGCAGGAAACATTATTTCTTTCTTTTTTGGCCTTAAAGGTAGGGCAAGTGATATTTTGTTGTTAAAATAAGTGTTAAATGGCTCCATATTCTGATAGTACTCAATGATATAGAATGTCTCTCCAGCTCTTTCGTAAGCAAAACATGCATTTTCAGGTCGGGATACCTATTTTATCCAATCGGGAGAGAGAGCGAAATTGGTAGTGATTACACAAAGAAATGAGCAGACAAAATTGGAACTGGAACACTATAGAATTTAAGTTGATAAATGGGTACTCTTTCCCTATTCTAAAGCTTTTAACGAAACATTTTAACGTACCTTTAAGCCTAGTTTATACTTCGACTTATGATAAATTTGCAATTTATTGCAATTTGATGACTACACACTGACCTATGAACAGCACATCCAACACTGAAAGACAACTCATTGTAATTTGGAGCCAATACTGATGGCCAGTAATTCAGAAACTATAGTGATTAATCATGAGGAGTTAGAAAAAGGAGCAAAGAAACAGATTTTGAACCTGCCAGTGACAACAATAAATAGAAAAAAATTGCTGGTTGGTATTGATTAATCATTTTAAATGTGAATAGTTTTACTTTTACTTTAATTTACTTTCACAATCCAATGCTAATACAGTATGTAGCCATATGCGTATGTCAAACCTACTAAAAATGGTCAGTTATTCATATCTAAATCAGGGTTTCTCAAAGTGGACCTGTGACACCAGTCCAAGGTGTGCTACGGAATACTTTTCTAATATTTGGAATTTCCCAAAATTTTCTTCTCAATTTTGTAGAAGTCCTGGAACAATTTGATGTCTTCTTCAAACAGAAACTTAGATATTTAATACAATAATGATAAGGTCCAATGAAAATATGTGTTTGTGTGTGTTTACAGTACTTGTGGAAAGCACTTTGGGTCAGCTGCTGTTGTTTTTAAATGTGCTTTATAAATGAAGATGACTTGACTTGACTTACGTGTGTGTGTGTGTGTGTGTGTGTGTGTGTGTGTGTGTGTGTGTGTGTGTGTGTGTGTGTGTGTGTGTGTGTGTGTGTGTGTGTGTGTGTGTGTGTGTGTGTGTGATTGTGTGTGTGAGAGAGAGAGAGAGAGAGAGAGAGAGAGAGAGAGAGAGAGAGAGAGAGAGAGAGAGAGAGAGAGAGAGAGAGTACACTTCTGGAGTAGCCTGGCTCCAGCTCCTGAATCGCTAGCCACGCCATTTAAAAGAATATTCTGGCCACTCAGGGGTCTTAAAGGCGGGGTTTTCTCGGTTGAAAGTCTATCCGGCCCAATGGAGATGATCCAGTGTGAACCAATCGCCAAAGCGACACCCCATCTCAGAAAACGGCTTCACTGAGAGTAGCCTGGGATCAATACCATTTTCTGGTTTCTGATCCGGTCGGGAGCACCCGGAACCACAGGGTTTTTACCCGTTTTTGTTTCAGTAGGCGTGGCCTAGACCGGATCACACGGGCCATTTAATAACGAATACCAGCTTTCCTCCGAGGTGGAAAGTCTGGTGACGGGAGGTTACACTGAGAGGGCTTTCAGACTGAATAGTGGAGTGAAACGAAATGAAAATGGACTTCTGGAGTCCATTCTATTCAAATAAACATGACACCGAGTTGTATGCTGTGGTGTAACAGACTGGCTCCCTTTCATTCGACCACGTTAAGACAATGATTCATTCCAAATGCGTAATTAGAGATGACTGTACTGTAACTCGACATTGTCACCACAATCTAGGCCTACAGCACAGCATGCAGAATCCATCCACTCTGGCATTTTATGGCAATGAAATAAAAAACAAAAACCCATCACAACTAATCGTTATATCATCAAGTATTCACATGTCCCTCGTCTCCCTCTTTTGCTCTTACCAGTCATCTCCTGTCTTTCTTCTCTGTCCTTATTGTTTCAGTGCTGATGTTGATATTTAATGGAATGGAATCAAGAACCCCCCCCCCACACACACACACACACACACACACACACACACACACACACACACACACACACACACACACACTATTGTTTTTGCTGTACTGCTGTACTGTTTTCAAGCTGCTAATAAAGTATTCAATCAATCAATGGCATCCATCTTTACAAGAAATCCTGAGTGTTCATTTAAAGGGCAAGACCACTTTGGTAGAGGTTTGGGTTGTGTAGTTACCTTGCCATGATGTAACTCCAAAGGTGGGCAAGAAATAAAAAATTATTGCTCCATTGATTAGAAATTGATCATATTGTCTGAATCAGCTATGTTTGGGTTCATTTATGTGCTAAAAGAGTGACTTTGAGAGCTGTTTTACCGTACAATGTAAGTCAATGAGGAGCATATTTTGAATTATCAATTTCTAATCAATGGAGCAATTATTTTTGATTTCTTGCCCACCTTTGGAGTTACATCATGGCAAGGTAACTACACAACCCAAACCTCTACCAAAGTGGTCTTACCCTTTAACTCTGATAGTGTACAAATGTAACCAAATGCCAGTGTACTGACTGTGTTAGATGAAGAATGAGTCACCCTTACTGTGATTTTGTGTAATCATGTCAATGTAAACCTTCAATAAAGAGAAAGTATTAAAAAAAAGAATGAGTCACCCTGCATTGCCTATTACCCCCCCCCCTCTCTCTTTCCTACATATCTGTCTGTTATGGAATGCATAATACGTATGTATAGGTATATACAGTATGTAGCCTACAGTATGTATGTGTGTCTATATAGGCCTATTCCAAAGGTGGATAGTTAACCTCTGTTAAGGATATACCGATCAAGCAGAGAATCACAACGCTCAGAAAGTGGGCACGGAATTCTCCCAGTTTCAAGAGTTTGATGCTCGATCATAAGGTGTGGGTGTTACACAAGATATGTGAGTGTATAGTCTCTGTCTATAGAAAAAATAATAATTACTTATACAAAATATACATGTAACTTTAATCTCCCCATTCCATATACTGTGTGTGTGTGTGTGTGTGTGTGTGTGTGTGTGTGTGTGTGTGTGTGTGTGTGTGTGTGTGTGTGTGTGTGTGTGTGTGTGTGTGTGTGTGTGTGTGTTAATACATCTACAAAATACAAATACATACAAATAGGCCTAGACAAAAACATAAAGGGCAATATCCTATATTAAAATTGGCTAATGGGAGGGCGGGCCGGGCGGCCGGCGGACCTCTGGCCGGCGGATGGACCTCTGATGGCTGAGTCATTCTGACTCAGCCATAAACAAACCAGGGCCACGTCACTATGACAACATAACCATAAACAAGCGACGAGTCAGCTCCATATTATGGGCACAAAATAGGGCATGTCCATATGGGCATTAACTGATGACTTCAGGAATCTCCATATCTGGGCATAAAAGGGACAAGGACTGACAGGTACAGAGATCTCCTTATATGGGCATATCACCATGCCCATCTATGGCATATACTGATGACATCATGGATCTCCATATACAGTATGGGCATAAAAGGGACAAGGACTGACAGATACAGATGTCTCCATATATGGGCATAAAAGGGACACAGGTAGACAGACAGAAACAGACTTCTCCATATATGGGCATAAAACAGACACAGACAGACGGGTACAACGGTTACTCTGATGAAGACCCGACACTATGACTCTGACATATTGGTCTGATCGGCAGTGCGACGTAGGTGTTAGGGCTGTGTAGCGGCTCGAAACCTTTAGTACTGTAAATGGGAGATAGAAATGAACATCAAATAACTAATGTGTCATGGTCAGTAACTCTGCCTCTCCTATTCCCTCTGCCATTCCACTCCCCTATTCCTTGATTATCCTAATTCTCAGATCATGCTTTGTATTCTGTCATTGCTGGATTTTAGTTAGTCTCGCATTATTTCTAAGTAACACTTTTCAGTTTGTATGAGAGTGTTTGTATTCGAGTTGTTTGTATTGTATGAGTGTTGTGTTCTCCGATGTAATGTGTACTTGTAGTTTTACGTGTGTCAACTAAAGTCTTCGCCGAGTGTTATGAATGTCTCCTGAGTTTGTTGTTCAAGTCTACGAATTGAGGTCCTGACAGTATGCTACAGGAATAGCAACTGACTCGAAAGAATATTTTACGTAAATTAACAGATGGAGAAAATTGTTTACCAGACGTCAAATAGCCTACTGTAACTGTCAGACTAACAGTTCACAGGAGACATGGCGATGATCAATATGCAAATGTATAAACGAAAGGCTTTAGTTAATAGCCATGGTGACTATTAACTCAATTATTTATCTCAAATTACACCAGAAGCAGTGTGACCTAAGCCACTGGTTCTCAAAGGGTCGCAGGAGGTCCCCAAATTAGGAATAGTTTAAACAACTTCATTTGGGGGTCCTTGACATAACAATGTTTAACAACTGACCTAAACGACTGATACTACTTCATCTGAACTCCATAGGCTTTAGGGTGGACTTTCTGACTATATCAATCCAAGTCTGTGTCTCTATCTCTTGTCTGTTTCCCTCTTTGCTGTGTCTACATGGCTTAACCTTCAATGCATTCTTGGTTGCTTTTGTTTTTTCTCTCACTCTCTCCTGAGTAACTCATTTTGACTAAAGTCCTTTCTCTCTCTGTCTCACTCTGTGCCACATGTCTGCTTCCTGCTACTGCAATAATTTATTTACTCAGCCATTCGTGCATTTTCTGCTCCACCCTGGTCTCTCACTGACTGCCTCTGTCTGATTTTATAACGCTCAACCAGAACACATTCTCCAGTCCACTTCAGTTCAGCCAGGGTTATACTTTGACGTACCACAGTGTCATGTGGCGAAAATAATCGATCTACAAGCTCACAACACAGTGCAGACGCAACGTGTTGTGAGCTTGTAGATCTTCTATTGTCCGTCGTACGACAGAGTATATTTGTGCTGCTATCATTCTACCCAGTTCCCAAGTATTGCAACTACCTTCTGGCATCACCCGATTTTTCTCTCACTCTCTCGGTTTCCTCAGGGCTTATTGGGCGTAAAATGCTGTGCGTTTGCCTGTGTGTGTGTGTGTGTGTGTGTGTGTGTGTGTGTGTGTGTGTGTGTGTGTGTGTGTGTGTGTGTGTGTGTGTGTGTGTGTGTGTGTGTGTGTGTGTGTGTGTGCGTGTGTGTGCGTGCGTGTGTGTGTCTGCAGCATTACATAAACTACAAAACATGCCCACGGTTTCTTTTGCTCACACATTCTATCACACACACATGCTCTCAATCCTCATTCGCTCATTCACTTTTGTCACGACGCGTAGGCATGCATGCATGCATCACAATGAGGATACATGATGCAAATTTGAACATTCTATCCCTGCCATCAGCTTCACACATGCACACAAGCAGGAATGCACGTACGCAGGAATGCACGCAGGAATACACACACGCGCGCCTGCACGCCATGGCACACATGCATGCATGCACGCACACACACACAAACATGCACAGAAAACGCACATGAAAAAAAGTGTCAGACAGACAAAAGGTCACAAATATCCTCAGTGGACTGAGTTTTTCTCAGTTCTCAGTGTTTCTCAGCATGTCATCCTTGAGAGGGTCAGAAAAATTTGAGCCTTTTAAAAGGAGAGTGAGCAGTCCACTCTCTCAGGTCATTTCTATCCTTTTAAAAGGAGAGTGAGCAGTCCACTCTCTCAGGTCATTTCTATCCACAGAGGCAGCATGAAGGATGAGACGGCAGCAGAGGAACGGAGACAGACCGAGCAGAGGAGATTCTCATAGGATTTGATCCCAGATTAGCAGGGGTAGTGTACATGTGGTTACAGACAGGTGAGTGTGTGTGCGTGCGCGCGTGCGTGTGCGAGCGTGTGCATACGTGTGTGTGCGTGTGTGTGTGTGTGTGTGTGTGTGTGTGTGTGTGTGTGTGTTTGTTTGTGTGTGAGTGAGTGTGTGCATGCTTACATGAGTGCATGTGTATGTGAATATATGCTTATAGTATGTGAATAAATCTATGTACTGTATGTGCGTGTGTATCCATTGGGGCAGCACATGCCCGGCACGCTCCGGCAAATGTGACTGTGTGTGTGTGTGTGTGTGTGTGTGTGTGTGTGTGTGTGTGTGTGTGTGTGTGTGTGTGTGTGTGTGTGTGTGTGTGTGTGTGTGTGTGTGTGTGTGCACGCGCTCGCACCTATGTGTATGCATGTGCACACGTGTGTCGGTACGCTCCTTTGCCAATGCGTGTGTGCGTGACAGGTTTGTCTGCGGGCCACCTGTGCACCTGCAGTCCCACTTTCTGACAGACGTCTGAAGGGTCACCTCTGGTGGGGGCCTTGTATCTGGGCTGCTGCCTGCTCGTTCCCTGGCGCTGTGCCAATCACACTCTTCTGTAATGCCCAGCGGGAATAGCACACTTAGAATTCTACACAGTCAGTGGGCAGGGCCATTAGAGTTGGGCCGTCTACAAGGCCCACATAACTGCAGTAGCCTACTCAATAGGCCCTACAGTACTGCACTTGAAGTACATACAGTACTGTAGGCAGTTGACTGACAACGATGGTACGTGTGTGTGTGTGTGTGTGTGTGTGTGTGTGTGTGTGTGTGTGTGTGTGTGTGTGTGTGTGTGTGTGTGTGTGTGTGTGTGTGTGTTGTGTGTGTGTGTGTGTGTGTGTGTGTGTGTGTGTGTGTGTGTGTGTGTGTGTGTGTGTGTGTGTGTGTGTGCGTGTGTGTGTGTGTGTGTGCATGTGCGTGCATGTACGGCCAAAGGTGAGGTGATGCTTTAAAAGAAAGGTTTGTGAGGCATGTGAGGTGAGGCTTTAAAAGAAACATCATACTCACACACAGGCACGCACGCACGCACGCACGCGCGCACACACACACACACACACACACACACACACACACACACACACACACACACACACACACACACACACACACACACACACACACACACACACACACACACACACACACACACACACACACACACACACATATCAAGCCACTGAACTCCAGGCCTAGTAGTACAAAATGCAGACACTCACATGTGTAGTTCCCATAGCAGTGTGCATCCATGCAAGAGCAGACAGAGAGCAACAGTGCCTTTTCAACACAAAACGACCTTTCCTGGTCACCTTCAGACGTGCCTGAGCTTCATCCCTCCTCCTCATCCCTACCACATGCACGCACGCACCCACGCACACACAAACGAAAGAAGATTGAGCTATGCAACAGTGGGCTACTTGTACTACAGTGACGTGCACGGGAGAGAGAGGGGGAGAGAGAGAGAGAGAGAGAGAGAGAGAGAGAGAGAGCGTGCGCCACTTCCTTCCCCTCTGTTCCTCCGCAAGGTTACTGGCCCGGCCACCACGGGCCTGCTGTACCCGCCTCACACCCTCCCTGAGTCCGACTGTCTCACAGGACCCCCGGGCAAAGTTCTTCACCAGATAGGCCTAAAACGATCTAATATAGGTTAGCCTATATCCCCCCTGGCTCAATGCTGCCTGCAGGCACTGCTTACCGTATTCTTATAGAGCGATAGGCTATACAACGCAAATCATACCCACTAGGTGGGCTAGTAGGAGGCTTCATACCGGTTCCCAGGAAAGCCACGCAACAACTGGGGTAATATGTTGCTCACTGAAAACGTTGGACTGCAGTCCCATGAATGGACGTCTCCCAGTAGCCACAGGACACCATGGATGCATGGGTGGAAATATAAATGAACCAATTAATGGATGGATGGATGATGGACAGCCTATAGCCTAATGCAATATGCAATCATTAGCTTTTCACTCTCTCGCTCGCACGCACGCACGCGCACGCACACGCACACACGCACACGCACACGCATGCACACAATCCTAATGTATGGCAGTTTGCTAGGCTATACCTGCATTATGAAAACTATCTGATTAAGGCCTGTCAATAATATATTCTATTATATCTCACTGATAGTGTCGTTTATTATGTATCCAAACTAAAGCTACCATCCTGATAAAATAAAAAAACGGCACACGGGGTAAATAGCAGTCACGCACGCGGACACGCACCAACTCACCGATTCACCATACAGGCCGAGCTCAAGGACATAAGCGCGCCGGGGAGGCAGAATCCCGTTAATCTGCGTGCATGATGCCCACAGACCGACTGGCAGATGAGAGCTTTGATTGGCGTCCAGTCAGTGTTAGAGTCGTGAAAGATGGACCGCGATGTTGCTGGTGAATATTCCGCTCCGCGGTCACCTGATGGCTGCCTGCCTGCCTGGCGGAATTCTGACTGCAGCGGTGAGGAGAGAGAGCGAGGATGCGCCGGCGTTTAAACACCTCCAAGGCGGCGGGACAGGCTGATGCCTGCTGGTGATGGCGGGCGGTCAGTGAGAGCAGTTTAATTTGACCGAACTCTCTCTACTAGGGTTGGGGAAAAGAAACGCCGCTGCTGCGCGAGGAGAGGCTCATGCGACATATATTTTTTTAAAACCTTTTTTTTTAAAGGGGGATGGGGGGTGGGGGGGCGCGTTGAGCCGCTGCGAGAGCCCGAGCGCACACAGGAGCTCGGGTCGCAGCATCCGCGATGAGAGGAACCAAGCGCGGATACAGAAAGAGGAGAGCGGTTTGGGGGGGGGGGGGGGGGGGGGGCACCGCTGCTCCATCCATCATCAAACCCCTCCTCCTCCTCTCCTCCACTCGGCTGCGTGATGACGTAGCAGGCACAGTCAGTGCGGAATGGAGAACCGAAAGCTTTGTGAAAGCGGGAAGTTCTTGTTCTTTTCCCAAGTGAAATCACAACAACCCGCGGTGACGGGCTATTCTCTGGGCTCTGCATATACAGGGCGGCCGCTAGTGACGTTATTTAACTCCTAGCTCGAGGTGAAACCCAGTGTCAACTAAGGGCACACAAGCAGCTGCCAGCTGGCTGATTATGGACGGAACAGCAGAGGCCCAGGGCGCTGGCCATGGTCCTGAAAGTAGCTACTACACTGTCCATGGCCCTGAACCTACACTGTCTGTGGTCCTGAACCTACACTGTCCATGGTTCTGAACCTACACTGTCTGTGGTCCTGAACCTACACTGTCCATGGTTCTGAACCTACACTGTCTGTCTGTGGTCCTGAACCTACACTGTCTGTCTCTGGTCCTGAACCTACATTGTCTGTGGTCCTGAACCTATACTGTCCATGGTCCTGAAAATATAAGCTAGCTCTTTTCTCTTTTAGCTGGGAGTAGTCTAGGACCTGGCTAAGATATGTATGCACTTAATTTAGGAGAGAATATCTCAACTGTTCTTGGCTAATATATGACCCCAGGGAACAATTTAGAAATTTTGACAAATTCTCTATCCAGGACGAAATACCAGAAAATGACCACGCCCTTTTTAAAATAACCACAACCGGTGCACTATTTCCAACATGGTAAACCGTTGGAGCTACAGATTTACTGAGTTGCTCAAAATGTTCAGAATACTTATGTTTAGGGAAACATAGTAAAGTGTAATATTTCTAATTTGATATTTTATGACAGAACAGCCAGGGTTTACAGTCTGGATTACAGTCCAGGGGCATAGGGATTTTTTTGTGCTAACCCTAACCCTTAAAGCACTACATTTGTCCCAGATGTAACCCAGGGCATGCTCTAATGATTTAGCAAGGGTGCCTGAGCCAGCGACCTTCAGGGCCATCATAGTGGCCAAATCCAATATGGCCGCCACCTGCCAAAGTCTATGGCTATAACGTTTGAACCACATGAGCTACGAATGCAAACTTGGTGTCTAAATCATGTTTTTTGACAATTAGAAACATGTTTGAATGCTTATCTTTATGATTTAATCTATCTAGAGGACACTAATTTGATTATCACAAATATGGCCACTATGTTATGAAACAACCAATGTATCTTACAATGTAACTTTATTGAAACAATAGAATATAAGAGTAGAACTCATTCCTAATGATACAGCTACAGAGTACAGCATGTGCAACAATGCTCAGCATAAAATGTAATACTATATAGTATTACTATATACTGACCATCTTAATCCGGCCCGCCAAGTCCTCAAAGAAAAACGAAATGCCCCCCACCCCATCCATCCATCAGCATTCCTCCATCCGTATGTACTCAAATGTTTTATGTTTATAATGTAACAGTGAAACAGTCAACCTTGAGTCCATATTTATAACATTCCTGAGAGCGTGTTTGATGGGTGGAAGTATTTGGTTTTAACAGTGATGAAATACATGTTGGTGATTTATTTAAAAGTGCTTTATAAATATATATGTACCAATGATGTGTCTCGTCTCATGGAGAGAGAAGGCCATCCAACTGTAGTATATAAAGTGCAATGATGTGTGTTGTATGGATCACCTGTGATGAACCTGAGAGCAGAGTGGTAGATGGCATCTAGGGGCTTAAGGGTGGTGGTAGCAGCATATCTTTAAATTATGTCCCCATAATCTAGGACTGAGAGTAGGACAGCCTGTATGATTCCTTTTCTGCAAAATAAAGGGAAACAACATTTATTTCTGTATAGTAAACATAGTTTTGCCCGCAATGATTTGACCAGGTTATCAATATGAAATTTGAAGGTGAATTTCTCATCAATCCATATGCCCAGATACTTGTAATGTTGGACTCTTTCAAGAGGTATACCAGATGAAGTGCAAATTTGTAGGTTTGTAAAATCAATCGATTTTCATGCAGACACACACACACACACACACACACACACACACACACACACACACACACACACACACACACACAGAGAGAGAGAGAGAGAGAGAGAGAGAAAGAGAGCGAAATACTTTGTTGCTGGTTAAAGCATTTTCTGGAAAAATCAGACACTAAAAAATCAGAAATATGTCTGTTCTGATTTAATTAATTAGCTTCGTTAGAGGAAAACTTAAATGAGGGCTTAAGAAAAAATGCTAAAGGAGTACTTCACCCATTCAATCATATTCATTCAACCTTCATTTAAGATTCTCGGAGAGATCATTGAGGGAGACCCTCATTTACAATGATGCCGAGATTACACACATATAAATAACATAAGAACAACATGTTGATTTATTCATGTTGATCTTCTGTTTGTCCTACATCTGGACACTTAAGTGGGTGTGTATGCACTATGTCTCCCTATAGCGAATGTATCTTACCTCTCCCTATAATCTCCCTGGTTATGGAGATTACATCTGGACAAGCATGTGCTTGTATGTGGGCTATTCTCATGTTGTTTTACACGTAAAACACCCAGAACAAACACAAATGCAAGTGATATAATCTGTGAATAGCCTATAAGAGTATCTCCCCAGGTGAACTCCTCCATGGAGGATTTCTTTCAGCTTGGTGTGATAATAACATCTTGGAATGCTTGGGATTTTAATGCTGTCAAATGCAGTTCTAATGCAGTAACGTGTATATATTCAGGGCAGCAACCTGACAGTGATGCATAGGGTTTTTGATGTTTCTCTGCAAACCTTCAATTATTAGTCTCTCTCTCTCTCTCTCTCTCATGGTTTCTTTCACACCATCCAATGGACACCCCGCACGACCCCCAAACAAACACATAATAGACTATGACTCTTTCCCTCCCAACACGTCTGCTCCTGTGTTCGTGTGTATTAGGCACAAGAGCATTTACGAACACCTGGTTCACATCTAATAGCTCCCAGGCAGTGGGGCTCCACATGCTTTTATCTGTCCAAGGGCACTCAGCTCAACCACTGAGGACCTGATACAGCATTTTATCATTTCAATGTCAACACGACATACGCACTCTCTCCCTCTCCCTCTTCACTCACACACACACACACACACACACACACACACACGCACGCACAGACAGACAGACAGTAGTGTATTATTTTGTGAAGTCTCATGGCTTCCTCTTGACGCACAGAGTTAAGTGGTTGCAAAGCTGTGTGTAAGCAGATGAAAGGCATGCAGTGAAGAGATGATCACAGCGGGACAGAGTGCTGAAGTGTTGAGGGCTAATCAATCTTCATCGTACAAACCGCGTCGCTCACTGAAAACAACAGATTTTCAACTGAAAGGCGTCACACACAATCTGTTTGGAGAGAACCATCTTTCTCCCTCCCTGTGCGTCTTTGCTCCTAATCCCACTTTTGTCCGGCCCAAACTCCAACCCCCCCAAATCCATCCATCTCACTTCTTCCCTCCCTCTCTGACTTCTTCTCTGCCTACCTTCCCATCTGCTGGTTTATTCATGGAGTCTGGCTGAACATGCACCTTCTTCATTATTAATATAACATTAGGGAGACAGAGAATGAGGGAGGAGTGAGAGAGAGGAGAGGTAGGCAGGTAGGAGGGGAGAGACGCAGCCCAGTGGAGGTAGAGAAGAGAGGAGGGAGTGACAATGGGGAGAGGAGAGGGAGACAGGACAACGCAAAGAAAGGGAAGTAAAAGGGATAGAAAGTAGGAATGGATGAAGCAATCCACTGGACTGTTGTTAGTTTTTTAGTAGTGTTTGGACTGTATCGAATACTGTAGCGAAGGTTGTCAATTTCTTAGATATTTATGTTTTTATTAGAAGTCTCTTCTTTGTCTGTATTTCTGATGAGCTGCTTTAATGCATTAACTTTCCCTTGGGGATGAATAAAGTACCTGCCTAAGCAGATGGTGAGAGAAGAGTGAAGGATGCAAATTAGAGAACAGGAAAGGAGAGGATAAAGCAGAGCAAGAAGTAGAGAAGAACGAAGAGAAAGAATTAGAGTGAATAAATTGGAGTTAAAAGTAGGCTAGAGAGAGACAGAGAGCTGACAGGCGCTGGGGGGGGGGGGGGGGGGGGGAGAGTAGGAAGAGTGACAGATGACACAGGGAAGGATGTGACAGAGAGAATAATACTGTATGACATGTTGGTACAGGAATGCAAGCAATGTCGCTGATCTCACGAACAGAGTAAGATGGATGGATATAGACAGTGGGAATTAGACACATACAGTATGTAGCACACCAAAAATGTCCAGTGTTAGTTTACCCACTTTAACCTCAGCGTCCCTATTTTGACCACATTTTCAAAGAAAGACGAAAATAGTGGAGAAAAAAAGCAGATCTACAAGCTCTCAATGCATTGTGATGCGACATGTTGTGATGGTGTAGAATCTATACCGTACACTGGATTGACTATTTCTATCAGTATTGTATATAGAACATGCAAACATACATACAATTTAACCCTTTTTAATGTATTTATTTTTACCATAAAAAAAAGAAGCAAACCACATAAAAAAGGCACAAAAAAGAAAAACTAAAGCTTTCAAAAAACACATCCTCAAAAAGAAGGAATATGTTTTCAATTTTCTGTATCTGGGATGAGTAATGGCACTGATAGTTGTGTTTATATTTAATAACAAAATCATTACACAGCTTGGGTTACACACACACATACACACAAAACTGTAAAACATGTTTCCATCTGTTTTAAGACCTTTACCTACAGAATATTGACATTATGATTAATAGTGTGGAATTTCAAATGGTAAAAAAATCATCACTTGAACCTTGCAAGTGAACAGTGGGAAACAATTACCTCTGTCTAATGTATAACACTAACACTGATCATACAGCATTTCACAAAACATCACCACACAGGGCTGGGCAGATTCAGTAAAATGTCTCCTCAGGGTGGAGAGAAATGGTACTGCCGTAACAGCTCACTGACTTGAGCCTTATTTATACTGAGTTGCGACACCGATGCGCAACTAAGTATAACTCAGGCTTTACTGGGGCAACATCACTCTCTCACAAACGTATACATGTATGCAGGCATACATATGCATGCTGCACACAAATACACAGGCATGTCCATATGACATATGTGTGCACAGACAGCACACTTGAGCATAAATACACGTGCATGCACACCATTAGACACACAGTAGAGTCACACTGACGGTAATGAACTAAATCCCATTGGTCCCCTGTGGGCTGGTGTAATAGGTATGTCCTTCAGATACACTTGGCCTCCATGTCGTAGAGCCGGAGAAGGTCTGAGATCACAGCATCGATGTCTGCTTTAGTCATATCCTCACACAGCACCTGCACATACACAACAAGATGCAAATCTTGCTCATGTTTGTAACCAATACCCTGTCATAATTTACCTGTTATCAACCTTTAACCGATAAGCTTATGAATGGGATGCCAGGTAAAAAGAATAGTATTTTAGCGTATAAAATTAAAAAACGTAGTGCGTGGAAGGAGCACGTTATTCCAACCAGTTCCTTTCCCCTCCATCAGGCGCCCGGCTGACCAGTGGGAGGCAGTATAGAGACCAGGATTACTGCATGTTTTTTGTGAGGGTACCTACCCTAGGCGACACGGGGAGAACATGCAAACTCCACACAGAAAGGCCCTATCGCCAACCCCACCTAGGGTATGGGCACTAATGACGCGGAGGAGAGAACACGCCCCCAGCGCCGACAGCGTCCCCGAAAGGAATCGAACACAGGACCTTCTAGCTGTGAGGCAACAGGGCTACCGACTGCGCCACCGTGCCCCTTAAAAAAAAATGTTGTCAAACTGTTAGGTTGATTGTCTTCTGGTTCATATTATACAATTTGTCTCCACCTCAAAAATATTTTGGACAGACACTTTGTATGTGAAAATCTAATCAAATATGTCATGTTTAATAGCAGAAATATATTTGATTGACTATTATCTTATACTCAAATGCCCATGCTTACCAACCCCCCCCCCCCCCCCCCCCCCAATGCAAGCACACACACACACACACACACACACACACACACACACACACACACACACACACACACACACACACACACACACACACACACACACACACACACACACACACACACACACACACACACACACACACACACTACCTGCCACCACTCCTTCTCCCCTACAGGCAGCTCCACCCCGTAGCTGTTCAGAGCTAGGTACAGCGTTGCTATGGCGATGTGTTGGGGTGCATGGTTGATGCACATGGGACCGTGATAACAGTCTCTCAGCAACGCCCAGGCAGTCTCCGCAACAGGGGTTCGAGACCAGGCATGGCGATTCACCAGTGACCACACGGATGACAAGTAGTGTAGTAGATACTGCAGAGACATAACATTATACATGTACATTATATTATATGATTACACAAGCTTGTAAGTAGAATTTATATAACTTTAATTTGTTAAGTGGGCTGTTTCAAGTCATCAGGGTAAGCCATATGATTTCTCTGATGCTGTTGAGGCAGACAATGTCAGCAATCAGGGTAGACTGACTACATTGAAAGTGTCATTGTGGCTATGGAGAAGCCTTTTCTGGGATGCCATTTACAGTTGAGCAGTTGTGATAGTCTCATTGTATGACGCAAAGAGCATGCTTGATAACTCAACTGCTACACACACACACACTTTTTCCAAAGCCATGTCTCACAACATCATCCTGAAAAGGTTTGGTTTGGGGCGCCCGATAGCCAAGAGGTTAGGGCGCATGCCACACAGGCTCTAATGCCTGACAAGCGAGTCCCTGGTTCAATTCCCAGGCTCGTCAGACCATTTGCTGCATGTCATTCCCTGACTCTCTCTCCTTGTTTCTTGTCTCTCCACTGCACTATCATATAAAGGCAAGAGAAGCCCCCAAAATCTAATGCATCACACACCACCGGTAGTCTGCAAATTTAAACGAATGCCAATAAAAACTGTTTACAAACACAGAAAGCACACATACAGGCAGCAATAGAGAAAACATTATGTACACACACACACACACCTTGTGCGGGTGTTGAAAGGCGACATGAAAGTTGAGTTGCCGGAGGATGAGCAGCTCACACTGTACCACACTGTCCTTTAGCTCCCAGAAGTCCTTGTCACATTCCAGTGGAGAACTACCACTATTGAAATACCTAGGAGGTGAGACGAGACAAAGTGAGAGGGTGGGAGAGAAAGAGACACCGATTGAGTGAGCGGGTTATGGAAGGAAGGGGAAAAAAAGAGGACGGTACAGGTAGTAGTAAAAGGGACAGGGAGACTATGTCAGGCGATGCAATATATGACAAAACCAAACACATGAGGCAGCAGTATGTTCGCCTCCAACAAAACATGTGAAACTTTAAAGTGTTGATTTTGACAGCAAAGCTCACAACGCGTCGCAGCGCGACACGTTGTGAGCTTGTAGATCTGCTATTTTCAGAGCACAACACCCGAGCGCAACCAAACATAAGATGACTTGTCTTTTAGTTCTACTGGATCTCCTCTACACTAGTTCCTCACTAACATTTTAGTCTATTTTGTCGACGAAATTGTCAATATATTTAGTCTTAGTTCTAGTCATCGTACCTTAGTATTTATTTAGTTTTCGTCAGTGAAAAAAGGTAGTCGACGAACATTTTTCGTCATAGTTTCAGTCGACGAAATCAACACTGCTTGTTACCTGTGGCTGACGTTGATGATGTCTCGTGCCCTGAGGTGCTGCTCCTCCACCTTGCCGGCCAGGTAGACACAGCTCATGGCCACCAGGTACGGCTCATACACCTGCACGCTCACATGCTGGAAGAAACGGTGGTACAATACACACGCCGTGGCCACAGGGACCGAACTCATACCCAACCTCACTCCTAGAAGAGGGGAGAGAGGGCGAAGTGAGAGCATGATGATGATCAGGGTCCCCACACATTTTTAGCAATGAATTTCCAAAACTTTTCCAAAACTTTTCCAGAATATTTAGCCCAATTTCCAGGCCTATATAACAATCATTCAGCGCAATAATGTGTCTCTTACTCCTATGTACAATGCCCAAAGATAGGCAGTGTAGCAAAATAAATAAATAAAAAACAATAAAAAGTGTTTGGGGGTGGGGCACAGCCGCGAAACCTCGCTCAAATAGAGCCTGCGAGCGAAAATAGGAGGGGTGGACGACGTCGTTGCACGGTTCGTTGTCGCTTGCGGTAGGTCAGGACGGTCTCATTCAAAAACATGTATTTTAATGAGATTTAATCGCCCACTCGCGTCGCGTCACGTCGCATCGCTGGCAGTGCGGATGGGGTGTTACACAGCCTGTTCGGCGAAAAACTACTTATGTTACATATTTCGTGTAATGTTATACATGTTTATGAAAAGGTTTTGTATTAAAAATAATCAATAGCCAAAAACAATGCATAGCCAAATATTTTTCCAGGACCCTTGATAAATTCCAGGACCTTTGATGAAGTTTGATCAATTCCAAACCTTTTCCAGTACTGGATTATTATTTTTTTAATTTCAAAATATTTCCAGGAATTTCATGACCGTGGGGACCCTTGGCTTTTTGTTACCTGAAATGTTCGCCTGTACTCTATTAGCAGAGATTCATGACCGGTACACAGTAAAATCCTGTATTGATTTGTCCATTTGTAACTCAAGAGAGTGTACAAACGGAACCAAATGGACCCATTCCATTTGGTGCAATAAGTGATATTATTTTGTAAAAATAAATGTTAAATAATTCTACAGTCTGATAGTAATCATTGGTATAGTGTTTGAGCAGAAACCTTGTCATCTCTCCAGCTCTTTCTTTAGCAAACATACATCTAGAGGGTGGGATACCAATTTTATCCAATCAGTTAAGAGAACTCATACAGGATACAGGATAAACAGGTGAAATTGGAAGTGATGACACAAAGAAATGAGCATACACATTTGGAACTGTAACACTACAAAATGTAAGCCAATAAATGGGCATTCTTCCCTGATTGGATGAAATTGGCAACCCACCTGAAAATGTATTTTCTGTTCATTATTAGGTTGGAGAGGTGGAGAGAGAGGCCCTACTATCAGAATAATGTAGTTAACCCTTAAACAAAAAACGTGTTGTTATAATAAAAAAATATCGCAAAATAATCATATTTGAACTGGGGACCCCAACCCTGACAAGCACTTGGCATTGAAGGAGTCGAGGCATTACATTTTGTTTGACTCGGTTCCACAGATACATATTGTGAAAATAGCAGCTACTTTCACAATTTTTTACTTCTTTCTTATATTATTTGACAATTTGACCAATGTTTGACTAGTTTTAATAGTATACTTTGTTGATTACTTTTGATGCAGTAATGGTCTTTCTTCATTGTAGTTTTTTTTGTAGGCATTAAACATGTCTTAAAAGTCCTTAAATTGTCACTTCACTGTCATCCGTCACCCCCCCAAGATCATGTGGGGAGTGGGTGGGACCCCCCTGGGGGTCCCGACCCACTGGTTGAGAACCACTTACTAAGACTACCTTTACATTATCAGGGGATTTGTGTATTAAAGGCAAGTTACCTTACCTGTCTCCATGATGAACCGACACACGCGAAAGTGCGTCTTGGTGTCTCTGGAGAGGTCGGTCTCTGCTTCCCCGGCGGACCCCCTCCTGTCCGGGGGGCGAGAGGATGACGATGGCCCCTCCATGGTTCGCGGAAGGTGGAACCGAACTGTATTCACTATACTACACGCTTTTGTGAAGATGCTCCCAGACGACTTGGAAGAATCTAAGAAGAATGGAGCTAGAGACTGGGGACGTGTAGGTGTCTCATCTGCACCATGCTGCACACAAACCTCCAGGACATCCCACCTGTACCACTGTACACCACGCTGCTCTCTAAAGTTTCTCTGAAAATGTAGATTATGGGCCAAAGAATATACAATAAAAAAACCAGGTAGGCGTTAGCAAACTATTTATGTTTACCAAGATGCAGTGACTCTTTTGATAACAATGTGCCTCAGTTTCCTCCAACCTATGATTTGTTCCGTTGTTTGTTGTGACTTTTGCAGACGTACATTGACCAGTGTTGCCATATATTGTGAGAGAAATAAGCAACTACCAGGTCTGTGAAAACAAGCCCAGAAGAAGCGACACTGATCTACAAGCTCGAAACGCATTGCGATGCGACACGTTGTGAGCTTGTAGATCTGCTATTTGAAAAACAAATGTTGAAATAAAATGTGGAATATTTTTGAAACATTCTAACACAATAGGCTACATATTAATTTGGGGGTCCATGGCATGAAAATATTTGAGAAACACTGGTTTAAATAATAATTACAAAAATTAGGAAACAATCCCAAATAAGCAACTACACGTTAGAAACAAGTCCAAAAAAACGCAACCACCATTTTTTTACAAGCAACTTTACAGAAAAAGAAGCCCACAGTCGCTTATAATAAGCCGACATGGCAACGCTGGCACTTACTTACTTACTTCCGCCAACACATTCTTCCTTTGGCCGGGCTGCCCGCCCTGCAGCTTCAAGTACCTGATAACCATGTACTGCCATCTAGCGTCTCCCCGATATACAGATTCTATTAAAATAAAATCAAAATGTGATATCTATATGCTCACTTCTTACTAATCCAACGCCCCCACAATTCAATTTACATTGGAAACTTCTTAAGCCATGCCAACTTAAAGCTGAGCTTTTATCTGTTTTTAATTTTAAAACTAACTCACTTGAGCATTGGGAGTTTCTGTTGTTGCTATGCAACGAATCAACATAACAGACAAGGCAGCCGATTTTAGGGTGACCGACAGACATAACAGATAGTAGGTGCACGTCATGCAGAGATAATCGCCAAGATGTCATCCAGTTACTCAGCAAACCAGGTAAATATTTGAAAAATAATCTTAAAAACAAAACAAAAATAGCACCTATCATTACTGTTGTAGCTCAGCCACTTGTTCCCACTTTTTATATTCACAGTACGAAAGTGCCTTCAGCTCGCAGAAGCTGCAGAATTGGTGTGTGTCTAAACAACTCAAAGAGGTATAGTTGAGCTGCAGAATTGGTGTGAGTGCATGTGTTTAAACTTGATTGATTGATTGAATACTTTATTAGCAGTTTTGAAAAAACATTGGGGTCCTTTGTACTAAACACAAGAGGTATTGTTGAAGTTAAATCAGCATTAATGTTGTAAATGTCTCCTTTTTTAATGTCTGTCTGTGTCTGTGTGTGTGTGTGTGTGTGTGTGTGTGTGTGTGTGTGTGTGTGTGTGTGTGTGTGTGTGTGTGTGTGTGTGTGTGTGTGTGTGTGTGTGTGTGTGTGCGTGTGCGTGTGCGTGTGCGCATGCACGTGCAGAGGCCTAATGCAGTAGAGGGCCGAACCACGTTTATTGCCAATGATAGAGGACATCTGCTCCCAGAAATGACCAAGGTGAATGCACATCACAAATATCCTCTCTATCTCTCAGTGTCTGCAATTGTTATGACTGAAAGTGCTCTCTCTCTCTCTCTCTCTCTCTCTCTCTCTCTCTCTCTCTCTCTCTCTCTCTCTCTCTCTCTCTCTCTCTCTCTCTCTCTCTCTCTCTCTCTCTCTCTCTCTCTCTCTCTGTGTGTGTGTGTGTGTGTGTGTGTGTGTGTGTGTGTGTGTGTGTGTGTGTGTGTGTGTGTGTGTGTGTGTGTGTGTGTGTGTGTGTGTGTGTGTGTGTGTGTGTGTGTGTGTGTGTGTGTGTGTGTGTGTGTGTGTGTGTGCGTGCGCGCGCGTGTGTGTGTGTGTGTGTTTTGCGGGACAGAAGGGCAGTGCATGGCCAGAGTTCAAGGGGACCTGGGACCTGCCAGCTCGCCTCCCTGCATGCAGCATCAACCCCACCAGCCGATCTACAGAGGGCTGTAGAAGACTTGGGGCCTGGGGCCTGGACCCACAGCGCACATCCAGCTCACAGCCACACAGAGGCAGCAAAAACACAGCCAGACTGCAGGCTATCAACAAACAGGTTTGTTATCTGAAATTTGACAGTGAGATGACATGGAATTCACTTTCCAGGTACATACACCCACACACAAACACATACATTTGTGTACCCTCATACCATACCACACGTTTTAATACTGGAAAACTAGCATTCAACTATATGTGTCCCCACATGCTTCATAAAGGGTGATTTATACTTAGGGACCAGTCGAAATTTACAGAAGGGGTTCCCTGGAGGAAAATAGGGGAGGGTCATGCCTTTGTAATTTTAGTCCAAGGGAGGGTCAGCTAATTTTTCTTTGAATCCAAGGGAGGGTCATGCAATTTTTAATTGATAAAATAGTCAGTTTTTTATATACCTTTTTAGTACAGCAGAACAGTGGTCAATGACCCCTCTCTATTTCAAAGGAGGGATTCAAATCAAGTAACACCTTGGTCTATTTTGTTGTAAACTACTGGCAGAGCCGACCCAGCCAATAGGCAGAGTAGGAAATTGCCTAGGGCGCCATTAGGCTGGGGGCGCCCACCAAGCCAAGATTTAATTTTTTTTTTTATAATAGAAAAATATACATATTTGGGCCTGATTCACTAAGTTGTTCGTAAATAGTGCCTAAATAAAGTGACTAAAAGGGTTTAGAACTTAATATATATTTATATGAACTTAAATAGACTTTAACGCATGTGTGCGGGCAAGGGTGATGGCCTCCATAAGATGAATTTGAGGGCGGAACACACACGTGTTGCATGATGAACTACATGTAAAAACGTCAGAGGCTTGATATGTTTGACATTTCAAATCCGTTTCAATATGCAAATAACTCGACCTGTATTGTTAGGAATCATTACAGATAATTTAAGGAGTGCTGCATACATCCCTGGGTATGTGCAGAAACCGGTTTATAATTTTATGGTACAGAAAGTACATGACGTGAACATGTGTGCAAAATAAAATGCATATGCAACGGCCACGTGAATGACGTGCCGTACAGCACGTTAAGTTACATTTCTTTAATAAGACTTTCAGAGGTTCTCTCTCTCTCTCTCTCTCTCTCTCTCTCTCTCTCTCTCTCTCTCTCTCAACCTTTTTATAATAGAAAAATATACATTTGGGCCTGATTCACTAAGTTTTTCGTAAATAGGGCCTAAATAAAGTGACTAAAAGGGTGCGTATTTTCGATAAGCACAAGCGGACGTGCGTGTCAACCATGTGTAAATCTCTTATATGTGTGTATCGCCGGTCTTCCTCATTTTTGTCTGACAGTCAGATGCACGCTCACGTGGAGAATCATTTGCATTGCTCCATGTCCCATTTAAGACCATAAAAGGCAACCGGAAACTGACGGAATAACCACTCTTCAAAAGGGACAGATCTACAAGCTGACAAAGAGGCGTGACACACTGCATGACAAATTGTAGATCAGCTCAAGCGAGTCCCTCACACGATTAAACGTTTATAAAGTAAATAGCCGACTCTCACGTGTAATGAAGAGAATAAGAATTTTGTTTACAGACAGATAGACACTATAATATAACAAATATAATATAATATAACACTGCATGACTATAAATTCCACAAACCTCATATTCTTGTCATCTGGACTTTACCCACCATGTGCAGCCTAGTTATTTCCAACAGCTCAAAAAAATCTATAATATCAGATACGGTATAATACCATGTAAACCATCTTAGATTAGATGTAGGCCTATTTGAGAGTGCAGAGGCATAGTTGCTTTGATGCGTGTCACATTAACGAGTGTCAACGAGCATCAGCTGACACACAACACCTCCTCTCTGCAGGGCTTTAAACTGAAAGTGACTGGAGTCTGTTTCATTTCTCTCCAAAATACCTTGAATATGATGGAAGACATGATTAATAATTACTGTGATTATGATAAGCTTTACATTTCATATCATACACCATACAGTAAGAATTCCTATAACTTTCACGGCAAAAAAACATTTTTTTAATTAAAAAAATAATTTAAAAAAATATTACGATACAGTATGACATCATGACAATACCTATAGTCACATTTTAATACCATGATAGGCTATATCGTGGGACAATATATCATGACACTCCTAGGCGGGGAGGGTTCATCTTTTTTTTTTAATCACTTGGGGAGGTTGATTTTTTTTTAGTCAAAGGGAGGGTCATGGCATTTTAGATCAGGGCACATACATTTTCTCCAGGGGTACCCTTCTTTAAAAATCGACCTGTCCCTTAGTGACCAAAAATAGCAGATCTACAAGCTCACAACTCGTCGCAGTGCACATTGTGTTTGCAGATCAGCTATTTTGGTGCGCGGCACCAAGTATAACTCAGGCTTCAATGTCCAACGTGTGAATCATTTTGTCTCCACTCTTCTCTCAGGTCAATGAGGACTTGCAGCAAGACGGTGCTGCACCGTCATCCCGACCACCAAGCAGACACACACCCGCTCTTACTGCAGCACCACCAGGAACGCAAAACCACGCTCCTACCGAAGGACAGGGACCTAGCAGCCAAAGTCAGCTCTCCCAGGCAGCTGAAGAAGGACCGGTCACTCAACCCATGGAAGAGAAGCCAGCCCCTCTGGCTATGGGAGACGAAAGGCCAGTGACACACTGCTTCCAGGTGGGAGGTGAGCATTCGGGTGACAGGCCAGCTACTAGACCTGCTACTGCCGAGGAGACCCCAGTAACTGGTTTGGCAAGACCAATGAGCCAGGTGCCAGGGAGATCCATGGCAAGCCCACGTGCACCCTCCTGCAACCCAAGACAAAGGAGCGCCCAGTTGGACAACTGAGAGCTTTTGTTCTTTCTTTATCTACAACTCAAACATATATGCACACGCACGCATGCACGTGTGTGTGTAAGGAATAATCTATAACTTCCTTTCACTCATGGTATCACATTGATCTCTGAAGAAAATCATACTTAATTGTGAGCTGTATACGTTTTTATAGAATGTGTAGGGGCGAAAACGAGCACACAAGCATAATGGCCCGGGCCGTATAAAATACACAAATAGTAGCAGAGAAAAGGGGAGCTTGAAACTGAGTGATTACAACACCAGATGTTAATCAAAACAGCATGGGGCCAGAGGAAGGGCAGTTTGAAAATGTCTTGATTCAACAGATAGTAATCAAGGAAAACAATTGGGGGAACTTAAGGATAGCCAGAGATAACATAAGAGGTGTAGAGGCAACCAAAGACGCACTTTTGGTCTAAATAACCCTGCCATAGAGAACCAGTGAGGGGACCGTGGGACAGAGATAAGAGTATTTAGCCAACAATAGGTAAGGACAGGTTAGGGTCACACAGAGCCTTCTATTAGAGAGTTGTGCCAATGAGGGGTCAGAAATAGCGTCGGTCACGTGGTTCATGTAGCTGGACATAGTGACAAGGAGCCGTCGACTTTAATGCATTCCATGAACTTCCGGTTTAGGGATTTGTCACTATTCGCCAATGTATGTGTATGTAGAAGACCTGGCCCGAAGAAGTGAACGGAGTTGGCGTAACTCTCTAATAGATGGCACTGGGGTCACATTGACATGATTACGGAAAGGAATTGGGCAGGCGAACACAGTTTGTGGTCTCCTCTGGGTCCTTGGGGACGTCAGAAGCATTGTGGCAAGAGGAGACCACAACAACTTAATCATAAGTAGATGCGTGAGAAATCACAAACACATACGTGAGAAATCACAAACACATACGTAAGAGATGAGATAAGGGAAAATAACTAAGGAGGAGGGGGCGACCACGAAAGATATATATGGTTAGGGGAGAGTAAAGAGACTTCAGAGAGATTACAGCGTCGACATCGTTTGCTGTAATGCTTATGCAGGCTGACTTGCTATAATAAACCATTTCTGATATAACCTACTTCAAAGTTTAGTTGTGCTTCATTCTACCAGTTCATTCTAAAGCTAAAGAACCAAGGACCCCTCTAATTTCCCCACAAATACTTGCATCATTAAATGTCATTAAAAGAATGAGCGGTACTTTCTCCTGAATGTTTATTCACAATTCTTATATAATAAATCAGGAGTTTATACGGTCTTTCTACAATCCCAGAAAGAGTGAACACATATCTATTTAAACATATCTATTTATCATTATTTAAACAAAACAACTTTATCTTTATGACATTGGATTTCATAGAGTAATCAGCCGCCCTTGATCAACATTGCTCAACCCTTGACCACACTATGCGTTTCCCAGGCAGCTTTTGTTACTGTATTTACAGTCTCGATGCTAATCTCCCTAACGTTTCTGACTTTATCATTGCTTATGTAAGAAAATATAAGCCTCAACCTTTCCCAAAAACTATGCTGAACCTGAAAAACCTGAAGAATCAGTTTTGATCACTCTTGTTCTTGTTCTGCTCCAATCATCCTATCGTCCTTACTAGGCTTACTAGGAACAATCCTGCAGGGGAAGGACCTTCCAGGGATGAAGGGAAGCTCAGTCTTGTCTGTGCTGAGTTTGAGGTGGTGGGAAGCCATCCACTGACTGTGTCAAATGTTGCATATTAAGGTTAAGAAAGATGAGGGCTGAGGAGTAGGAGGCAGCCTGGGCATCATGGAGTGCCTCTGTGACTACAAGAAGAGCTGTTTCAGTGGAATGGGCTCGCTTGAATCTGTCAATGACTGTCAATCAAGAGATGGAGAGAGAGCTGGTTATAAAACAACTCATTCAAGAGTTTTGGAAAGAAAGCAAAGGAGTGATACCGGTCTGTTGTTCTTGACGTCTGAGGGGTCACGAGTCAGTTTCTTGAGGAGTGGAGTAACTGCTGACTTAAAGGCAGATGGAATCCTGAAGTTATGGATGTATTTATGGGAGATGGAGGAGGGGAAGGGGTCTAGAGCAGGGGTTCTGAAGACCCTAATGATGAAAAATGTTTTGCTCAGTAGTAATACATGTTTTAATTGCAGTTTAAAACGTAGAGTGCACATGTAGTGAACAATTACAACTCATCTGTCTCACTTTAGACTATAGGGACTCTAACACCTCTATTACAATTGTTACGACCTGGCTCATAGGCCATAACAAAAAGGAGTAAGACACAGCTTTTAAAAGTGCACAAAGCAATATTTATTTACAATATAAACAATAACTGAAAGTTACTACAGAACAAAATAAGCTACCATAGTTATGTAGACGATACACACATCTACATAACAATTATCATTTAGACAGAGGACTATGGTCCGCGCACACACTGGGAACGCATCGGTCCCCTTCGGTTCTAAAATGCCCTCTGCGTCCCTGCCCAACAGTCTCATTTTGGGCATGAGATCTATTTAGCGACTGCCTTGAAATTTCAGTTCCTTAGTTCATTTATTTTTCTCAGTTCTGCTGGAAATGTCTATAGTCAAATGTTTTTTCCATGTTCCCTTTCTTCACTTCACATTACTAGATCTCAGTGCTGCATTTGACACGGCCGACCACAATATAGTAGCCTACTAGACAGATTGAAAAACTGGGTGGGACTTTCCAGCACAGTACTAAACTGGTTTGAATCATATTTAGAGAACAAAGACTATTATGTATCTATCGCTAACAACACATCTGTGTGGACAAAAATCACATGCAGCGTTCCGCAAGGATCCATTCTAGGGACCCTACTGTTCAATATCTAAATGCTCCCACTAGCTCAGATTATGGAAAACAACAAAATAAGCTACCATAGTTATGTAGACGATGACGATACACACATCTACATAACCATTATCATCAGAGGACTATGGTCCAATACAAACACTGAGTAAATGCATTGAACAAATCAACGATTGGATGTGCCATAATTTTCTTCCAATCAGTAATGTTAAAAACCTCTTGGTGTATGTAAGGTACACAAATACACATGGCTGAGATTTCAGTTCCTTATTTTTTTTTCTCAGTTCTGTTTGCTGGAAAGGTCTAGTCAAATAATTTGTTTCAAGAGGTGTGGTTTCCGTTATGGTGAACAAGTATTCGATGAGAAAGTCTTAGACAATGCATAGGTGTGATGTAAGGTATGCCAGTGGAATGATGGAAAAATAGTAAGTACACTTGTGAGTGTGGTATCGTTTCAAACATGGCAACATGATATAACCACAATATTCCATCTAAATGGGTAAACACTGGGAGTTCTACAGTTGTTTGTGCCATCTGGGGGGATGTGATCATCAATTTGCATTCCCAAGCACTTTAAAAGTTCTTGGCCATTGTTTAAGTTTCGAAGCCCAGGTGAGTGGGGGTCTGGGCAGGAAGAGATTTGAAGTCTGATTAAAGCAGTCACACCCTGAGGATCCTGGTCTTTGTTCTGCAACAGCAGAACCCAGCTTTGAGTGTGAACTCAAAACAAGTCATAGAGCCAAGTTCTTTTGTTAATCAGGAGGTTGATTTCAGGGCTATTATCCTTATGCAAGGGTGATGGTCAAAGGGGAACATCTGTTAATTCCCTCTGTCTCTAGGACATGGGACAGAGATGAAGTTGGAGTCAGATTGTTATTTCTTGGTAAAAGCTTATTTTGTAGTAAGTAACACAGTGTGAAAACATATGCTATAGTTGAAATGAATAAAGTTGAATAACTATGACGTGTTGTTAACCAAGAGAAATGTCATCTGAGGAAAAGATTCAGTCTGGGGTAAATGCTGCCTTTATTGATGTATTCTTTCTAAACTATTGTTTGCAACCAGGAAATATAAAATGTGTGGAATCATTTTAAAGCTGAAGAGATGTTGGACAAGAATTACTATACCAGACTTTGTGTAAGAGTAAAGTTTGATAATTAGAAATAAGACAGATTGTTACACTGTAATAACTGCTAAATGTGTGAGGTAGGCGGGGACTCGGCCCGACAACAACTGTGTTAGAATGCATGTATGTGTGTGATTGGTGAACAGGGATCAGGGGTTGGGCTTAAACTACCTGACCCCTCCCCTTGTTGACAGGAGGTGAACAGTGTATAAAATGTTGTGCTTTGTATGTGACTGGGCGCGCTGCTTATCAGGAACCCACATGGCAGACGTCCCAGTCAGGCTGAAATAAACTATGCTTGACCTGAAATCCTTGGACTTTGGACTCCTATACTTTGAAGCTTCTTTTCCAGGAAACTGGTATTAATAGCCCGCTCTTGGGATAGAAAATATACGACATTAATGGCGTTTGTCGGCAGTCGTCTTAATATTCTTTCCTTCTTTTATGGAGGACGGGGTATGCGAGAAGAACCTGATTTTTTGTGGTTTTATTTTTGATTTTAAGGGCGATGGGCTGGTTTTCTGGAGAAGGGGTTTTTGGGGGGGATAGATCCAGGGCCCAAGGTAAGTGTGCTTTGTGGCACAAAAATGCTTCTTGAGCCGGTAAAGGCCTTGGAGCTGAAATTGTTCTAAATTATACCTTATAGCGATATATAGGCCTTCATTTTCCCAGAATCGTTTGACTGGTGAGCAAGAGTAGGAGAGCTTCTTTCGAATTGATTTTGGAAAAAACAATATTAGTGTGTGTGGAGGTTTTGGCGCCCCTTGAAGTGTTTCAGATTCGAATAACCTGGGAATGAAAGACAATGGCTTATTTATCTTGATTTTCTTGAAGTCTTCAGTCAATTGCAAGTCAGTTAATAGTAAATATATTCTGATATATTTGCAAGATGTTAAGTACAAGAAATTGACTGAATATTTGCAGAGGGGGAGATGATTAGCCTGGTCAGAAAGCTCATTTTACTCGTCTTTGGGACCTTTCACAGGAGTGTTAAATGCTTACATATTTTATATAGGAATCCATTCATATTACAGAACCGTTTGATCAGTGAGCTAAAAGGCAGTGAAGTCAAAAAGAAGTTTATTTCAACTCGGTTCAGTACTCAACGATAATAGGTTGCATTATAATACAATGACATTTAGAACAATATCGATTCGCCTTCCAAAATCGACGAGCTGTGAGGGGAAGGAGAGCTTGCAATGGTCGTTTTTGAGAGTTGAATGCACTGTAAATACGTTTGAACTACAGGACTTTGAATAATGTACATAGGAACGTGAACGCACGCACGCACGCACGCACGCACGTAAGAAGTTTTTGGGACTCAGTTACTTTGGTAAGGGGTCCAGGACAGGCTCAGACGCTCATGCGTGGAGGTGTTCTATTTTTGTAAAGGCATTGTTTTTGGGACTCAGTTACTTTGGTAAGGGGTCCAGGGCAGGCTCAGACGCTCTTGCGTGGAGGTGTTCTATTTTTTGTAACGTGATGATATGTGTATAAGAAGATGATGAGTAAGCCTTGTAGATATCTTGGGAACATTGCAAAATACTTGTAATTATGAAAATTACTATCGGCATAAGTCTAACAATTAGTCGAATCAAATCGTTGAGTAGTATAGCAGAATATGGTTTCTTCCTATGAGTATGTATTTTGTAGTGTTCTACCGTGTAGGGAGAAAAGAGATACATTTAGGTACAAGGCATTGTTTATTTTGTGATCGCATGGGAGTTTTTTTTTTTTGGGGTTGAATTTTTTATGTGTTACGTTCGTAATGCGACTTTCTTTGTGACCGTTTTGCTAGCGGCTACTTCCAGGTTTATGGATGGACTTAATTATGTAGGCTTTTCGGTCTGCTTGGAGATGAAAACGTCTTTGTGGGGTCATGGCTTTTCGGCTGTGTAATGATATCTTAATTATCACATTCGTGGTAAGGTTGCTTGTTGGTCTTGTTAAAGTATGTGATGAGTCTTTGTTGTAGGGGCGAGTGACATGTTTGTGAGTATGTGTGTTGGAGGTACAAGGAGGAGATTTAGATGATCAGAGGCTGCGCGCGCTGGACGCAAGGAGCGTGTGATCACTCTTACTTTGAGGTTACTTGGTGGCTTTTCGGCTGCGTACCACTTTCGTGGTGATGCTATTTTTTTCTTGGACTGGACAATGAAGATGTGAGTGTGATTCTGTGTCTGTGTTTGTCTCTTGCGTGAATCTTTGACGTTGTATGACTGGTCTTTTGTGTGGGTGTGTGTGTGTGTGTGCGCATATGTGTTGGCGAGCGGCGCATTTTGCGTCTTGTGGAGGAAGTTTTATTTTTATTTTTTTTTGGACTGGATGTTGAGAGTTTTTTGGTGCTTGGAGTAACTTGGATCCGGTGTTGTTTTTGAGATAGATTGGTGGATTTCATTTTTGTACAACATATCTTTTGCAAAGAGTGTTGTAGAGGGGTGAGATGAAATGATTGTTTCAATATTTAACTGATATAACGATTTAGTCTAAATGATAGCGAAAATAATCTTTGAACTGTTAAAGTAATCTACAAGAGAGGACAGTAAAAAGTGTATTTAGAAAAAAGGAAAAATTGGAATGTTACAGTAAAGAAATAATAAGAGCAAAGGTTAAAATTTGATCAACAATAGATTTGTAGATGTTCGTGTGAAGATATTTAAATATTGAGAGCTAAGGTTTTATTATATAGGATTGATTCGATTTGATTTGTGCTTCATTTATGACGGCTTAATTATTTAACTGGTCTAATATGTTGTTATGAGTGTGTTGTCCTTTTGTGTCGAATCAGGGTTGTCTTTGGAGAGAATGCAAACCGGGGAATGCATGCCTTTGGAAGATCCTGTTATCTGGCCAGAAACAGGGTTGCTTGTGTTCTTTCCGAGAACACCAAGGCTTGAACACGGAGTGGAAAAGCATAACATGGTCACATTAGGATTTGTTGGTGTTACTTTAAATATTGAGGGACATGTGATATAGCTAGCATGTGTGCTTCGACTAAAAAGATACACTTTATTTAATTGACTCAGCCGTGAATAAGTACATAGACAGTGTTGATTTAAAATTATGGTTTGGATATAATGGAAGGTTAAAATGGAGAAACCGTAAAGTATAAGTTTCACTGGCTTTCTGATTGCAGGGGTTTGGGGGTTCATTCCAAAAAACACCTGAACTATACTGAAACAGGGAGATATTTGTGATTCTTATTTTGCTAAAGTGAATTAGATTTTAGTTTATTAAATAGGAGATCTCAGGACAGAGTCATTGTTGGCCTTCTGATGGCCAAGAGATGAAGGAGGTACACTTTTTCGTTCAGGTTTTTAAAAGGACATAGACCTTTCTCTTTGGTGCTAAAATGTAAACTGTAAATTTGCCTTAAATTGAGTGACAGCTTATAAACAGTTCCCGGTCTGGATCACTATTCTTTTTCATATCACGAATCGACTAATATAATAGAGTTTCGATAGTGGACTTAAATACTTAATTCAGTGGTTCAGTACTGGTGCTAAAAATAGGCTGAAATTCGTTTATCTAAAGGTGACAGAACAATATACAAAATCCAAGCATTTAATAGGAGATGTGTCTGCTTTGAAATTACCACATTTTGTTTGTTTGTTTGTTTTGTTAGGAACCAGGGAAAGAAAGAGAATTTGACCGCAGTTTCAAGGTAAGTGTTGGTTGATGTGAGTTACCAGGGGTGGACAGTCTTTTTCTGGTACAGACCTAAGTAATTAGTATAGTTTTGGCAGAACCTTGAGGGTCACAAATAGGTGGCTGGAGGGGAGTTTATCCTCATGCTCGAGACGCCATGATAGGAATAAGGTAGACAGATTAGATAGAAATTGACAGATAGTTAGGGGGGTCTTAGTTCCATTTGTTTAAACGGCTTTGCACCCTGGTGGCAAAACATCACCAACACTGATCTGTATTTAAGTAAAATAGATTTATTAGGCTTTAAGGAGAGTACACATTTTGAAAATATTGAGAGTAAAAGTTCTGTTATTACTAAATTTAGGACCAAGAGGGGATGTTTGTACAGAGAGTACTGTAGTATAAATTTTGAATTAGTGTTCTGAAAAACATACAAAGGAGGGAAAAATTGAAAAAGTTTGATTGTAATGAAAAATTGAGATAGAGTAATTTATGTAGGAATCAATAGGCTAAGACCTAGTTAAAATGTATTATCTGTTTGGAAACATGTTTGATTTATTAGGAAAAGTCTAGGGAAAGTTTTTGCCGAGTATTTTCCTGTCAGGAATGGAGTTGGAGAAGCTGGAGGAACTTGGAGACACAGATGGCTGATAATCCAGAGGGGATCATGGCTGAGTGGATGGTGTCCAGGGCTGCAAGATGGAGTCGGTGGGATGTCAAATGGAGCCAAAGTCAAAGAAATCGATACACCAGGAAAGCTGTGCTGGTCCGAGGCCCTTCAACCTGAAGTCATCTCAACCCTAGTGTCACGGCATCAGCGGAGAAAGGAGCATCGATCGCCAGGCCGTCGGTCTACTCATCAGCATTGGCTCATCTAACGCATCGCTACAGGACAGCAGGAGAACAGACAGGTCCCGGATGACAGCAGATTTCAAGGAAACTAGGAGCAGCTCAACCAACCAGGAGCCGGTGTGAATCTTCAACCAGATGGCTGCTAACTACTCTTCGAACTACAACACTACAGGACGGCAGAAGGATAGAGCCACAGACGTCAAGCGGACGGCTAGATGGTCCAGAATCCAGATCTGCAGGCCTTGGAGATTCAACCAAGTTGCTGTGTCCAGGTGAAAGTCGTATGCTCTCTCACAGAGAGTTAATCCCTGGAAGCCCGTGTATGTTTGATATGCCTTTTCATCGATGCCACTATAGAGAGGCCGCACAAGTTGCCAACTACTACGCCACCTCCCCATATCAATTCCGTACCACACTTTCCTCTGACTCATGCCCCATCAGGTGTCATTGGAAAATGACACTACACCCTCACCCTTCATCATTTCCACAAAACCCCATTCTTTCCCCTGTCTCAAGCTGTGAACAGTTTCTGATTCAATGAACTGAGGATTTGCCAGGTGCAAACATGGACATTCAAAGAAGAACAATCCAGCAATTGCGTTGTTAGCTTAGGCGAAAAAAGAAAAACAGAAAATCATTTCTGCGCGCGTGGACACTAAAGGACACTTTTGTTACAGGATGCTATACGATGTGTTTTGATCAGTAACCAAATGACGATTGTTTTACAGGTCCAGTGGCATATATAGGCAGGTTGTTAAGTGTTGATTCTTCTTAGGTTGGACAGATGGCTGGAGGAGACTTTAACCCGGAGTTGTATTATTTCACAGGTTTGAAAGTTCCTTTGTGGGAGACGTTGTGAAGTCTCCCAAGAGGGGAATGTGGTATCGTTTCAAACATGGCAACATGATATAACCACAATATTCCATCTAAATGGGTAAACACTGGGAGTTCTACAGTTGTTTGTGCCATCTGGGGGGATGTGATCATCAATTTGCATTCCCAAGCACTTTAAAAGTTCTTGGCCATTGTTTAAGTTTCGAAGCCCAGGTGAGTGGGGGTCTGGGCAGGAAGAGATTTGAAGTCTGATTAAAGCAGTCACACCCTGAGGATCCTGGTCTTTGTTCTGCAACAGCAGAACCCAGCTTTGAGTGTGAACTCAAAACAAGTCATAGAGCCAAGTTCTTTTGTTAATCAGGAGGTTGATTTCAGGGCTATTATCCTTATGCAAGGGTGATGGTCAAAGGGGAACATCTGTTAATTCCCTCTGTCTCTAGGACATGGGACAGAGATGAAGTTGGAGTCAGATTGTTATTTCTTGGTAAAAGCTTATTTTGTAGTAAGTAACACAGTGTGAAAACATATGCTATAGTTGAAATGAATAAAGTTGAATAACTATGACGTGTTGTTAACCAAGAGAAATGTCATCTGAGGAAAAGATTCAGTCTGGGGTAAATGCTGCCTTTATTGATGTATTCTTTCTAAACTATTGTTTGCAACCAGGAAATATAAAATGTGTGGAATCATTTTAAAGCTGAAGAGATGTTGGACAAGAATTACTATACCAGACTTTGTGTAAGAGTAAAGTTTGATAATTAGAAATAAGACAGATTGTTACACTGTAATAACTGCTAAATGTGTGAGGTAGGCGGGGACTCGGCCCGACAACAACTGTGTTAGAATGCATGTATGTGTGTGATTGGTGAACAGGGATCAGGGGTTGGGCTTAAACTACCTGACCCCTCCCCTTGTTGACAGGAGGTGAACAGTGTATAAAATGTTGTGCTTTGTATGTGACTGGGCGCGCTGCTTATCAGGAACCCACATGGCAGACGTCCCAGTCAGGCTGAAATAAACTATGCTTGACCTGAAATCCTTGGACTTTGGACTCCTATACTTTGAAGCTTCTTTTCCAGGAAACGGTATTAAATGCCCGCTCTTGTGATCGAAAATATACTACATGAGTCAAAACAGATACGTATGATGAGTTATCAATGAAGGGCATGACAGGATTTAAAGGGATGCAGTTTCACAACTAGTGAGCCCTAGTTGTAAACACACAATCTTTTCACTTAATTTTTATCAGAGGTGAGCAAACCTTTATGTTGGAGGTCTGATGGATTGCAGACCCCTACGCTGCAGATCGAGGGTATAATATGAGAATAATATGAGATGTGTTAATCAGTGTCAGTAGTGTTAGCAAATGTATGGATGTGGTGTAAATGTAGTGTGGGCTGTTGAATGGTGCAAACAAACAAAGACTAAACTAAACCAAGTGTTGCTGCAATCAGGGAAAGAGAGTGACACTGAGTGCGCCACACCCAGCTTTTTATAGGGCATACTGGGACCGCTGGCCAGATGCTCCCAATGCACCTGATTGGCTCCCCAATTTCCAAACCTACAGGCCCTGTGACAGACACAGGCAAGAGTACACAAGACACAACACAGGCCCTGATAGGCCAGGCTACAGGGGCTGTGACACAATTATAAGTCATTACAACCATATATATAAATGCAAATCCTTGCAATACTGGCAACTAAGAACATGAACCCCTGTTTCTAAATGTTTTTTGACAATTAGAAACATGTTGGAATGCTTATCTTTATGACTGGGTGTGGCTGGACCTCTATTTTACATATTTCAAATAAATATTAGTTTTGAAAAATTGTTTTACTTACCTTAATCTTTGTCATTTTTGGCAAACTTGGTGTCTACTTTATGCTTTTTGAGCATTAGAAACACATTGGAATGCTCATATTTATGATTGAATCCATCTAGATCACTCTGACTTGCTTATTACAAATATGGCCACTATACCAAACATGTTATGTAACATAAAGTTTCATCCAGATTGAGTGTATACAGTAGTTGTAGGAATGAGATCAAATTAAGATCAAACTGGAGAAAACAATGTAATTTTATTGAAACAATATAATATGACAATAGAACCCAAAGTATACAGCAACAGCCAGTACACTATGTAATGTATTGTATAATAGTCAAAGGTGGAATTTGAACAATATGTTTAAATTAGAATCAGAAAAGTTAATTGCTAAACAGCAAATGGTTGCTAGGAATTTGTCTTGGTGTTACTACAACAACAGAACAGCTCTGCAATAACTGATACATACAGTACAGCACCACACACACACACACACACACACACACACACACACACACACACACACACACACACACACACACACACACAAGACCACACCAAGACCACAATGTGATATAAACATATTGTAAACAATTCTATACACCTTTGACTAGTATGATATCATACAGGGGTGGGCAAGATTTATTTCCAGGGGTTCATACTGACTTCGATAAAGTGAGTGGAGTGCCACACATTGTACAATTGAATTGAAATGTGAAACACATGGTGCTGAATTATGTTAAAACTAGAGTTTCGGGGGGCTACGCCCCCCTCAACCCCAGCCGCGCACGGGGCCCAGCGTGGCCGCGTGTATATTGGGGGACCCAAATCGCCGGAGTAAAACTGTGGAAAAGTTTTTTTGAAAAAGGAAAAAATTAGAAGAAATAATATTTTTTATGTTTCAGGGGGTCCACAGGGGGTCCGCGGACCCCCTGCTGGTCCACTGACCCCCTGTGGAGTGTTGGGACGCGCGGGGACACCCCTGGAACATTGCGGACCCCTACGGTGGGTTTTTTTTTGTCATGAAGGTGGTTGCTTGTTTCTGGCGCTTGTTTTTAGAGAACCTGGCATGCCTGGCAACCCGACTGACATCACTGACGTATCCTTGGTATTTGTACTTCCGGGTTGCATAATGATGACATCACTGTCGAGTCCTTTGGTGTCATGAACCTAGAACGGTTTGTTTACCACATTAGCCTGGGCAACGTGCTGTGCTGTGGCCGTCGCTGTTTGTTTGTGTGTTTGGGATGAACATGGCACGTGAAGGACGGACATATTGTGATCGAGACATGAGTGAAGTGAAAGTAACGGCCTGGGTGGAACAAAGGAGGTACGTAAGAAGGGGGGGGGGTTGAAGCAAAGGAGCTGCGTGTGTGGTGTTGTGGAGGAGATGGGCAGAGTGCAATGGCGGCCGCTCGTGTTGTTTCGGCGAAACCCGTCGGCGTTCGGTGTCGGTGGTGTGCACGGTAAACGGTACGAAAGTGATTCACCTTCCGTTTTGTCCGACATTTGGTGAGTAGAATTAATTATGTTGCGCGGTGGAAAAGGTGTAGTGAGCAATGAGATGTCCCCTACGCGACGCGTAAATTCAGCGCGGCCGCCGTGGCGAGTCAGTTGGCGACATGTGGTCTGGCGGTGCGTTGTTTATTCCATAACAGAGCTGTGGGGTGTCCTCACCGAGGGTGCGGAAGTCGGTCGCCATTTATATAGTTAGATTGCATGAATTTGGTAGACAGCCTACCTTACTACAATAAGGTACTTGTCTTCACAACAATAATGTTCCGTTTCTTTCTTTTTTTTTTTTTTTTACAGCTGTACTGTATCACTCTGGTGTACTCTGGCCTTACAATAAAAAGATTACTTGCATAAAACAATCCACGTCAATGCCGTATCAACTTTTAAATGAGCCTGTAAATTTAGACAGTATCTTATCTTGTCTGATATGCATATGCACCACTACATAGGTCACTGATCAAACACATTGCATTATGTTATAAATATGGACTCAAGGTTGACTGTTTCACTGTTACATTATAAACATAAAACATTTGAGTTCATACAGATGGAGAAATGCTGATGGATGGATGGGGGGGGGGGGGGGCATTTTGTTTTTGTTTGAGGACTTGGCGGGCCGGATTAAGATGGTCAGTTTATAGTAATACTATATAGTATTACATTTTATGCTGAGCATTGTTGCACATACTGTACTAGCTGTAGCTGTATCATTAGGAATGAGTTCTACTCTTAAATCATTCTATTATTTCAATAAAGTTGTAAGATTGTAAGATATTGGTTGTTTCATAACATAGTGGCCATATTTGTGATAATCAAATTAGTGTCCTCTAGATAGATTAAATCATAAAGATAAGCATTCAAACATGTTTCTAATTGTCAAAAAACATGATTTAGACACCATTCGTAGCTCATGTGGTTCAAACGTTATAGCCATAGACTTTGCCAGCCCTGGCTGTTCTGTAGAAATATTACACTTACACTACTATGTTTCCCTAAACATAAGTATTCTGAACATTTTGAGCAACTCAGTAAATCTGTAGCTCCAACCGTTTACCATGTTGGAAATAGTCATTTTATGGTTATGGTCATTTTAAAAAGGGCGTGGTCATTTTCGGGTATTTCGTCCTGGAAAGAGAATTAGTCAAAGTTCCAAAATTGTTCCCTGGGTCATATTAGCCAAGAACAGTTGAGATATTCTCTCCTAAATTAAGTGCATACATATTTTAGCCAGGTCCTAAGAGGACTTAGCAGTGGATAATGAGAGGGAGAAGACAAGGCAAGTTTATTTGTATTGCACAAGGCAATTCAAAGGCAGTTCAAAGTGTTTTATACAAAACATTATGAGCATTAAGACACATTATAAAATCCTTAAGACATCAAGACACTGAGCAAAATAAACATATTATAAAAGGACATATTATGAAAAGAAGTAAAAAATTAAATTAAATTATAGTACAGAAGAATGTTTAAATAATCTCAATGAAAGGCAACAATAAATAGAAAGGTGTTCGGCTTTGATTTAAAATAACTATTAGAGTTGTAGCAGACCTGCCGTTTTTGGGGAGTTTGTTCCAGATATGTGGTGCATAAAGACTGACACTCCATGTTCACGCAAGTCAGCAAGTCAGCCACTGTAGCTGACTATCAATGCAGCATGGTCCAAGTCTATTCTGTGTTTGGGATTTCAATAATTAATTGGGTCTTCACTCTTCAGTGCAGTCTGTGCTTTCATCGCACATTACATGAACAACATAAGGTTAAAATGGGAAAGAAAATGTTTAGATTTGTATCTATTTTTTAATCAAAGATTTACCACAGACATGGACAAGTCTAGCTACGGACACATTTGTGACCCCTGCCCTATAATATACTCTCTCAGCACTCCTCTTCCTGTCTCTCTTCACTGTACATTCTATGGCAGAAACAGGCACAACTATTATTTAAAAAAAAAACGTGCAAGATAAATGACCAGTCTGGTTTGAATTCAAATGTAACCTTGAAGTTCCTGATGTTGAGGCAATTCTTTAGGTTGTCACCCTGATTTTCTGGATCACAACCCAGTCATTCTGATCAGCTGTGACTTGTATCCTCAGGCAGGAGGATGCAGAGCTGTGCTGCTTCTCCACATCCTGCGTGACAAACCGCCCTTTCTCCATGGACCCCAACAGGTGGAACCTTTTACAACTTTTCTCTCCATTCTCTGTGGTGACCGGCTCGCGGCCCAGCTCCACCACTGCTGAATGCAGCAGGTCTTTCCCTGAGGACCCTGTTTGCACTAAAACTCCTTTCAGCACAACAGGGTCTTTAAAGACCACTGCCAGGTAATTTCCTTTGATTGGGGAACGGCCCCAGAAGAATCCAGTTCCGGGATTCCAGGCCTCTCTGGGGAAGTGGTTCACATAGACGGACATGTCAGAGTAGACATCTGCTGAGGGATTAGAGTAGGGCTCCTCGTCAAAGTCCTTATCCTTTAACCTGTTGTAGTTGCCCTTAAAGGAGGAGAACATCCCCATGTGCTGGAATAGCGAGGGCTTCAAGCGGATAGGCTCGTTCTGGGTCATCAACTTGTGGAAGTGAGTAAGCAGCCAATCGCAGGGCATTTCCTGGTAGAAGAGGAAGAGTAAACGTGCCAACTGAGGGATTTCGGCAGAACGGTAGAGTTTTCCAATGTAGCCCAGTGCAGAGAACTCCAGCGTCGCCCACGTGACGCCCTGTGCGTTTCGCTCCTGGACATGTCTGCCGATGGTAGACAGGAAGTTGCGCGCTGCGGCCACGTCGTCCTCCAGCTGGAGGTAGTACTGGCTGAGACCAGCGCTGTAGTGAAGCAGGAAGGAGTAGTCTATGTTCTGCTTGGAGCGGAAAGACACCCGGTCTGGAGGATCCTTAAAGTTCCTCTTCAGTCCTGGACACGTGCGCACACACACACACACACACACACACACACACACACACACACACACACACACACACACACACACACACACACACACACACACACACACAGTGGGGGATTATAGAAATCATCATGAAAAAAATCAGGTAATCATAAAAAAAACATCATAACGAATGAGACAGAATGAGAAAATACGAGAGCGAGAGAGGGAGACAGAGAGAATTACTGAGACCAAGGAAGAGAGGGGGAGAGTTAGACACAATGGGAGAGAGAACAAGAGAATGGGAATTTAGCACGCTTAAAGATCAGTTCAAACGCACACAAACCATGATGAAAATCTGGTAACATAAACATGCACACATGGTACCTGTGAGAGGGGGGTAATACTGCTGAGGAACATGTATCACTAGCAACTGGCCCTGCTCAAGCTCTGAGGTGAATGCAGCTCTGATTTCCCGCACCGTGCCATCTCTCCAGACGGCATCGAAATCTGCCAGCAGTAACACCACCACCATGGCGGAGCGCTCTTCCTGAGACGACTGGGAGAATATGGAGCGCAAGGTGTCGTGAAGATAGCTGCCCTTCAGCCTTTTCACTGATGCTAAACCAATAGCTAGGAAACCTGAAAAGGATACAGAAAGTAGGTGAGTCACTATTGTACAGGTATTGCGTGGTCACACACATATACAGCGTGTGTATTAGGATACACCGTTTTGTTTTACAGCATGGCACCAAAGGAGCCAGCCCAGGCGTCTGAATTGGTCATTGTAGGTGTGTGTGTGTGTGTGTGTGTGTGTGTGTGTGTGTGTGTGTGTGTGTGTGTGTGTGTATGTGTCTGTCTGTCTGTCTGTCTGTCTGTCTGTCTGTCTGTACTGTATGCGTGCGTGTGTGCGTGTGTGCGTGCGTGCGTGTATGTATGTATGTCCTCTGACATCATTTATGTACCAATTTATGTACCATCTTTATGTACCAACAAAAGTAGACCAACTACACACAGCTCAGCTGATGCTGCAATGCCAATCAAGGCTAGCACTCAGCTGATGCTGCTCAGCATCATTACCACACAATGCCTACACATCATTGGTGGTATAGTATGCGGTATTCGCAAACCTTTACTACTATTATTTGTACTCTGTTGCTATTTATTTCCATTTGTCCTGTTGCTATGTCATGTCAAAGAGCCATATACTTGTATATAAGATGTGACAAATAAAATATTGAATCTTTAATAAAGGTGGGGGTAAAGATTAAAAAGGTCCATTACATAGAATTGTTTAAAAATAATTGATACATTTTTGTAATCAATTCCAGAACAGTTTGTGTGTGCAACAGGATGCTGCAGATGTTCTACCAGTCTGTATTGGCCAATGTCCTCTTCTCTCCACTGCTGGGAGAGTTACTGTACATTGACACAAGGGACAGTAACAGACTAAACAAGCTTGTGAAGAAGGCAGGCTCTGTCGTTGGTGATGAGAGGTGATGGCGGAGGTGAAAACAAGGAAGAAGTGTTTTTTTATCTGTCCTGTTTTTTATGACTGCTGTAACTGCCTGAATTTCCCTCATGGGATCAACAAAGGTCTGTCTGTCTGTCTTGACGTCATTTACAGTAAGGTAACTATCATGGGACCTTTGCTGTATGTCTCCCCCCCATCTCTCTCCCCATTTCCTGTCAGCCTACTGTCCTGTCAAATAAAAGCATATATCTTTTTTTTTTAAAGACGGGGTGCCGTGATTTTCAGTGATCCCCCCCCCCCCCCCCACTAAAACATAATCATCAGGTATTATGGTTATACTAGGAGGAAGATTTTTTTCAAAAAAGTGTACAGAAAGTGTTAAAATTATGTTTTTAAGTATACCTGGTTCTCACCTTAGCACCTCCTCCACCACCTTAGCACCGCCCACCTATCCTAGTCCCTCCTCCTCCTCATGCCCACAACCATAGATATAGAAACCTAGATACCTCATTGGCCTCTGCAGTTCATTGCAGCGACTGGTATCTCAATACAAGGCTCTTCCGCAGGGCTGTTTGACTACTGATCAATCACATTGCTTTAACTACTGGCCAATCACAGCGTGTCTAACTGACTAGTTGCTGTGCGACTGCCTCTTAAGAAAAGACCGGCCCCACCTGCCTTTGATTGGCCTACCGAACGCCCCCTTCTGTGACGCACACGGAAGTTTCCAGCTTGCCCAAGCCTTATATGGGATAGCCCTGCGGAACAAGGAAGCGTGCCCGAGATACGAATGCTTCAGAGCCGAAGGAGGCGTCTACCTTTATATGTCTATGCCCACAACTGTTGTGTTATGATAATGAGGGGGAGGGTATATTTTTGCTGTGTCATTAAAGTGCTGTTTTTCTATTGGCACGTTTGACCCTCAAGGTTTCAGCCTCCAGGAAGAACCTCAAAATAGTCAAAGAAGACACAAAACACCATAAAAACACCACCAGGGGGCTTATTGAAGTTCTATCAACCTCATAGACACATGAAAAACAGAAAAGGTGCAAAACCATGGCACCACCTCTTTAACATGGCACTATTGTGACATTCTAAGATACAGTGAAGGCATCTCTGTGGTCACTTTCACAGCATCGTCTAGTATTCATGCACACGCCTGAATGAGTATATGAACACATGCACACACTAATTTCCTTGACACATATCCACAGTTAGCTGACATACAGTTAGGAAACATAGAAAAGATCAATGGAGCCTAATTTCTGTCTCTGATTTGGTTGATAAAGCCTCTTTGATAGAGATTGATTATACAATATTGTTTCCAATGAGAATGCTCCCATTAATGTTCTCTCGCACAATCACTGCTGAAAGACATGATAATGTAATTCACTCTGTGAAATTAATTTCTAATTAATGTCGAATTAGATTAGATAGATTTTAGAAATGGTTAGTACAATGTGCGTTTCTTACTCACTGTGTTTGCTAGCTGGCACTCCAGCGAGGAGCTGATAAGATATGTTGAAAGGCATGTAACCTCCCTGTTCGATCCAAGAGTCCTTGCTGCTCAACCTCATGGTGGACAGCCATGTCAAATCTGGCAATGCATTTGCCAAGTCCTGTCACGCACGCACACATGTGAACATGCACACACACACACACACACACACACACACACACACACACACACACACGCACACGCACACGCACACGCACACGCACACGTGCACACACAAACACACACACACACACACACACACACACACACACACACACACACACACACACACACACACACACACACACACACACACACACACACACACACGTGCACACGTGCACACACAACACACACACACACACACACACACACACACACACACACACACACACACACACACACACACACACACACACACACACACACACACACATTTAAGGAAAACATGTAATTTTTAAGTTATAATATTACGGTACAATAGGATATAATTTTTTTCTGCTTGCTTAGCATTGCAGAGGTTATCACAAAAAGAGAAATGGCCAGTCTATATGGGCATATCTGCACGCCCGCCAGACAGACAGACATGCAACTAGAACTTTCACCATCCAAGGATATGTAGTTGCACTCACCAACAGACAAAAAAAGGACAGTGCCTCAATTTCACTAATTTATTTTGTAAATGCTGTACTGGGAGAGCAATCAATATATCAACAAAACTCTTCTTAAATTGACTAATATGATCTAATCACAGACAAAATTACACAAAAGTGAAAAAGCAATACTACAATTTCTGAAGTAATGTCAAGATAACATTTAGAGAGTAAAAAATATATAATTGGAGAAAAACATAACAACAGAACACCAAAACAATATTGGTACTGATATTAGCAGCACATAGAAGAAAGTAGCATTTCTGAGGAGCCAAGTAACAATCTAAAAACACACATTCAATGGTTGTCAGCAGCAAGTCTAAATTGTATTATCACAAAAATATAATTTCTGAGTCTATATGGTAATGTACTCTTGAAAGACTCAAGATAATCAAAAATCAAACGTTTTGATTATTAGTTAATCTTATACATTTAGAAGAAACATTTTAAACTAAAGTCATCATTCGACCCAAATGGATCACTGTATTTAGGGTGTAAATCCAAAACATTTCTCTTTGAGAGAGTAGTTTGGCAGTACCACCTCTGACTGAAGTGGTGACATGTTTGCTGTGCATATGGCTGTTTTGTTCTCCCTTTGCTTTAGACAGCGTTTTATTTGGCCTACATAAGGTTTTCCACAATGGCAGGTTAGATTGTACACCACAGAGGTGGTGCTACCGTTGATGAACTGTTTAATATAAAACTGTTTTCCAGTGAGTGGGTGTGTGAAGTACTTCTCGATGATGATTTAAATTCATCAAAGCTTCATCGGAAACAACAATTAAGCAATGACATTTGGCTTCATGGGGACCTATTTTCCCAGACTAGGCCTATGTCGTCTATTTTCCATTCATGTAGGCTATAGGTTTATGCAAGATTGCACGTCTAGATTTTGGGTCACAATGCGTGTGTGGGTTTGTGAGTGCTTACAAGTCTAGAAGAAGGGACCTGGTTGAGAATAGCTAATGCCACAAGAAACAAAACTCCCACAGCAACTGTTTGCTTCAAATGACACCGCATTTCCTTTACAAGCACCTACGAGAGAGAGAGAGAGAGAGAGACAGAGAGAGAGAGAGAGAGAGAGAGAGAGAGAGAGAGAGAGAGAGAGAGAGAGAGAGAGAGAGAGAGAGAGAGAGAGAGAGAGAGAGAGAGAGAGAGAGAGAGAGAGAGGGGGGGGGGGGGGGGCACAAAGAGAGAATAGGCCTTTCATTTTGTCATTGTGTAACTCAGTCAGCACAGTAGTAAATAATTCAACAAAACAGCTAAATGTTTCAGGGTAACAATCTACTCTACTACACTGTGTGTGTGTGTGTGTGTGTGTGTGTGTGTGTGTGTGTGTGTGTGTGTGTGTGTGTGTGTGTGTGTGTGTGTGTGTGTGTGTGTGTGTGTGTGTGTGTGTGTGTGTGTGTGTGTGTGTGTGTGTGTGTCCTAACCAAAGTGCTAAAATATCATCAGCTAGAGCAGACCATCTCTCAGCTAGGCTACAGATATAGTCTAGGACACATGCACAAGTTGGTTGTGAGGGGTCTGCAAATGGCCGGACTCTCCAAAAGGAGGGCTAAACAATTAGCAAGGTACTGCTCAATATCAGCTATTATAGGAAGCCGCTCAATTTACACACAAAGAATTTCACTTGCTTTTACTTGTAACTGACACTGCCTTTTACTTGTAACTGACTTTGTGACAATAAACCTGATTCTGATTCTGAATTTAAAGGAGGCGTTGTTTCCTTTACCCATGATTGTTGTCCGCTGTGTTCGACAAGTATGCCATTTTTTGTTTTGTATGTAACAATGCTCTGCTTTACATGCACTTTGTAACTGGCTGTTTTCCCTTTATCTGACTGCACTGGCAGTGTTCATGTCCTTTGTACATCCTGTACTTCTTATTATGTGGACATGAATACATATTTCAAATGTGTGTGTCTGTGTGTGTGTGTGTGTGTGTGTGTGTGTGTGTGTGTGTGTGTGTGTGTGTGTGTGTGTGTGTGTGCGCGCGCGCGCGCGCATGCATGCATGCATGCGTGCGTGCGTGTGTATTTGTGAGGAATACCCTGGTCTGCCTTTCAACAATAATGGTTTGATTGGGATTTGTGCGTGCGTGCGTGCGTGCGTGCGTGCGTGCGTGCGTGCGTGTGTGTGTGGACATTGTAACTGACCCCCTCATCCAGGTCAGGGCAACAGTCACCTATGCTGGTCACAGTCACCTGCTAAGAGCTACAGGTGCCAGGTGAGCCCTCATGGATCTACACCAACATCGACACTGGAATGTACTAAAACTCCAGGGGAAACTTGTATGTATTCCCTTTACTGATCACTCTATCTCACACTCATTCCTTAAGAACACTGCGCTCAATGAGGACATCATCACATTCACTGTAAAAGTCAGACTACAAGTCCTTCCCACCAGACTCAATCTTTCCATCTGGTTCCCCACCACTCAGGTCCCTCATTGCTTGCACCACAGCACAGAACAGATCACTGAAACACTGTCACACATCTTGAATGGCTATTATGCATACACAGGGTTATGCATATCATGAAAATATATGCCATGATTGTGTGAATGTAGCCTTAAAGGAGTAGTTCACCCCAAAAAAAACGTATTTTCTATCAATTACGCAATTGTGTAATTGATAGAAAACTAGAAAAAGTGCTCCTTGGAGCACAGGTCTCCACCAGGTCAGGTACGTTATTGTGGCCTCCTGGTGGCGCTATAATAGGCCAATGTGAAAAGGGTGCCATTTATTCTTAGGTCGTTCACTGCAATCGGACACTGCATTCATGATTTGAGGCATTTTGTTCCAAAAATGTGTTTTGCTAAATTAGACCTGCTGGTGGCGCTATAACAGGCCAATGTGAAAAAGGGTGGCATTTCTTCCTTGGCCTAGTGGGAATGTGTTTGTGAAATTTCACAAAAATCGCAAGCTGCGTTCATGATTTGAGGCATTTTGTTCAAAACGGACCAATCCTGCAAATTTTGGAAGCAAACCTTAGCCAATGAGGATGGAATATGGGGAATCGGACAGATCCGTGTTGATCACATGACTATAGAGATACTGTGTACCGATTTGCATGACGTTTGGATAAAATCTGTAGGAGTAATGTAAAAAAAAAGGGTTTTGCACAAATCGGCCTCCAGGTGGCGCTATAACAGGCCCATGTGAAAAATTTGAGCCAGAGGTTCTGAATTGGCATCCAGGGAGTGTGTGTGCACAGTTTCGCAGTGACCGGGCCAACGGTGCCGGAGATTAGCTGCAAACACACAGACAGGACGGACACACAGACACACGGACAAACGGACGGACGGACGGAGGGTAAAACATACTCTCTCGCCAGGCCGAAAGACAATAAGTAATTTTTTTGGGTGAACTACTCCTTTAACTGTACCTTTAATATTTGTATGCTCTCCTTTATGTGGACATGAATACATTGTTAAAATGTGTGTGTGAAACAAATTAAGATTAATTAAGATTAAGATTGATTGAATTAACCCACAGGTCAGAAACTATACTAAAACACATTGTTAAAATAACATAATACATCCAAAAAGTGTTTTTGTTAAAAGTTAAAGCTCTATTTACTGATAGACTGCTCAGTAACAGGGGTATCCCTCCCTCCAGCTCTTTAATAAACAGAAAATACATTTTCAGGTGGGTTGCCAATTTCATCCAGTCAGGAAAGATCTCTCCTTCAATTTGATATGGTTCTGATTCCAACTTTGTGTGCTGATTTCTTTGCTTAATCTCTTCCAATTTCACATGTTCATGGTCTAGTCTGTATGAGTTGTCTCTTCTGATTGGATTAAATTGGTATCCCTACCTGAAAATCGTTATTACAAAAAATATTAGCCAACTTGCATGCAGACCCCTGCTCTTTAGCGATGAGATACACAGAAAAAAAAATCACTTACCCCTTTAAGACACAAAAGTTGAAAAAAAAGTTGAAAAAATAAAAAATAAATCCCTAATAGCCTAATTCAGGAGTAGGCAACTACACAAAAGTACAGGGTAGTCACTATAGAAAAGAGTACGTTATTGCTATAGATCACAGTTGACAAAATGCCTGTATCACGGCATCACAAGCGGTGCTGTAGCAGGTGCACCTACAGTATATCTGGTCTCAGCCAGGCCGGGCGGATCGTCGATTAAAAGGCAGACTGTATGTAGAACAGTGTTGAGACACGAGCTCCTCCAGCAGAGCAACGATAATAATGGGTTGGTCACTGGCCACGTTTCCACAGGACAGATGACTTCCTCATTATGTGCTGTAACAGGTAGTTACAGCAACATGTAGCCTGAAGGGCTAAAGATCATGTCTATTATTCATATCCATTGACCTGTTTTATTTGCATGGGGCTGCTGAGCTCAATTAGCTAATTTTGAGGTATTTTTTACATTTCTGGAGTATTTCCAATGTTCTACTCCACTACATCTCAGAGGCAAATATTATGCCTTTACTCCACTACAATTATTTGAAAATAATGTTTTACATATATTTGTTTATTATTATTGTATTATTACAAAACATACATTACCCACGTCAGGCCTATATACATTTTTGGCTAGTTATCGAAACATTTGAAAACTTGTGGGACATTCTGCATAATGAGTACTTTCTACTTACTTTAAGTACATTTTGATGCCAATACCTTTGTACTTTTACTCAAGTATATTTTGAATTCCGGACCCTTACTTGTAACAGAGTATTTCTACATTGCAGTATTGATACTTTTACTTAAGTAAAACAATTGTTCCCACCACTATATTTTAGTGTAAATGTTAGAACTTTGTACAAACTTATGTCCATGCAGAGAGAGAGTAGCCTATAGTCTACTTGCTGTGTATTTTTGAGAGGCCATGCTGCATGGCCTCTCAAAAATACACATGGCCCATGCAGGATTCGAAAGTGGTGTCTGTCATGCCATCGCAATTGGCCATGACGTGCAGCGTCATCACTATACACTACAGTATTATTATGATCTCAAGGGTGACGGAGACAGACGAACTGCGTAGTCATCATCAGTCAAAGTAGCCTAGGTACGTTCATGAGTCATCATGACACCTGTGATGTGATCACATAACAGCTTGCTTTCTTTTTTTCTTTTTTTTTTTACAGTTAAAGGTCTCTTTTGTTGTTAAAGCATAAAACAAAAGAGAGGAGGAGAGGAGAGGAGAGACCATCAAAAATACTGTAGCCATGCAGCAGCAAATTAGTAAAAAATACTTAAAAGTTGATAAAAAGAGTAAAAATACTTAACTCTGTTACAATTAAAAGTCTCGAATTAAAAATGTACTTGAGTAAAAGTACAAAAGTATTGGTATCAAAATGTACTTATAGGGACCAGTAGAAATTTACAGAAGGGGTTCCCTGGAGGAAAATAGGGGAGGGTCATGCCTTTCTAATTTTAGTCTAAGGGAGGGTCAGCTAATTTTACTTTGAATCCAAGGGAGGATCATGCAATTTTGAATTGATAAAATAGTCCGTTTTTTATATACCTTTTTACTACAACAGAACAGTGGTCAATGACCCCTCTCTATTTCAAAGGATACGAAGGATTCAAATCAAGTAACACTTTGGTCTATTTAGAATCAATGACGGTCGTTAACAAGCCATCAACGCACAGCGAATGTGAACGACCCAATCTATTCAGCGTCTTAATAGCCTAATTTGTTTTATATAATATATATATTTCCTACCCATCATACATCCAGCTAAACTAACTTATTATTTTATCTCTCTATACCTATCCCAAAATCTAATTCAAACAATCGCAAACTTGATATGTATTGTAATGTTTTCTATCCCAAGTAGACTGCACAGTTGATTTTAGTTCATCCATAATATGATAATCTTTACATCCAAAATTAGGGTAGCAACTCGGTTGGCAAGGATTGTTATGGATTGGCAGATGTCACCCTATGCCACCCCAAACAACTGCCCCTGCCCCTATGACCGTTCTGATTGCTAATGGAAAAGTCATAAAACAATAAGCATTTTTCCTGCTCCACAGCGACACACACACACACGCACACACGCACGCACGCACGCACGCACGCAGGCAGTTTCTCACATGTAGCAGCCCCAACTTTCACTCAAAAGTCCAGTACTTTTGCATGCTGGCTCTCAATTCTGAGCATAGCTGTTTGTCAGCCGTTAATTTTCCAATGTTGAGGGCAAGTGATGCTAGCTTTAAGGTTAGCTGAGCTCAAACCCAGCATTACTCAATGGCAAACCAGCAAAAAAGGCTCAGAGGGGATCTTTAAAAGGATCCATACATTTGACAAACTCAGTCAAACTAGAGGGATTATTTTCCCAATCCCAATCAAAACGTTATTGTTGAAAGGCAGACCAGGGTATTCCTCACAGATACATTCATATGGGTGAGATACAGCTGCTACCAGACTCATTTTACCCGTCTTGCCCACATACCCACAAAACATACTTGAAACAATCCCAAACTTGTATGTATTGTATTCTACTGCTGGTATAGGCTACTCAATTTGTTATTTTGTTCATAATATAATATTCATTTCAGAAATCGGGGTGGCAACTAGGGTGCCAAGGACTTGTTATGGCATCAGAGTGGCAGCTGCCACCCTATCTATGCCACCCTGTAGAACTGCCACTGCTATGTCAAGATCCTCTGGTGTCGCTATGAGCATTAAGCATAGTATTTGGCTGCTGCAGCTATTATGCCGTAAATGTGTCTGATTTCTAACCACTTTAAATCTGGTGTCCCTATTTTTGTTATGTCATTATAGGCGAAACATTTCTAACGTTTACAGAAATAGCTGATCTACAAGCTCTATTTTTTTAAATTCGTGGTATAGGACTCTCCAAAATCAGGATATTGAATGAGCCCTCGCAGTCTCTATGCTCTGGCCCCCAGGTACTAGGAAAAAAAACATTTACGGTAATTAGTAAAAATAGCAGATCTACAAGCTCACAACGCATCGCTTCGCACCGCGTTGTAAGCTTGCAGATCTGCTATTTTGCGTGTTTGGGTCCCAGGCAAACATCTAATTTCTCTTTTGGGTCTTGAGCTAAAAAGTTTGGGAACCACTGGTCTAGGGTACCTCTGTGCTGCTGGTTGCTGTGGACACTTCAGTATAATTCACGGCTGAGGAAACAGTGGATTTTATCCAGGCACAAGGGAACCAAAACACAACAGACAACAGTGACCATTAATGTTCACAGAATGGCAACATGCCAACACATTTTAACCTATTAATTAACTTGCTTAATCAAATGCTATATGTCTTCATTGTCTTTGAATAAATAAGGCTATGTATAAGTAAATTATCACCCTGCATTCTTTAAGTTTTAATTCTAAAAGAATTTGGACATTGCTTTAAGTGTGTAGTTATGGAGTAAAGGTCTTTCTGTCCATGTGATGCAGACCTCTGTGTAGGAGAGTGGCAGTATCATACCCACGGTGTACTGTATAGCACAAACAGCCAGAAGCAAGCAGAGCCAATCTAGGTTAAAATGGTTGTGATTTGGCATTAAGTTAGAGATGGTTAAGTTTAGGTATAATAATAATACATCCGTTTATAAAAACTGAACAAATAAAAACAACTTTATTACGAGAATAGCTAGTTAAAAAGCGAAAAACTAAGCAAACAAAAACATTAAAATTAGAAGGCAAAAAGGGGTGGCTTTGGTGTGGTTAAGATCAGGGAAAGGATCTGGGAGGGGAGTAACCAATTAAATTGCATGACCTCAATATACCGGATTCGGAGTGTGTAGAAATTAGGTTCAGGAGCCACAACCTTACAATTTCACATTTCACTGTGAGGAGGACGTCATCATATTTCATGCTGAGTGAAATACAACAAGCAATAACATTAAAGGTTAAGGGTGTTTCAGCGATGTTCATCTTTATTTTGAGCCAGACAGAAGAGCTTCACCATCCCTGTGTTTGTGTGTGTTCACACACTTTCTGAGCACATTGTGAGCAGGACAGTAGTGAGGACAGAGAGAAATCCCATCAGGGCTTCGTCATCTCTTGGCTGCTGCTTAATAGTCACTTTTACTCCCTCCTCGCTCTCCTCATTCCCCTCTTTTGACCCATTTGCCTTTGCTTCCTCTCCCAGGCCCTCCTCTTCCTCACTTTCTTCCATCTCTCTGTCATCCACATGTTTCTTTTCTCTTTCTCCTGCATTTTCCTTCCCCCCCTCCCCGGTGTAAAGCAGTTCCCCGAGGATGAGCGTGTCATGGGGCGGCTTGGAGGAGGCAGTGTGCATGGTGCGTGTGTACAGGTACACTTTCCAGGGCAGCGCATGGGGTGGTGTGAAGGCAAGCGCCTGGATGTTGACAAGCTGCAGCGCCACCTGGAGGCTCTGCGGCGAACCGCAGGGTGGGGCAGGACACGGGACAAACTTTTCCACGCATACGTGGTCCACTCCTCCGGCACCTAGGAGCAGAAAGGTTTTGGGGAAACAAGAGCGTAGGCTTTAGTTGGGTTGTAAAGGGTCAGTATTACAGTAACTTTTAGATTTTGATGATTTCATTTCCTGTGCTCTAGCACCACCCTCAGATCAATATTTTATGGCCCCCATAGCAGCAAGGCTCTATCTGGGGATTGCAATGTTGATTGTTTGGTCGGTTGGTAATTTTATCGGCACTGGTACTCGATGTGTCCTGCCAAGGGTTACAAATTCTGCCACCCTTGCAGCGGCGTAACGAGGCAATAGTGGGCCCCGGCGCGGGGTGGTCACCGTGGGCCCTCAACCCCCCCCCTCCCGCCGCCACCTCCACCGCAATGGAAAAGCCCAAACTAGGCATTTCGGTCTATAAACCAAGAGGACAGCGGCGTACTGTACAATAGTTACGAGATCTAGATGAACGTGTACCTCGCCTCTTCTGACTTCCAGTGTTGCCAGATTTTGCGACAGAAATAAGCAACCAGGTCTATGAAATGTTATTTTTTTATTATTTTATTTTACCAACGGCACGGGTGTGCCCCAAATGATTCTGGGCCCCAATGGAACTGCGTTGTCTGCGTCCCGCTAGTTACGCGTCTGCACCCTTGGCATGGCACATGGACTTTGGAACGTACACACCTTGGAACTGACGTAGGGAGTTTCTGAATGTAAATATACAAACCAGTTTGTTCACCAGAATGTGCAGGTTTTTAATCAAACATTCCACTATGGGACATGGAGAACCAGCGCAAGTCACCTGACCGGTGACACAACACAAGCCATACGTGTGGCCTCACCACCTTTCCTGGGCACTGACTTGTAAAAGCCTCCCCCTCCCCCGGTAGGTACACTGCCTTGCAGCCAACAACACAATAACTATTTTTAGCTGTACCTCAACAGGTTCTACAGTGCACATGCATACACAATACCAATACCATATTATAGGACGACTTCACCCATTTTCAACCGATCTTCATATAATTGGTCCTCACTAATGCTCATGATAAAATGACAAAAATAATTCTACTCCGTCTGTGTCTCAGAAGAGGTCTGTGGACACTTCAGAAACGCTCTCTGTTTACCTTGTCCAGCCTGTTGCAGCAGCCACAGGCCCTCAAACTCCTCTGGGCTCAGAGCTGGAGAGAGGGACAGGCTGAGAGGGGCCAAATCACCAGAGGCAGGAAGCTCAGTCGACGATTCTGAGCAGAGAGTGGCACTACCTGGGCCTATTGGGAGAGAAAAAAGGATGGAGAGACAAGGGAGACACAGGCGTGGAGGAGGGAAAGGGGAGTTGCAGAGGAATAGAGGAGGGAAGGAGGCAGAAAAAACGTTTATCTAAAAGGTAGAGTGGGCTGGAGTTTAGTCTCTTGTTTTTTGGAGGTGTTCAGACCTCACCAAGGGGCCCCATGTGGGTGGCTCAATTACCAGCTTGTGATGTAATTTGTTAGAATTTGAGTTCACAACCCATTGTTAAATCATTTTCAACCGGGTGTCCCTAGTTGAGCATGTAATTATAGGCAACATTTTTCAAAAATAGCAGCAATAGAGAAAATAGCTCAACTACAAGCTCATATTGTAGGCTTGCAGATCGTCGTACAACAAAGTATATCAAGAGGGATTTATTTGTCACTTACTCAAACAGGTACTGTACATGTTCCACAGAGACTAAGATGATAAGAAAGAATATAGGGCTCAAGAAAAAAAACAGACAATTAAACACAAGCCAAAGATGAATGAACAAAACCTAGAAAAGGGTTACTTTCTACACTCACCACTGAGAGTTTGCTCTGCCTGTCTTGGGTCCAGGGAGTCAGGGAAGTCAATCTTGGGCTTGAGGTCAGAGGGCGCGTGTTTAGGGCTCTCCCCACTTGCTGAGCCCGCCTCCGCAGCATCATGCCTCAGGGGTTCTAAAGTGTTAAAGCTCTGTGCCCACTGGCTGACTGGCTCCGCCGGGCGTCCAATCAGGACACCCAGGGAGGGGTCAGATCTCCGGCCATGGAGAATTTTGCGCGTCTCCTCTATCCCACATTGTAACAGGCGGTAGTAGAGCAGCGCCTGGTCACGCACACACATGTCTGTCTCTTCCTCTAAAACATGAAGGAACGGTAAGAACAACATTAACGTTGACAGCCATTTAAACATTAACAGATCTCTTTCTTTCTTTCTCTCTCACTAGCCCTGATAATCTGCTCGTTTGTTCTGCTGTATTGTGCTCAAAATAGCCAACATTAATAGTGGCAACTGGCACAAGTTCATGTCGGACACAACCATTCTGCAACATATACTGTATTTGACATCGAAGATGAAGATGTAAGTATTAGAAAAACATTAGAAACAATGTTTTGATACATTTTTAATGTTATGTTAGCTCTAGGTATATGTTCAGTGGCGTGCACAGACATTTTGAGGGGCAGGTGCTCAAGTAAATTATACTTTTTTTTGTTTACTTGGCCTGCTCTTTTTTCCCTCTACACCTATACCTCTTTGCCAAAAATAGCCGATCTACAAGCCCACAACGCCTCGCAGCGCAAGGCCAAAAATAGATCTGCTATTTTTGGCTAAAGTTCTCCTCAGAAAAGGGATGCTAGGTTTCGAGTGGTTATGGTAAAAAGAAAAATCATATCACATAAAGATTTGGCGGACCCCCTGTAGTAACTCTGAGGACCCCCTAGGGGTCTCGGACCCTCTGTTGAAGACCCCTGCTGTAAACTGAAGAAAGAAAAACTTTTTTTTGGTCTTTTATTCGAAAGGGCACTTCTGGTCAAGAGGGCAAAGGGCAGGTGCTCTACCCCACCTAGAGTCTATCAGTGCACGTCCCTGTATATGTTCATCTAAAATGTATTTCACATTTAGTCTAGTGCTGTGATTTAAACTTCACTGTTCATGTTCATAACACACTCACACACACACACACACACACACACACACACACACACACACACACACACATACCTATGCAGTAGTGCAGCAGTCTTCCTAGCATGTCCTGTGTCTCGGCGGGCCGACAGAGAAACAGCCGTGTGGTGGCAGTGAGCAGCTCCGCCTTGACTCCCAGAGAGACCTCGCTCCTCAGGCCGTCTATGAATACATCCAACACGTAGGGGGCGCCAGAGACCCGTTCCCCGTAGACACCCAGCAACCAAAGCAAAGCCTGTCTGCCCTGGTGGGGGGGGGTAGAATGTACATCCTTTAACCAACCGTACATTTGCTGTTTATTTCACTGTGGTAGTTTAAAATAAAACAATCTACAGTAATGGGTGATTTATGCTCGGTCGTATCATGGTGTCTCGTGCCAAAAATAGCAGATGTTGATGTACAAGTGCACAATAGCGTTGCGGATGGGCTTGTAGATCTGCAGATTTTTGCCACGTGAATCATAAGTCGTTAGTGTTGGGCAGAAACCTTGTACCTCCATATTTCAGCTCTTTGTGTTTTCGTAAATTAATGCCGCACTACTGTCGCACAACAGAAGAGAAAATAGCAAATCTATAAGCTCACAACACGTCGCGGGTGTGACGTGTTGTGAGCTTGTAGATCGGCTATTTGCTATTTCATATATTTGTTTTTAATAGTAATAAAAAAGGAACTGTTTTGGACAAGGTTTCCACCCGACAGTGACAAAATCACAGCTTAAATTGGCTTTACCCCCTGACCTGGCTGTCCTGCAGGATGTCCTCACAGCCCTCCAGAGCCTGACACACAGCCTCACTACACTGGGGACACACCCACACCAGGTCACGCATTGTCTGTACCACCGCTGGAGAGAGGAGGGCAAAGGAAATGCCACATGAGTATTGGCTTAAATATACCAGTGGTTCTCCAACGTGTTCATGTCAAAGACCCCCAAACTGATATGTAGTTGGCTACGGACCCACATTTGAAAATATATTGTGCCAGGGAGAGTAAGTGGAGATTTGTCAAGATTGGTCAACATTTTTCAAAAACATAGCAGATCTACAAGCTCCCAACACGTTGTGGCGCATTGTAAGATTGTAGATCTGCAATTTTTTCAAAAAAATCGAATGTGTTTAAACTGTTCCTTGTTTTGCTGGGGACCCCTTGTAACCCCCTCAAGGACCCCTGGGGTTCCGCGAACCCCACTTTGAGAACCATGCATACACATGAGTGGTTCCTCAGCTCTGGTTCTGGGGACCCCAGAAAGACCAGTGCTAGCTTGGTATTGTAACCAGGCGTTCCAGGTCTAAATTTAGTCATGTGATTTGAAAAGCGGGAATGAAAAAGTAAAAACTAAAGGAACAGCAGTACTCTCTATCTGAATCCCCATGACTGGAGGAGAGCACCACTGGAAGAGAGAGAAGTTAAGGTAAATAAGTCAGTAAGTAAGTAAGTCATAAGAACTGAGCTGAAAGAGTCAAATGGAGAAGGGGGGAGGGTGTGGAGAGAGAGAGAAGAAGAAAATATGATGATACAGAGAGGAAATTGCTGCCGGTATTGAAAATCTAATACGGCTGAGTGTGTGAGTGTGTGTGTCTGTTTCCCTACCAGAGGTGATGTGTTCCTGTTTGAGTCCCAACAGCCCGGTGAGAATGTCCAGACATTTATCACTGTAGCTTCGTCCTATACGACCTACGCACGCACGCACACACAAACGCACACACATACATACACAATCCAGGGACCGCATTCATCAATGCTGCGAGTGAGCAATGCCATAATCTAATTCACTCTGAAATACAGTAAGTGCAGCTTTCATGCACTGTTTATCAACAGGCAGTAGTGAAATGGTGTGAAAAATATTCAAGTCAATGATAGCTCATCTATTGCATTTGTATCGTAATAGCAGCTTAATGAATTGTTAACTACGTCACTCCGTGAACGTGCAGATCGCATGCAGACAAGCATCTGCATTTGCTAAATGTATTTGCCAAGTTGGTTGTGTGGTTGCTACTTTTGAAAACTTTTGAAAGTGTGTCTGCGGGGTTTATAAATATTTAAGCAATGCAAAGTATTAACAAGAGCTTGTGACTAAATATTAACTACATTGGATCTACTATTGGATACAGTAGGTTCTTTTTTTTTCTTTTTTCTGAAAAGTAACTGTTTTGGATATACAAGGTCTCCAGCCGACAGCGACGATATGCTTGGCCATTGTAAACATACTTGACGAGGCTTCTCATTAGTGCAGGAGACCAAGGTTACTCTTTACAGCCATGACTGAGTACTCCTCTCCCCAAGCCCATGGCCAGGCAGAAAACAAACGAGCCCTCACCCAGGCAAAGGACGCGCAACTTTCACATCAGGCATTGTGAAAGGTCAATGCCTGACATATTTACACTGACATACTAGTCTGACATGGTTTAGGCCACCGAGCGTATAGCAAAAAGATATCAATTTGTGTTCACAGCATGTCTGTGTTTGTGTATTTTGAAAACACCCAATGAATGTCCTTTTCACATTTATTATGCCTCACCCAAACAGAGCAACCGCCACACTTCATACCAATCGGTCTTACTCAGCTTTGTCAACGCTGAGTAAGACCGATTAGGTTGAAAGCAACGCGTGATGATATGGAGCCGTGCACCTTGAGACTTTTATTTAATTCGGAGTGTAGCAGGCATTCTGCTTTGCACTGCTTTCTCTGTGTTTGTGTGTTTACCTATCGCCGAGATGGCAGCCTGGGCTGTTTCGGTGTTAACGTCAGTACAGTATCCCTTAAGCTCATCCAGCACCAATGCCACATTCTCATCATTCACCAGCTCCACCAGCACCTGAAAACAAGACACTCACTCACCTCTATATGGGCAAATAACAGGCTAGAATAATCACTACTGTAAAGCCACCCACAACGATGGTTTCCAAGTATAAGTGTGTCTCCACAGTTAAATATTTGTGTTCATTTAACTCAGAGAGTTTACAAATTATGGGTACATTTGTACACTCTCACAAGTTACAGCCACAAATGGATATATTATAACTGAGGATTTTACTGTGCAGGTGCTTTGTTGTCAGATGTGCATACAATATAGCTATTCTAACCAACACTTCTAAGCAGTTTCATCAAGAATTTTGAGGGTTTCAGCACAATTCTAATGAAATGCAGAGTAAAATGGGCCCCACCTGCATCTTCCTCTGTTTGATATAAGCCGGCTCTGCATAACCACAGAAGAAACGTTTGTAGTGCGACCCCATCAGGCCAGGAACAGAACGCAGCAGCAACTAGGAAAACAAGAAGGTTCTTCTTTCATTTCTCTCAAAAACTCTCCTCATTTGAGAGCCAAATGGGAAAGAAATCATGATGCAAATGAGGATATGCGCATGCTGTGACATGGCCTAAACAACAAAGAGAATGAGTTGTCTCTCTCTGACCACATCTAAACCATACTCACTGAATGAAACAACACTAATAATTGTGTTTGCATACACAGCAGGCAAGCAAAGCAGGGCAGAACAACGAACATCTAGAATTTGAACCTCATGACTCTGACCTCTTCACACAAACACACACACACACACACACACACACACACACACGCACACGCACACGCACACGCACACGCACACGCACACACACACACACACACACGCACTCTCATGCCCCTTCACACAGGCCACTTCCTGTCACCTGTATGTGGCAGAGGGCGGTGAACCTCATCTCCCTGGACGAGCTCCCGCAGGCAGCCAGGAGGGGGCCCCGCACTCGCTCCAGGGCCGACAGGCTCACCGCGGGAAGGTCGGAGCAAAGCCTGAGGAAGAGGCTGAGGGTGGCGGCCATGACCGGAGGGTGGGGGCTGAGGAGTAACGGGTCTAGCAGGGAGAGGATGTCGAAGAGCTCGTCCTCCGACTGGGGCCGGTACCGCTGGATGAACCTGAGTACCTCACACTGGCCCCATACGTCACACTCCTTCAGTCTGGTGGAGTGGGGGGGGTTCAGGAAACAACAGTTACGAGGGGCACACAAACTCGGTCGTTCAGTATGACCAAGATCCTGAGTTTTCTCACTTCTCGTGTTGAGGAGGGATCGCCACACAATCGTGTACACGTTAATGCATATAATTATATGCGTGCATAAACACCACAGCACATGGGTGAACAATTGCACATACAAACGTACCCACACACACACACACACACACACACACACACACACACACACACACACACACACACACACACACACACACACACACACACACACACACACACACACACACACACACAGAACCCTGGTTTGTCCCGCTACGAGCAGGGTTGGTTGAACACAAAAAATGCAGCTTAGAATTTGTCCCTGTCTGTCCCGAACACACCACAAAGTTCAATCAAGCATGATCACTGCTGCTTCTCTGTGTCACTGTGGCAGCAGAGACAAAATATGTCCACTATATAATTCAATTTCTCCATGGATCATTTAGCCAAAATAATTGAGCCAAAACTAACAGAGATTTCCTGGAAAAGTGCAAACTTTGCTTTAAGAGCCGGGTGACTCAGTTTTTACTTCCCATAAATAACTTTTGTTGCTAAGCAATATTGTTTAAACCTCTGCTTAACATTTGTTGCCAGGCAACAATCTTTATTGAAGAGACTATGAGGAAGCACTCTGAACGCCAGCTGGGATTGTTCATGACAATGAAAAAAACACACTTCTCGATTATTCAACGCGCGCGCGTGCGCACACACACACACACACACACACACACACACACACACACACACACACACACACACACACACACACACACACACACACAGTCTCCATCACAACATCTCAGAACCCACCTGTTGAGAAGGTGATGAGTGATAGGTTTGTTAATGACCACACCTCCCTCCTCCTTCAGTATTTCCTCCAGGGCTCGGAGGCAGTTGACTGTCACCACAGGATCAGGATCCCTCAGCAGACTGTACAGCTCATTCACTACAGCAGCATCTGGGGAGGTGACATGTATTTTAAGTGTGGGTGTTTTAGACAAGCTAACAATTTTGTAATACACACGCACGCATGTTACATGCAAGCACATGCAAGAGCGCCCACACACACGACAGTATGAGTCTTAAGTAACAAGAACAAGAGACGTTTGTCCATCCAATCCACCCATCCATCTCACCTATGTCAGAGCTGGGTTGGAGGTTGTGCAGTTTGGCCCAGCCCAGTACAGCTACTCGTCTCACACAGGCCGCTCTGTCCCTCAGTCCGGCTGTCAGTGGCTGCTCCACATACTCCACCAGACTGGGTAACCTGAGACAGACAGGATGTGCAGCCAAATACACTACTCCATATGCCAAGACAATGTCTGATGTTTACACTAGATTCATATTCTTAAATTCATTTTCATTCTTTACAATGTCTCTGAAATTACATAACGACTGAAACCAGGCAGGATGATTGTATAGGGCGTATACATCTGTATACTTTATTCATATTTGTCTTTATTGTGATGTTATTCTTCTGTGTCTTTTGTACTTCTTTGCCCTGTATCTGTAACTTTTATTGCAGCACTGTCTCTGGCGCCTGAATTTCCCCTGCAGGATCAATAAAGGTATGTATCTATCTATCTACTCAAAGTTTCAAATTAATTTACACACTGCTTAGTATTTTTGAAAAGGTAAGGTTTTTGAAAGCTACCCCCATTTCCATGAGATTTTTTTCCGATTCAAAATCAATTTTCTTTCCCGATTCAGCCCAGAACTTGCTTCTCAAAAATGAGGTCACCTTCTCATTCTTGATAAATGTGTTAACTATATCATCTACAGTCCCTCACCTTAGGTTGGTCATGTTCCTGAGTGCCAGGCTGCGGACCATCGGGTTAGGATCCTGGCAGTCTTTCCTCAGAGTGTTGATGACCAGCAGAGACAGCTCTGGGTTCAGGCTGGCATAGGAACACAGGAAGACATACACCAGTTTCTTCTGGACCACGTCTACTGTAGCACATGCCTTCACCATCTCACTGAACAGACCAGAAACGTCCAAACCCTGGGACATCACCCTGAGAGAGAGAGAGAGAGAGAGAGAGAGAGAGAGAGAGAGAGAGAGAGAGAGAGAAAATATGGTTGGAAGGAAAGAGGGAGACAAAAATGAAAGTTGTACGAGGTACAAAAGGAATAAATAAATAAATGGAGACAGAAGAAATGGGGGTGGCATACAATCTTTGTTCAGGATTGGGGAATGGACAAGGACTGACATAAACAGCATTTTGAACTGTGAAGCAGCAATGCTACGAACTCTTGTCTTAGCCAGGCAGAACTGATGAGTCCTAAGCTTCAGAGTGAAAGAAACAGCTGATGGAGCCTGTCCATCTCAAGTATTTCAATATACAGTAAACCTTAGCAACCTTTAGCATACCTAATGACCTTGAGGATGGTGTTCCTGTAACGCAGAGGGTCAGACTGGACATTGGGGTTGGACAGGGCTCTCTTAAGCTCCTTGACCGTCTCCTCGCTTCCCAGGTAAGGCATGTTGGCTTTAGTGCTCTGACAGACAGACAGCAGGCGCGCGCGCGCGCACACACACACACACACACACACACACACACACACACACACACACACACACACACACACACACACACACACACACACACACACACACACACACACACACACAATTACAAATATCACAATTTGTGATATGAATACTCAGTGTGAATATAACTACAGACTGACTATAGTCAGACTATAGACTATATAGTCCTTTTTGGTACAAAACCAAATGGATGAAATTGATAATTTAAAGGCAGGGTAAGTGATTTGCTTTGGTTAAGATAAGTGTTAAATAGCTCTATATTCTTATAGTACTCATTGCTATAGAGTGTTTGTTCAGTAACAGGAGTCTCCATGTCTCTCCAGCTCTTCATTAAACAGAAAATGCATTTTAGTTTCAGTTTCATTTCCAATTTTATCCAATCAGGACAGAGAAATCAGTCAGGATACAGATTAAACAAGTGAAATTGGAAGTGATGACACTAAGAAATGAGCTGACAAAATTGGAACTGGAACACTATAAAAATGAAGCTGATAAATGGGTACTTTCTCCTGATTGGCTGAGATTTTGTCACCTACCAGAAAATGTATTTTCTGTTTATTAAAGAGCTGGAGAGACAGGGAGAATCCTGTTACTGAACAACCACTCTATAGCAATGATTACTATCAAAATATAGTGCTTTAACCTTTTAACAAAAAACGTTTTTGTTTTAACCATAAAATATCACTTACCCTACCTTTATACTGGGGATTGTACTGTATTGTCTTACTGGTATGAACACAGCAACAGCATAACATTCATAATCATCCTACATTTGACTTATAAATCATGTTTTACAAAATGAGCCTCTGCTCGACAAAAGGGTAGACATTATTTACAGATATATTAGTTTTTTCAATAAGATTAGCAAACAAATAATTAGAGGAAACTTTCACTCTTCCTTTAAAGACAGTATGTGGCAGCAGGTCAAGATAACAATGCAATGTTGTCTAAATAAACACATTCATTTCTAATATATTTTGTATATATACATACTTTTTTTTTTTTTACCGTTAAATCCACTGGGATGATTCTATTTAAGGCATTTTGGAGATATTCGTTTGTTTACTATCCAGTCGCCGCACACACTTCCGTAATTCTTCTTCTGCAACTGATGAATTCATCTGGATCAACAGATAGAGCCATCTACTGGCCAGAAAGAGTATAAACACTTAGACTGCAAACATTTGAAAATTGTGGGAGGCAGCAGTCTGGCAGAGAGACTACTTAAACCCATAAACTGTATAATCGGAGTCCCTCAGGGCTCAATACTAGTATCTTCTGTTTTCTGTTATTGTGGGGAAGGCTTTCGGCTATTTTCTACAAAAGCTTTCCCCACAATACAGATGCTGGGGTTTAAGTGGTTAAATACATATTACTATTATTTACCTTTATTTATCCAAGGCAGACCTGAGACCATTGAGAGCAAGCTCTTTTTCAAGGACGCCCTGCATGTGATTCATAGTGGTGTAGGTTACATCAAGCCTGATGTTGATATCTAACTTGCCCAAGCTGGCCCTCTCATTGACTGCGTATAAGCCATAAAAAAAAAATATATATATTTCATTAATTTTGTTGTAATTATATTTTGGTAAGTATTTCCCTATAGGAGTTGACAAACCTGTACTTGAGTAACCCAATGATCTCTTCCCATCCTCTAAAATAAACAGCAGAGAGAGACAGTTGATGATGGATTTATTGATTGCAAAAGCAGGAATCTACAACACGTACAGCTTCTGACTGTCAGCGCACAAGGCCGACCACCACATTTTAACGCAAACATCCACTCCACCTACCCCCATTGGATGGGGTTTAAAAGGTAAAGCATCATAAACGGTGGAGGACGGGACTTGGTCCTGGACAGCCAGATAGCTGAAAGAGACAGCATTTTGGCACCACCTGTTGACCCAGAGAAAGCTGCTCAACTCTTTCTCTGTGGCTATTGGGTGGAACCAGGTGCCATTATTAATGGATTTTCTTTTCTCCAACAAATACATTCACCAATATCACAATATCATCAACCCCTTAAAAAATGTCCCTTATCACCCCCACAGCCATAACCCCCTGTATCACAACAACAAACACACATTCTTACACGGTAAAATCCTCAATGAATGAATCCAATTAGATTTTACTGTGTACAGTCACACATTTGTCTTTCACTGAATTTGGTCAAGTACCTTTAGGGATGTATCTTCTTTACAAATTAAATACTAGCTTTTTTAAAAATGTATTTCCAGGGAATACATTTAATCTATCTATAAATTCAAGGAATCTCTGTATGTACTTGGCAGGTGTACTGCTGAGGACCCAAAGGAGTGCAGTGTCAAGTGTGAAGTCGATCAGCAGAGCGGTTCTCATAAAACGCTGCCATACAGAGAGCCAAGCAATCAGACCATTCTAAACGAGCATGCGCTCCGGATGGGCACTGCACTAGTGTGAGAGAACAATCAAAGTTGTCTGTGTGTAGAGAGATTAAAAACAGTACAACTGTGAGAACAGAGAAAATTCTTCCATTCTAGTCACAGAAAACAGTGAGGGGTGGGCACAGATGGGATCTAGGGTCTGGTTCTTGTACGCCAAACCAAAGATGGAGGAGCATGTAGATGGGTCTGCTCCATTCCCCCTAACACCAGGAGAAGATCATTGTGGTTTTGGTCTATTCGATCTCAACCCTTGGGGTGAACAGGTGGGTGAGATGGACATCAAGAGCAACATGCACGCACGATTTGCGCACACATACACACAAACGCACACACCAGTGTGTCAGAGGGGTGGCAGTATCTATGACAGGTTGGGAATGGGGGCGGGGCTAGTGGTGCTGTTGTCCTGACTGGCTGCTTGGCTTCCTCGTGGAGGGACCTCGATGATGCGGGGCTTGTCTATGATGCGAGCACGGCGGTCGCCTTTCTCCACGATCCCGATGATCCACGCTCCACCCACTGAGCCCTGACCGCCAAACCCTGAGCCCTGGCTTTTCATCTCAGAACAAAACTTGGCTGCCTGCTCTCTGGGCAGACACACCAAAAGACCACCTGCAGAGGAGGAAATAGAGGAGATCAAAACACTCACACACAGACACCATGAAAACAGATTAATCGTTCAATAAGTCCATTTGGTTTGAGGGCGTAAGGAAAAAAAACGGTAACACTAGTCCACCAATCTATTGTTTGTCTCTTTCTTCATACCAGATGTCTCAGCCGATGTCCCCTGAACCAGGTTGAACAGGTTTCCGCAGGCTCTGCTGATAGCAGCCATCTTGGCGATGATGGGTAGGTTGTGGATAACAAAGGCCACCTCATTCTGCTGCTGCGCTGCCAAGTTGTTGGCATGGCCTAACAACCCAAAGCCTGTCACATCTGTCGCCGCATGAGCCTGGAATCTGTGCATAAGGCCCGCCGCTGCAAACACAAAAATGCATTAGAAAATTGTGGGTTCAAACTTTTTTGGTTGTGGCTCCTGAACCGTTACTGGTACCCAATTTCTACAAGTTCATTGGCTAACTGCCCACCCAGATCCTTACAGTGAACTGAACCCCACCAAACCCAACCTAATGCCAAAACAAAACAAAACAAATGTTCAACCTTATAGCTAAACTTAATCATCTATAACATGCTGTAAACCATTTTTTTATTTGGCTCTGGCTGATCAAGCAATGCAATGTAGGATGGTAATATTGCAGTTTCAGGAGCTGCAACATTTGAATGCGGTAGGTAGAGCTTTGAGATAAAAAAGGACAAAAACAACAAAATCTTCCAACATCTTTGCACCAAAATCCATGACTGGGAATCTCAGCATTTTCAAATTATTCTCATCTCTGGGAAGTGGTATAAGACACCACTGTCTTCATAAACACTTTTCATCCATGATGAATTTACCTGTGCGATTTAGTGTTGCCATGGAGAACATGGCCTCCTGGTAGGCTTCTTTAACGTCGTCCTTGGTGACTACCAGCTTTATCTTGTTCCACCTTTCCGTCTGGGAATGACAGCAATGAAAGACAATGAAAATACAGTTTATTAGAGATACAGAGAAAGGTTATAGTGTGTGAGGAGCAGATGGCGCAATCTTTAATGTAGCAATTAAATGCTAAAACTCATAAAACTCTAGTTGAGATGTTTGTGTGAGCAAATTGTGATTATTGACTGACCTGATCCAGCCACTGATGAGCATTGACAGCCACCTGTGTCCCCAGAGGTTTGGTCAGAACCAAGACGTCACCTGGTACTGCTCCGGTTGGCCTACAAACACAAATACACATTTTATAGGAGCTTCCATGGAAACTTTTTTATTTTAAATGCTTCAGTTGATGTTGCACTACCGTTTTATACTCTTTACAGTACTATTTGCATTATTTTACTAACTTGTGGCTGCACTTTAACACTTATTAATGGAATTGTTATTAATTCCTAGATTACTTTAATTACACGTTGATATCGGGTCGTTACACTGTAACAACCGATACGCAAGTTGTGAGTATCGGAATCAGGTATCAGACCATCTCTAGTAACGACACAACCCAAATCTCTACCAAAGTGTCCTTGCGCTTGAATTAATAAAAAGCCTTTTGCACACCTACAAAAGGCGACAGGTGCCTAGGAGAAGACCAGGCGAGGGCCTTGGCGTAATGAAAGAAACACTGCTGTACACTGTCATCAAATGCAAGAAAAACTAGATTAAATAGTTTTTCTTGCATTTGATGACAGTGTGTGGGAGTTTTTTCTTTCATTACTTTTCTAATTTAAAAAAATATTCAAAGATGAAATGAAAGATTTGTCCTGTCCTACACACTGTCTAAACTTACATAATGAACTCGTTCGGCTGGCAGACAACTGAGGCCACGCCTCCAACAATGATCCATGGATTGACCACTGTCTGGCCGCCTGTCACTGAAGTCCCACCCTCCTCCGCAGCATCACGGAACCCTCGCATCATCAACGGCATCACATGCTCGCGCTCCTGGTTCACACATGCAGCAGAAATGGGTTAAAACAAGGAATGATTGATCCACCAATGGAAATGAAATCTACATGTTAGATGTTACCAATTGTAAAAAAAAGAAATCTGTGAATGAACTACTTTAGAAATCCCCACAGTCTTAACAGACACCTCTATTTGCATTATTAGTTCAAAAGTGTCAGGATAACTATACTGTATATGGTCACCACCCAACCACTAACACATCGTCGCTCTCATGCAGAAACATTATATATTTTTTAATGTTTTTTAATAAATGAATGCCCTCTTTTATACTTGGTCCTATGACAGTATCGAAAATGTATGTCACAATCTGCTATTTTTGAAACAATTTCAAACATTTAGAAAATCTTTCAAAATATTTGCTTTAAAGTCGTTACGTCCGTCACTGGGTTCTTAAAATATTTAACCAATCAAAAGTATTAACAAGAGCTTGTGACTAAATGCTAACTACAGACCATTGGAACACAGGTTCGGATTTGGACATAGAAGATTTCAACCAGACGGCGACGACATACATGACGAATCCAAATACCTTTTCATTCATCTTCTGACTGACACTGAGCAGCATCAGCATGTTGTCACAATCTGTGATGCCCATGGCGTAGAGATCACTGAGGACGTTCGCACACGCAATCCTACCCTGAGAGACAAAGACAGAGGTACAAAATAGAGAAAAGCAAGGAAACGACCGGGAGGGGAAGGGGAGAAAGAGAAATGAATGTATGAATCCACATGGTTTTAATTGCTCCCTTGTGTACAGGTACAAGTTACGACATGTAACTGCTTGATTAATGTGTCACACTAAATTGCAGGAGTGCCTCCTTTTATGCTGCTTTTGTACTATTTTGTGCTATTTGCAAACCAAGCGTAATTGGACAGGTGCAGCAACTAGCCTCCATCTTTTGCGCCCTGCGTTCAGCAAAGTTGTTGAAGTTGTATTGAATGGCTAATAAATGTTCTAGTTACAACGTCTACTCTACAACATGCTCAGCATACACAAATTCCTGAGTATTACAATTTAGAAATTACCCGTACAATGGATCCGTAAGGGTTAGTTTTTACACTGGACAATTATGGGACCATTAGGTATATTATTGATCCCTTATGGATCAATTTTTACACTCTGGGTTCAATTAACACATCCGTCTTTACTGTCGGTTGAACTAATCCAAAAATAAATTCAGTTACAGTATTAGCCCATCTGCCTTGATAAGTGTTCAAATAATAATCTGATCAGTTTGATTGAAACTGATATATTGGGAATAGTAAGACTGACTGGTAGAAAAATCCAGATGCCAGATCTGAAATAGAAGCCATCTCCTCCTGATACAACTCTTGAGGAGTCTTGCATTACTTAGACATCTATAAAAGCTTATAGAGAAAGTTATAATGTCAAAATTACGCAAATTAATTGCGTCATTGTGTAAACAAGTGTGGACATCGAGAATCATGGCTTAGTTATTTCCCAAGACCGGTTGGTGGCTTAACTTCCTGGATTTTATTGCCTTGTGATAATGATCACTGAGGACAAATGAGGTGAAACTTTGCACAACAACCCACTGAGAAACATTAAGGAAGTGAAATGAACATACTGTCTATCTTTCACATTAGCACACTTAAAAACAGAACAGAATATATTACAATGAAACAAACAGATGCAATTACATAATTTGATAATTTGGAGATTAAATGAAGCATTCAATTGATGTCTCAGTTTAATGTGGGGCTAAAGCATTGTATGTAAGTAAGCCTGAACACCATAGTACTTACCATCATGTAGGGATCCTCCACTAGAGGGTAGAAGAAGTCTGTGGTTTGGACCAGTGAGAGCCCACCATGCCTTAGGGGTATCACACAGGAGTCCATTCCTATACCTGATGACAACATTTACAAGTATACCAAACATTTACAGTTTGACAATGATCGGTCCATATCCGATATACACCAACTCTTTGTTCATTACCCATGTTAATAATATAGGCCTACTTTCCACAATTCAACTGCCTGCATTGCACCAAAACACTAAATGCATTGACATAAAGCAAACAGAAATAACTCTTCATTCATTATATACATGTATATACTGTATGTTTTCTATAAGTTTCACTATATGAAAAGGGGATTAATACGGGGCCACGGTGCATGGTTCCCTTCTTTTTTTAAATGAAAGATTCAGGGTAAGTAGAGACACAGGTTTTACAGTACACATTTGGCTAAAGGATCAAAAGACACAGATCCTGCTTAGTCATCCGTCCCATGACTTTTGACACTTCAGTAAACTTTGTTACTCATTAACCGGACAAGTATGGCTCACATGATGAAACTTGCCGTATTGTACAGCTGTAAACAAACGGGAGTAACAATCAATTTCAGACAATCAATGTCTTTTGAGATTTTATTCACCCACAACAACACTTTGCTTGAGTATTTCCAACTGTCAATACTTTTACTCCACTACATCCCAGAGGCAAATATTGTAGTTTTTACTCCACTACAATTATTTAGTTACTAGTTACTTTGTAGATTTTGATTATCATTACAAAACATACATTAACCACTTCAGCCCTATACATGAAAATGAAATGAAAACTTGAAATGGGACGTTCTGCATAATGAGTACTTTCTATTGTTGGTACTTTAAATACATTTTCATACAAATACTTTTACCCAAGTAAATTTTGATCCAGCATTTGAATTGTAACAGAGTATTTCTATATTGCATTATTGATACTTTTACTTAAGTAAAACATGTGAGTACTTTTTCCACCATTGCTGGGAACAACTTAGTGACCACCAGATGATGTAAACCTTCATCATGGTGCTCCAGTGATGTAAGGAGTAAGGATAGCATGTGTGGCTACAGCAGCTGGCTAACAGGCAGGCAGTCTCATGAAAACATGACATAATTATGTTTCAAACAGTGATAGAGGAAGTACTCTCATGTGTTACTTAAGAAAAAGTATCAATACTGCAATGTAGATATACTCTGTTACAAGTAGAAGTCCCGTATTCATAATGTACTTCAGTAAAAGTACAAACATATTGGTATCAAAATGTTTCCATTTCACGTTCAAGTTCAAAATGTATACAAATCTTTTGAAAACAGCATAACTACAAGCTCACAATTCAAATAACCAAAATATATATAGACCTTAAGTGGTTAATGTATGTTTATTGTTTAGTAATACAAATCTACATAAAAAGTAACCAGTAACTTAAGTTTTAAAATAATTGCAGTGGAGTAAAAGTACAATATTTTCCTCAGAGATGTAGTGGAGTAGAAGTAACGGTATTGAAAATTGGAAATACTCCACTAAAGTAAAAAAATAAATAAAAAAAACTCAAAATTGTACTTCAGTAGCGTACTTGAGTAAATGTACCTAGTTACTTTCCACCACTGGTTTCAAAGCTAGCGATGCTAATCTCAGATAGCCTTCCATCTGACAACATGCGGCTCGTTCCAATATTCGCTCCCCCTTTTACCTAGTCGAGGACCGGCGGGCAGCTGTTGACCGAACTCTGAGGCTTGGTCTCCGGCCTTCCCTCCTCCATCGGGCTCCAGTCCCTCCAGGAGCTTGAGCAGAGCCTCCTGAGGGACCTTGCAGCCTCATCCTTTCAGGTCGGAGAAGCCTGTGAGCCGGAATCCGCGCTCCAGGCCGTGGTCCTCCGGCTTGAACGGCTTGTATCCAGGGGGAAGGAGGTTGTCGGTCCCCGCAGCCTCGGCCGGTGGGGTTGGGGGCGTTGAGCCCGACATGTTAGAGAGAATAGAAGTCCCTGAAGGAAGGTGGCCAACGCGACCGGTCAGGATGAGGAGGAGGATGCGAGATGAAAAGCGGAGCCTCGGATGAATGGAGTGGCAGTTGGTTTGACGCGCTTACACTCACTGCTGGCAGGAAGACAGACACACGGTGTTGCCAGATTTCGTGAGAGAAATAAGCAACCAGGTCTAGGGAAACAAGTCCAAAAGAAGCCATAGGCCAGTGATTCTCAACCATTTTAATCTCAAGGACCCCCAGTTTGACATGCATTAGGCTACGGACCCCCATTTATTGGCATTTATATCTCTGGGACCCCAATTCACATTGTAAAATCAATGTTAATTTAACTATTTCTCAGAGTTACAGACCCATAAGGGTCCATTTGGTTCCTGTCCATCATTTAGCTGGGGACCCCCTGGAACCCCCTCAAGTACCCCTGGGGGTCCCCGGACCCCACTTTGAGAACCAATGCCATAGGCTATTTGAAAATAGCCGATCTATAAGCTCACAGCGACGTGTTGTGAGCTAGTTGTAGATCTACTATTTTTTTTATTTATTATTATCTTGAAATAAGATGTGGAATATTTTGGATATTTTTTAAACATTCTAACAACAGAAATCTGGTACGGGGCTCCCTGGCACACAACATTTTCAGATGGTGGTTACACTGGTTAGCCAGGAACAAATACATATTATTTTGGGGGTCCATGACATGAAAATATTTGAGAACCACTGGTTTAAATAATAATTTAAAAACAATTGTGAACCAATCCCTTACAAAAAACGACACTTTAGAAACAAAGAAGCATCAAAAAACGCAACCCGCCACTACCAATATTTACAAGCAACTTCACAGAAAAAGCTTATAAGCGGACATGGCAACACTGAAGACGAACATTGACCACTTGTAAAGCCTGGATTATATACTTTGTAGTACGAAGTTGCCGCGCACCACACAGCAGATCTACAAGCTCAAAGTACTCGGCGGGTGTGGCGGGTTGTGAGCTTGCAGATTTGCCATTTGTGGTGCGCGGCACCGTCACACGACGGAGCATCTGACGACATCTGTCCGTCCCAAAGCGGGCAGGTGGAGTGGTCTACTGTCGTTGTCACACTCGTCCCTTTAAATCAGCTCAAATACAGTTACTTGCAAACATATCACACATTGTCCTCGCTACATTTTATTTTGATTACATTTTGATGGTACGATGAGGCATTACATTAAGTAATGGGGGAACTATGCCTACGATAACTACAGGCTCCCCTACGTCGTCCCGAATGGTCTCTTCCCTGTGATAGTAGGCTACTCGCTTCCTTTAGAGCGCCCCCTAGCGCCTTGATCCATGCCATTGAAGACATTAAAGCACAACGATGCATCATCTGTTGGCTTCATATTGATATTTATTTAATAAATCTCGAATAATACAACAATTTTAAACAATATTCTCTGCACGAAATAATCTATAATTACAGACAATATTCACACAAACAGATGGAAACTGAATGTGCTATTAAACATTCTGGAAAACAGGTGTCAAAGATAGACAGAATATGGGTTTGTGTGGGAAAAGGTCTTTCAGGAATCAGGGATTAAAGCAGTGGTGTTGCCAGGGTGTACACAGGCACAGAACACATAACTCCTACTTTTTCTCTACTTCTATAGAGTATACCCATCTCTAAAGGCCATTGAAATAACACACACTACTGAGGTAATGTAAATGGCAATGATTACAACCAGCAGTATTTTTTCCATATACTTTTTTTCACGAAGCCTCCTAAGATTATTCACATTTTCTTTTGCATTTATCAATCCCTAACCCTGTTGCAGGCAATAGTGCACCCCTGAATGGACTAGAAAATAATCATGTAATCAACTTCAGCATAATATTGTCATATTATGAATAGTGGGGTCACAGTATACCCACCTACTCTCCAGTATATTACCCCCCCCCCCCCCACACACACACACACACACACACACACACACACACACACACACACATCAACTGCCACTACATAACTGGAGAGGAGAGAGCCAAGAGAAGGTGATCAGGCAAGTGGTTGACCGATGTACGTACACCAATAGTGAAGACACATTCACAGCAGCTTATAGTCTGCCATCTCAGAGGCAAGGACAGGGAGGGGCATGGAAACAAATAAATGTGGGCAAAGAGAAGAGAGGGTGATGGGTGTGGGGAAGGCAAGAAAAGAGGAGCGATGATAGGAAGGCTACCGACCGAAAGGGAAGGAGAACACAAGGAAAAAGTAGCAGAGGATGAAGAATATACTGTATGGAGCAGTTCTATGATAACATTGCCATATGGATTGACTATTGATTAATTGATTGACTTTATTTTGCGTGTTGTAGGCGCCTCAGTTTTCTATCCGATTGCCATTGTATTGATTCCATCCTTTTGGGAGCTGTTATGTAAGGAAGAGATAACGTCTGTTTGTGCCATGAGCTTTGTGGTCACACATTGGACAATGAACGTGTATTTATATGTGTGTAAACATGGGTTGCACCATGCTTGTGTGCTACTGTATGCAGTCCATGACATGTATCTGAAGTGTGTCCATATCTGGAGCCTGGTATTGGCACTTGGGACAGCGATAGTCGGGCAGCTCCTCAGCCCCAGCCCCGCCTGGGGGAAGACCCTGACTGCGAAACGAAGAGGGAGGGGGCGCTGTGTTGAAAGCTGCTCCAGAGAACACATAGGTTGAAGGTAAAGTGGGGAGAGACAGAAAAATACAGAGAGATCTGATTAAGACATAAAACTTAAGTATGCCCATAAAACGTTGGTTTAAGAAGATCAGAAAAGGACAAGGGTCCATCGATTATAGAAAATAATCATTGATTGATAATTTCTTGTAATCGAGGGACCCTTTTCATAGTTCTTTGTGTGTCGTAGCAGGGTAATGACAGCTGCTGATAATTAAATTAATAATAAGCATTTAGGTCACTGTCCTAGTGAGAGCACAGACAATCACGTGTCTCCTCCGATACACGTGACGTCAAAGCAGTTTCTTTTCACCTTTCAACCGTGAGAAATTTTACCGGGAGGATGTAACGCATGTGGATGTGTGTGCTATTTCTCCTAGTTCTACACCCCACTTAACAGGTGCCCTCCCCTGATGAACCAACATAAGATGACTTGCTGATCACAAGTCATCTGAATCCAAACAAACATATTGCTAATTATTTGTTCCCAGTAGTCAAAAATATAACATATAATAATAATGCAATAATTCATAATATAGAACAGACAAGCATTTGCATTTTGGCAAAGTTGTAAGTAGCACATATTATTATAAAAGGATACAAACGGATGATTTGATTAAAACAATTGCGTCAGCTTTTTAACTCATTGAGTGCCACAATCCGTCAAATCCGTCACGTGGCCTGACGCCCAGAGCGCCACGATCCGTCAAATCCGTCATAAAAAAAAATTCAAAATAAAAAAAAAATTTCAAAATAAAAGTTTTTTTTTTTTTTTTTTTTTTTTTGGGAAAAACATGTTCAGAACCCAAGATATGATGATTTGAAGATTTGCTGCTCCATCCACTCCTTGTTTAACCTATAACTTAAAAAGGCTGTATCTCGCTTCCTAAGCACTTTTTTTTTACAATGAATTTTGGCTGTGGCACTCAGAACCAAAATTCCATTAACATGAATAAATAAGTTTGGCACTGAATGAGTTAAATACATTTGATTTTATGTCAACTGATTATCCATTTAATGGTTTAACCCCTAATCATGGGAACCAGTCAAATATTAAATATTCAACAAACATGAATTTCGGTTAAAAAGCCAGGCATTTCCATTTGTGTACAACGAATGAAGGGGTCTGTGCTAGTTGTTTTCTGTGTGCATGTAATATACAACATACTGTGGGTATTTCTTTGTGTATATTTGCGTTTAGTGGTGTACCTTGTGGTGGAGCAATGTGCGGCGGCCGTGGGGCTCTGAAGTCCTCCAGGTGTCTCTGCTGCATCTCCTCCATACGCGCACTGACACACACACACACACACACACACACACACACACACACACACACAAAATCAACTTTGTGGAAGAAACATTAATGTTGGCAGGCAATGATGTTCCATCTAACCCATTAAGACCGGGAAAGTATCTGTGTCATTTTAGATTTCTTTGGCTATTAAAAAATAGCAGATATACAAGCTTGTAGATCTGCTATTTTTGAAAAATCGTGAACATATTTGCAAATCTTTGAATATATATACATTTTAAGCGAACACTTGTAACTCAAATCTTTGCTTCTGGGGGTTCCTTGAACAAACTATTTTGAGATGGGGGTCTGTGGCCAATACATATAATTTTGGGATCCTTGACATGAAAAAGTTTGAGAACCACTTATATAGAAACATACGTTTTTCAGAAAAAGTATACCGCATCTTACAACAGTGATGAATGCCCCCCCAAAATTGCCTATTTTCAACACGCAACACCGGCAAGCAATGAAGTAGCAATGAAGTATAAATCAGGCTAAAGTGTGTACATGAGAGAAAGGGGTTTGCAAAAAAATAATGTTTACAGGACAATAAAGATTCTGGATTTGATGTGCCATTCCTGACAATGTGAACACAGCCCTGCTCATGATGATGGTGAAACAAAAACAATAAATTTGCCCTGGATGCTGGCCTACAATCTGACTTGCAACTGATACATACAGGCAGAGATTTGGCCCTCGAGGTCAACAGCAGCAGGAAAAGGTAAACAATGGAGTGAGATGTAGAATTCTAATACTTTCTATTCGTGTCATGACATCAGTAGTCATGATGATTTTAGACATCATTATCTAATCTTCATTGTAGTGTAATACTCCATAGCATGTGAAAGATGCTTTTTTATAACACCAGTTTGGTATCTTACACTTTTTTTTCGCTAGGAGACTGCAGAGACAGGAAACTGAGGGCAGAGCGAGGGGACACATGACGGAATACAAATTCAAATTAGGGTCCTCGCGACAGTAAAGAGCATACGGTCAGTGCACTAATTGGCCGAGCCACCAGGCACCCTGTGAAAAACTGCCAAGATTTGTTTACATGCCATGTAATAATCCACGTGACAAGTAAACAGATTCTGATTTCTACAATCAGCAAAGTAGTCCTTTTAACATACTGACTGACACATGTGCATCCTTCTACACTTAAAATCACAAGTTGAGCTGAATTATCTTTAGCGTGAATGATGCATGTAGGCGGCACTTACCGAGACGTTCCTTCTTGTTTGAGCCTTTCATTCTCAGCCAGGGCCTGGCTCAGCTGATCCTGCAGCTCCTCCTTCCGCTGGTGAAGCTTCTCCCTTGCTTCACGCTCCGCTAAGAAATCTGCCTTGTAGATCTCAGCCTGAGTACGTACACACACACACACACACACACACACACACACACACACACACACACACACACACACACACACACACACACACACACACACACACACACACACACACACACACACACACACACACACACACACACACACACACACAGTATTACTATACTTGTGAGGACATTAACATGTTAAGGCCATTTTTACATTTTCTTTTGTAATTAATTTAACTCTAACCCTAAAGCCGAAAATAGCCAATCTACAAGCTAGTAAGATGGCTATTTGCATGACACCAGCACGCAACTAAGTATACATCAGGCATAACTCTAACCCTAAACCAAACCTCAAAATGCCTAATCTTAATCCTAACCCCAACTAGCTCCAATCGGAACCTCTCCCTCCGCTGTATAGCGCCGAGATGAGGTTCCACTGCGTAGGGTGCCGGCAGAGTGCGACACCGGTGAACAGTGGCCAATATTGTTGATTCTTACCTTTTTCCGCACATCGTATCCAAAAAGTAAGGGTAATCCCCCCTGCTCTCAGATGTTTAAAACTTTAGAGGTCAAGAACATTTTACCGACGGGTTGAAACAAGCGTTTAAATCGCTTTTTAGTCAGCCTGTGGCCAGTCAACCCCCGTCCGCATGCGCATTACTGGTCCCGTTAAGGTTGCATTGGGGAAATATGGCACAGGCTGACTAAAAAAGCCACTTAAACTCTTGTTTCAACGAGTCACTTAAAATTTCTTTATCACTTATTTTCAAACATCTGAGCAGGGGGGGGACTAAGTTTACTTTTTGGATACGATGTGCGGAAAAAGGTAAAAACAATATTGACCACCGTTCGCCGGTGTCGCACTCTGCCGGCAGCCTACGAAGCCGGACCTCATCTCGGAGCCATGATAGCGAAGGGAGAGGTTCCAAACAGGGCTAAACCCCAACCTGAATCTATTCCCAATTGTAAACCTAACTCTAAAAATCTTTAACTATAAATGTATATATAAATAATATAATATCCATTTCACTTGTAAAGACCAGGAAAACGGTCCTCACAATGTCCATTTCTCAAATTCTACTACACTTGCTGGAACATTTGACCCTCACCTTACTTCTGGTTCCTACACAACCTGAAAATGTCCAAAATGTGTGCATGTAGCTGTGTACCTGTGCAGTGAGTACAGGCACGGTCTCCAGGGAGCCTCTCTGCTGCTCCACTTCCTCCTTCAGTTTATCAATCAGATCCTGTTTCAGAGCCAGCGCTCTCTCTGCCTCCTCTAGTCTGCTGCACAGGTCTCCCCCCTGAATCACACACAAATAGGGGTGAAACAGTTAATCAAACTATTAAATGTAACCGATTATAAAAAAAAGTAATCGGCGCTCGAGTGGCGCAGTGGTAAAAGTCACTGCCCACCACCACGGAGGTTGTGGGTTCGAATCCACCGTGGTGCATCCGGCTTTGTCGAGCGTCTACACGAACACAATTGGCCGGTGTTTGGGGGAGGGAAGCCGGGCGGGGAGGGTGATATTGGTCATTGCACGTACTCCTATGGACTGGGGCGGCACCTGTCAGCGGGGAGTGTTGGGCGGGAGGAGTAGGACGAAGGCTCTACGACGTCCTGGTGGGGGCTCCTCACTGGCAGGTGAGTCAGTAGGATACGACAGCAGTGACTACACAGAAATGTGTGTGGGGAGGAATCAATTGGCATAACGACTAAATTGGGGAGAAAAAGGAGTAAAAATAATTGGCTACTCTAAAAAGTAATCGATAAACAATTTCGATATATCGACAGAATCGATTTGGGGGGAAGAAAATTCAATGTCACCTTTTCCCTTTCAACATTTTGTAAATATTACAAAAATAGCAGATCAACAAGCTCACGACGCGTCTCATTGGGATGCTTATAGATCGGCAATTTCTGCAATTTTTTAGATATTTAATCAGATTAATCAATTTAGTCAATTATAAATCAATGTATTTAAAAAATGTCATGTCGATTCATTGATATATACAACATTTTAATTTACATTTTTTAAATGTGCTTCTTGATTATTCAATTAATTGAATAATTCAATTAATTGAATAATCAACCGTATCTGCAGTGGTTGGAGGTCGTCTCCCTGGTAGGACACGTACTGGTTGACGAGGTCAATAAAGTTATTTGCACCGGATTTGACACTTGATGTGCTGCCATTTTTATTGTACTTTGGACATCACTGCGATTACTGTACCCATCTCATTCAGATGAGTGAGACAACGGACATAAAACGTTCAGACTGTAGCTTTAGAAAATGAATTCTAACAAAATAGGAGGCTAATTTGCAAATGGGTCATGCACTTGCCCCCAGAAAAACAATTATAGGAGTCAAATGTCTGCAATGCATGTATATATGCAGCAATGTGCATGTCATGCATGTCTGTGTAAATTGTGAATGCACAGATGAGAACACATACACACGCAAACGAAAGGAAAAAAGGCAGAACAATATCAAATCAGTAGTCCAATTAGGACAGGAATCTTTTTTAGAAAAATGGTAGAAAGGTAGAATTTTTGTTTTACCTCATTCTTTAGTTTAGAGTCATAGTCCCTAAACAAACACGTGTAGGCATGCTGCAACTGTGTCAGCTTTTTCCTGGAAGAGAGAAAAGAAATAGGCACAAGACTTAGCAAAATAGTATACATACTTAATGGGACATGTTTCTATGCAGGTAGGTACAATGCAGAGTTTGGGCATTGGAAATTGGAGAAGGTTATAGAGATGCCAAATTATATTTCTTCTGGAATTTGGATATGTGTTCTACAGCTATTCTGTGAAATAGGACACTGTGTGTTTGTGTGTCTCAGTGAGCTCACCGCTCCTCTGTGACGACATGCCGTTCTGTTTTGAGTGCAGTCTCTAAGCTCTGAGTCTGCAGAAGCAGTTTGTCCACAGCCACGTTATGCTGCTTTCGCTGCTGTTCCAGCTCCCGTTCTGCTATCTGCAGGGCCTCCATCTTACTACACAGCCTGCATACAAAAATATATATATATTTATATTAGGGATGTCCGATATTATCGGCCTCCCGATATTATCGGCCGATATTAGCATAAAAATTGATATCGGGAAAATATCGGTATCGGTTTTTGAAAAAAAAAAAAAATTTTTTTTTTTTTTTTTTTTTTTTTGCTTTATAAATAAGTTACAGGAGTTCTTACTGTATATGGTGTGTGTGATATGAAATTTGAGCTTACCCTAATCACAATAATCCCCGCATATATCGGTATCGGTTGATATCGGTATCGGTAATTAAGAGTTGGACAATATCGGTATATCGGTTATCGGTAAAAAAGCCAATATCGGACAACCCTAATTTATATATCAAATAGATATGTAGTGACATATGCACAGGCAAATATAGGGTGTGTTCGGAAATACACTCTGAGAGCACTGGAGTGCTCTCTGGCCGTTGGGTAATTCAGAGCGGTAGGTGCGTTGCCATTGGAAGATTCAGAATCCTGTGCTCTCAGAGCACTTAGTACGCTAACTGACTACTCTGACTTAAAAAAGCTGGGTTATCCCGAGCATCTGACCAATGGAGGAGAAAGTTTGGTGCTCTAGAGTCTAGACAGTATTCAACATGCATCTACAGGCAATAAAACAGGTAATAATTGAATTAATTTTAAAAGATTGTAACAATCGGCCTTTACCTTGAAAGGATAACTATTAATTAAAAAGGAAAAGCAACAGGATCGGCAGGTTTTGAACTGAAATTACTTTATATAAATAAGCCACAAATTAAACAATTGACAACTCTTTCAGGGGTGGCCATAGCCGAGTGGTTAGTGAGCCCGCCTAGGGAGCCAGAGGCCCTGTTGCCCCAGGTACGATTCCAGGCCAGGCCAGCAAATGTGTCGATGAAATGAAATTTGTCCCTGAGCAAGACTCCTAACCCCTAATTGCTCACAGGCCATCATTGGAAACGAGACCGCAAGGACTTTCATTAAAGGACCTGTTAAAGGAATTATCCTTATCCTTCCCTAATAAACGAAAAAACAAACAAACAGATCAACGAAACAATATTCCTTTCACAAACTCCTTCCCACCCAAATCACAGCTCCCCCCTAAACAATAAACAAAGGCAAAACAAAAGTTACTTAGTCAGAGCGCTGCACGGACGGTCGGTTACCCGCTTTACAAACAATAACAAACCCATGTTATAGTCCGCACGGTTTCTTCACCCCGCGGTCTCGAGAATGTCTATTATCCAAAAACGAAAATGTAAACGGCCTTCCGCATGGGCGATCCAAATAATAACTTAAGTTTGGGGTACCCCGTAAATTGTAATCCAACAGAACAGAAAGCTTGATTTTATCTCACCGCGGCGGCTCCGTCAGAATCCTTCCGCTCCTCTGCGTTTCATTCATACAACCAGCACTCGATTCCCCACGGCGTCGCAACGACTCTGTCCGTTGTCCGCAGGGCTAGTCCGTTCTTAATTCTTGGCTGCAGCTTACACCCGAGTCTAAACTTTTTATAACTTAAACACAGTAACGCTGGCGCCTAGGAGATCTCCTCTCTCTTCCTCCTGTCGCTTCTGATGCACAGGTTGTTTGCTTGATTCCCTCCCCCCTGAACCGCACCCTCTATTAGTAACGTCGGGTGGCACAAATCATTCTATCACCCCCTAACCAGACCCATTACCCCTCACGTGAATAGGAAATGTTCATATTGCTCATTGTGTCCAACATGTTACATATCACACATATGTAATAACATGCATAAGTAGTTCAGATGTTACATATCACTCGGGTATACCCATTGATTAAGCAGATAAACATAATAAATATAATGTGCATTTGTCACAAGATGAAGATGGCAATATTAGTTAATGAGTATCTCCTCGGAACGTTCATAAGTGAACTGATATCAGAGCATTCTATGATGCCAAAACCAGAGCGCTCTGAAATAGGAGCAGATTCTCAGAGCGTATTTCCAAATGCACCCATAGACATCCACAGACAGCAAAACACTTCATACACAACATCCAAAAGTGATTAAAATACCCATAGAGCTGTATGGCGTAGACCTGCACACTGTCAAATACAGAGTGTTCATTCAAATCCGAGAGTGTACGGTTACATTTGTACACTTTCAGCGTTACAAATGGATAAATTAACAATGAGAAATTTACTGTACCCAGAGCCGTCCTTCAATAGACCTGCAGAGTTACTTGATACTCACTTTTCCTCCATTATTTTGCGTTCATGCTCACTCTTCTCCAGGCAACTCTGTCTCTCTTTCAGCTCTCCTAATAAAGATGTTGCTTGGGCTTTCAGAGCCTCACAGTCCTTGGCCAGCTGCAGTACATAAAGGGTGAAGAGTTAAATCACACACAGCTAACCACGACTGTATCCCGGATTCCCTTCTATTTGCATGTTTCTTTTATGCCATGGATGTTTTTCAAAGGATTTTCAAAAGGTGATTCAAATTGCCTCGTGTTGCTGATTAGGAACTAGTATCCTGCCCAACAGAATGTCATGCATTCTAAAAAGTCTAAATATACATTTTAAAGCTTAGGTTAGCAGAGGCACATTTCACAGCCATAAAATATGATTGTAGTGATTTGAAAAAAAGAAGAAAAAATATAGCATTGCAGTTGCTGTTTACATCTGTATCTAAACAGACTCATATACAGTATGTAGTGAATGAAGACTTTGAAAGTTTTGTGAGGTACCAGTGACCACTTACTTCTAATCAGTTCATCCTTCAGTCCAAGTGGACGTTTGTGCTAAATTAAATGAAATTCTCTCAAGGTATCGCGTTCACAAGGTTGGAACAGACATGAGGTAACAGTGAACTTGACCTTTGACCACCTACTACCTAACCCTAACCTACTAATCAGTTCATCCCTGAGTCCAAGTGGACGTTTGTGCCAAGTATTCCTGAAGATATCGCGTTCACAATGTTGGGACTGATGGACGGATGGACAACTCAGAAACATAATGCCATGGCTGTTGCCAGCAGAGGCATGGAAATAACTCCAATATTGCCTAACAACTGCAAAAAATATATAATTATATAAAAACAGCTTTGATATGTACATTACAAATCATATCACAAGAAACACCATTTAGCACAACCATGCAGTAGGTTCATTGTTTTTATACCCAATACCCTGGAAAATCAGTTTTGGGCTGTGAGGAAAAACGAAGAAAGAATTGCAATGTTGTCCAAATTACAATATAGATGGTGGAGCATCTGTGATAGAGTTGTTTATGTTTTGATGATATTTTCTTTAGTTCCTTTTTATTAAACTATTAATGTAAGTCAGGTTCACCTCTCAAACGCATGTCATTCAGGGACATTAAAAATGTGTTTACACTAGACTGTGACATATTGACCATGTATTTAAATCATGGAGACATTATAATCTAGCTATTTTGTCACTGTCTGACCCTGCCTTAATACACTGACTGAACGCCCTGTCCTTCTTATTTGTATTATTGAGAACTTTCAGATTAGTAAACTTATTTTGATCAAGGCACTCTGACCTAGCGGATTGCCTGTGGAACCATAGGTCCCAGGCACATGAACATGTCAACGTGTGTTTTCCTCTGAACGGACCACCTACACTGTGGGAGGACAGAAGCGACGACACTAGTTTCATCTCTTCATTTGGGTTCCGTATATTTTATATTTATATTAACATACAGATTTAAAATAACGTTTCATACCGAATATTAAAATAAGTCCTGGACTGTAGCTTTAAGTCATATACATGCCTGGGCACAGTCTTTGTCCTTCTGTTTAAGTAGAGCCTCAGTTCGGTCCCGCTGAGCTGAGCTTTTCTGGAGGTAATCCAGCTTCTCCTCCAGCTCCCGATACCTACATACACACACACGTCAGCAACGTAAACTGCATTTCAAACAATACAAATGAAACCAAGATCTGATCAGTGTTAAGTTACTATGTGTGTACTTAGTGAACACATTGTTGGGTTGTGTGTGTTCTCTGCTGCCGCGCATTTAGCGGCGTTATAAAACAGGGACGCAATGAGCTGTTTAGAATCAGTGCCGTTTAGTGGTGTGCATGTACTGTATGTTCTATACCAGACAGTGCAGGCACTGTTAAGTTTCTGTTTAATGATGATTGGTCTCCTTTTGTGGGGAGATACAGAAATACCTAACAGAGAAACCCTGTTCAGATTGGCTTGACCTAGAGTTAAGATGACAGAGTATTCCAAATTTCAATTACCCTCAACTGTAGAATTCTAGGGCAAAATAACATGGATAATAGTCAGTGAACTTTTATCAATTAATTCACCTTCATATTCAACTCAGGCAAAGCGTAAATAGTTAGAAAATGTCAAACCATGCACAGGGGGGAAACTAGTCACAGTAGGCAAGCTTTCAGCCGGACCCTGGGGATGTATTGTCCTTTAAGATGCATGTATTGGGGTACTTTGTTGGAGAAATTGTGGATGATCTCCTGCACGGTCAGCTGATGAGTGTAATTTAAGGACTTTAGTAGGTCTGAAATGTGAAACTAATTCGCTTTACATATGTTACAAACCACAAATATATTGCCTTCCCATTTCTTAACTGTAGAACAAAGAAAAATGCCATAACCTAGAGCACGGGTGTCAAATCGCAGCCCGCAGGCAAGATTTTCAAAAAAGGAAATACAGCCCCTAATGTCTACACTTCTCCCCCAACACCACACTGACTGTCCTGGGCCATCAATGGCTGCAGAGAGGCTCTGTCTTTATCCCAGCTGTGAGATCAAAATATGCTGCTTGAGGGTTGTTAACACCTTGTTAAGGACGCAACTTGCGCCTTGCAGTCTATTCAACAACTCTTTGCAGGCACGTGTTGCTCACACAGGAATAACACGGACATGGACAGGCAAGGATTTTTACTGCTCAAACATTAGATTAAATTCCTTTACTGAGCTACGCTGCTGTTTTTTTTTTACAAATAAGAGCATGGTAAAAAGTTGTGTAATCCACTCATTTGTTCAGATCATTTCTAGGGTTACAAAACTTAATTCACAATGTAATCGCTCTCCTCTCCCCGTCTCTCACACCCACACACACACACAGAGAGCATCTGTGTGTGTGTGTGTAGACTGTAGAGCATCCGAGTCAGTAAATGACATAATCGCTGTAATAACGGACCCCAAACGCAGTTCTGTCATGTTCACCTCTAGACTGTGGAACCATTGGCGCACATGTCTGTATGTCAGAAACTGAACAATGTGGGCTATTTGCAGTATTTTTATTTATTTTATTTTCTGTTTTTATTGTGTGGAGTTGTATTATTGTGATATGGATCTTCCTAGGTCTCAAATAATAAAGATTGAATTGAACACAGCATTGCTTGGAATGGGGGGGCTGGCTATGAAAATGACACATACCTGCAGTATACAAAATGCACTCACAGGTGACACATTAGACATATAAATGATATTATCTTAACTTCTAAAAAAACAGTCCCTAATATTCAGGTGTCTGGAAACGGCAAACAAAAACAAGACCGAGATGAAATTTATTTTCCCATGTAAATATTCCATTCTGGCTATTTTTGAAAAATAATTAAAAAGGTTTAATTTTAACAACCACCTTTGTTTTTATTTAAGCATTAGTCGTATTATTGCGATTCACTGATATTTTCTGAATATTCCATTATTGTTCATCACTAATTATTGGAAGCAGGTCTGCATACAAAAAAAGGTTGTTTAGCCAAACAAAACCAAGTGACAGCTGTCTACATAAACGTGAGCGAGCCAGCGCGCATGCCGTCCGCAACTGGTTGCGGTCCACATCAAGTCACCTTTCGTCCAATGCGGTCATTAACCCGAAATGAGTTTGACACCCCTGACCTAGAGTTATCGCTTAGGTCTCGATGAATTGAATTGAATACACAGGACCCTTATGGGAACAAGCCCTGGGCTTATTTGGGTTATCCTTTTAGCATTCTTTTGTATAAATCTGTGCCACCGTGCCTTTGTTTTGCAAACTGTATTCAATTAAAAAAAATGACTGTACTATATTGGCACCAAATCTAATGGTCTCAAAATGTCTTGTTCCAGGTGAGCGGATGGCTTCAAAAATAAATAGCAAAACATAATTGTGGATTTATGGAGAAGGAATGGTGGACTAATTAAATATTACACAGACATCACTGGGGAAACATCACTAAATTGGTCCAAATAAACATGTCTCTGTTTTGTAAGTTATAAAACCATGGCAGCATTTCGTCCCGTTAGACTAATTGATAGGCCATTTGATTAGAATGAACTTTCCCAGTGAAATATGAAATGCCTGCACATCACTGTGGGATAATGGAGAAGCATATGTGTACACATTTTGTGTTTAATTACAGCCATCGAAAAGCATTTTGCAGCAGGGAAAAGTGATGTCGCACATACTCTAGGTGTTTCACCTATGGGGAGTTAGTCCCCATTAAATATTATAGTCTGACCCCCCAGGGTCCGGAAAAACTTTTAACAAACACAAAACATATTTTAAAAGAAAAGTAAAAATTAGACACAGCCAAGAAGCAACAGAGCTAGAAGCACAAAATGGCACAACATTAGAGAGAAAGCAGGCAGATACACTTAAGACAGAGAGAGACAGGCAGCAACAGAGAGCCACGGGCTCACCTGCCCTGCGTGGCCTGGAGCTGTTCTGTGAGTTTAGCCAGGTTAGAGCTGGGAGGAGGAAAGAGGAAGACAGAAGGAGGGAGAAACATCTCAAATTTACTACGTGAAAAGAAACACATAAACAACAAGAAAAAAAGCATGCTGTTGTACTTAGTTGACAGAGAGGAAAAAGTCTGTAGATATCCACATAATTGAGATTTAAAAAGCAGTACTGTTTGCCGTGGCTGCTGAAGTAGTGAAAGAGGAGAAAGGAGATTAGTGCAGTTAGTATGACACAAACAGTTGGCAGCATTCAGCATTTGGAGTACGGTAAATCATGTCATACCTGTCGGAAGAGTGCTGCGCCTCTGAACGATGTTGTACTGCCTCTTCTTTAACACTGCATGCCTAATAAACAGATTTATATAAAAGAAACCCTATGATCACAGACTGTCAGCTGGTCTTGCAGCATTAAAATAATGTTATAATTCTGTTTAATCCCTTAACTAGTCTAGAGCCAGACGGATATATCGGTCTAGCCGATATATCAGCCATTATTTGACTTTTTGATTACATCAGTTATGCAGCTGATGTGTCCTGATTTATATATTATAAGTATAATTATTAGTCTACCGGTAGTTGAAAATGTTGTTAATATAAACGTTTTTCAAATTGAAAATTCTTTGGCCAAAACATCGGTTATCAGGGGGCTAGGAGTCTCCAAAATTGGGATTGGCATCGGACTCAGAAATCTGGCACCAGTCGGGATCTACACTTCATTAACAGAAAAACAAATCTGAATAATCTTTTTACATACAAGCTCACTAGACAATTACAGATAGTTCTTTGAACACTGCAGGGTGGATAGAAACAGTGACGCTTGTATGATGGCCACATCTGTTAGGACATGTTTAAAATGAGAGGGCTACCTGCGCCTGGGCCAGTTTGGCTCTGAGCTGGTCAATGTTACGACGCATTAAGTCTTTGTCTCGCTCTCCTTCCTCCCTTTCTTTCTCCAGTTCCTCATTCTTCCTCTTCAGCTCCCTCATCCCCTCTTCCATTTTTTCTTTGTGGCTCTTCAGCAACTGCAGGAATTCGTTTCCTCCCTCCGTGGGCTATGGGGAAGGGAGCATAAAATAAATATTCAATGCACTGAGGCAGCCATATGGCATTACATCTTTGTCACAATTCTCAAGTGTTGAAAGCCTAAAACGTTGTTTTTAATTGCCATGAGCATTAATTTCTCCCATTAGCGCGTAATGGCATACAGCCAAAGGTGTTGATATGAAGGGTTGGACTCCCTGTGAAGTTACCCCTGTAACTTCAAAGGGATGTGAGGAATCACTCAGCTTAATCATTACATTTTGCCGGAGAAAGGCTCCGGCCAAAATGTATCTGTCCCAAACAATAAAAGAACCTAAAAAGGACTCAAGTGAGTGCTGATGATCTTTTCGTATTGACACCCGACCTGGAGGACAAACAACAAAAAACAGTGAAGAGGGTGCCAGTAGTATTTTAGAGAGAGTGGTGAGGACACAAACCAAAGTGAAGAAAAGTGAAAGCTGGGACATCAACTGAAATTAACAGGTATGCTGTGTGGACAACAGCATCTAAAATGCGAGGAAAATCACCAGGGGGCAAGGCTCTGACTATTAACCCTTTAAGACCGGGAACGCATCCGGGTCGTTTTTAAGATTTCTTTTGCTATAAAAAAATAGTGCTTTTTAGCTCAAATCTAAAGATGACACAGTTCCAGGTCTTAATGGGTTAATTGGTATTGAGGAGGAGGCCTCACCTGGCTGGTTTTCCTGTCCCACCCCTCTCCCCAGAGCTCTGTGAGTGAGGTGGGGGGAGTGGGGAGGGGACTACTCAAGTAGCTATCATCATCCTAGACACACAAACATGCAAGTTACATAACACACAAACAAACTCAAAGTAGCTGGGACATCAACTGAAATTAACAGGTATGCTGTGTGGACAACAGTGTCTAAAATGCGAGGAAAATCATCAGGGGGCAAGGCTCTGACTATTGACCCTTTAAGACCGGGAACGCATCCGGGTCGTTTTTAAGATTTCTTTTGCTATTCAAAAATAGCAGATATACAAGCTCATAGCGCGGCAACAAGTGCCGCGCTATGAACTTGTAGATCTGCTATTTTCGAAAAAAAATGAAAAATTGTGAAAATCTTTGAATACATATATTTTTTTAAGCGTTAGGATTTAGAAGGAAAAAAAGTTAATCGACCTCAGGTCTTAATGGGTTAAGAGGTAGGATGGTGATTGGTGTTAACCCATTAAGACCTGAAGCCGATTCTACATGTCTCCTAAATCCCAACAATTTTCTGAAAAACATATGTTTCTACGTATATCAGTGGTTCTCAATCTTTTTCATGTCAAGGACCCCCAAAATTATATGTATTTGGCCACGGATCCCCATCAAAATATGTTGTTCCAGGGACCCCCCAGAAGCAAAGATTTGAGTTAAAAATGTTCGCTTCAAAATATATATATATATTCAACGATTTGCACACATTTTCACGATTTTTCAAAAATAAACAAGCTCGTAGCGAGTGCCGCGCTATGACTTTGTATATCTGCTATTTTTGAATAGCCCAAAGTGTAAAATAATGCTTTTTAGCTCAAATCTAAAGATGACACAGTCCCAGGTCTTAATGGGTTAATTGGTATTGAGGAGGAGGCCTCACCTGGCTGGTTTTCCTGTCCCACCCCTCTCCCCAGAGCTCTGTGAGTGAGGTGGGGGGAGTGGGGAGGGGACTACTCAAGTAGCTATCATCATCCTAGACACACAAACATGCAAGTTACATAACACACAAACATGCAGGTTACATAACACACAAACAAACTCAAAGTAGCTGGGACATCAACTGAAATTAACAGGTATGCTGTGTGGACAACAGTGTCTAAAATGCGAGGAAAAATCATCAGGGGGCAAGGCTCTGACTACTAAGAGGTAGGATGGTGATTGGTGTTAATTGGTATTGAGGAGGAGGCCTCACCTGGCTGGTTTTCCAGTCCCTCCCCTCTCCCCAGGCCTCTGTGAGTGAGGTGGGGGGAGTGGGGAGGGTACTACTCAAGGAGCTATGCATGCTCGCATCATCCTAGACACACAAACATGCCAGTTACATAACACACAAATAAACTCAAAGTACTCAAATATGCTTGAGTGCGGCATGATGGGAGCAAAGACCTTAAAAGATGGACAGGACACTTGTCTTACCAGGCTTCGTGGTGGCAGGGTCTGAGTGTGTTGATCCATCTCCTCTGCTCGCTTCTTCTCCCGCGGATCTAGAGTCTGCAAGAAACAATAACAAAACTCAAAATCACAGTGTATCAGGTGAAGGAAGTGGGATGAGAAGAGAAGTGGTAATGATTGTGAACTGATATGAGGTCAGTGTAACCTGTGGTGCAGGGCCATTCCTTGCCAGGCGCGCCTGTTGCTCTTCAGTCTGACTGGAGCTGTGGCTTGAGGAGCTGGGCCCATTCACCAGCCCCTGGAGGGAGTGGTTCTCCTGGGCAAGCCTCTCCACCAGCGCCCTGGCCTCCTGGAAGCGACAGCTGAGAAACTCCCTTTCTTCTCTTGTCCTACGCTGCCATCCCTCCATCTCTTCACAACGCTGACGCAGTGCAAGGTTGCTGCACCGCAGAGCCTCTGGGGTGGAGCAGGAGGTAGGTAATGAGAAAGTCAGTAAAAATCATTAGATAAGACAGGTAGATGAGAAAGAGACATCATTTCAGAGTTTACACACAAATAATTCATATTAATAGCTACTTCTGACCAACGTGAATATTATGCGTTACCTCTAAGTTGCTGGTTATCGTCCAGTAATCTAGTTACCACTTCATTGGCAGCCAGCTCTGGTGGTACCCTAAGGGCCCCTCCACCCTCCTCTCCAGCCATGTCAAATTGCATGGGGCCATCTGGTTGGGGCTGCACCATTCCTATAAAACACACACAGATCACCATTATTGGTCTCTGACATCAGTGTTATTACTAGTGCCCATTTATAGGCCCAACACCAACAATCCACGTTACTTTCACTTTCAGTTTAGATACACAATGCATGCCATCTTTAACTTTCTCTTTGAGGAAAGGTACTGGACTTCTTGCAAACCGGTCTTATTAAAGAGGTTATTTGAGCTGCCTGCTGACAACAGCATGAATCCAAAGGAGCTGCTTATCAGTGGAAGGAAAAAAAAACATGACGTCATCCTCTCCAGATACCATGAGGCTCAGCACTCAGCTCAGCCCAGGAACAGTCTTCTTCACACAAAGGCCTGTTCTCAGTCTCCACTACACAGCACAAACCGTGCTCCCACATCTTAAAAAACGTCCGTTTAATCCTGATGGTAGGACGGATGATGTCGTAATGTCAGCAGCTGTCATAATAAAATCTGACGTCGCTGGAACTGTTAACGTTAATCATATCGACGTAATACATTATAAATAAATAATCAACTGTCAACCAAAAAACCCTAGGCTATACAGGCTATGTACAAACAGCCCCTTACCCCTTTCTGCTTCTTTCAAACAACCAGGTAGAGTAGCAGTCAGTCCCCCACAGTCCACTTTAGCTTAGCTACGTAGCCAGCTAACGTCACCTAGCTGCTTAGCTAGCCAGTTAGCACCCGATATGCTGCTATTTGAGACGCACGGCGAGTGTCACGAACAGCGGTCCAAGTGAACGAAATGTAGGTTATCTCCGGCGGGTATTTCACTCATCATGTCAAAGAGACATTCCTCCGTGTGTGTGTGCTAGCCTTTGGAAACAAACAACCCTGTTTCAGTTTGTTGTGAGCTCAGGAATTCCCCTTCCTTCCTTCTTCCGCACAGTGGGGAGATGACGTCACTAACGCAGCCCTTCCTCCGCTGATGTGAGTTGTGAGCAGTGTTGCCATGTCGGCTTATTATAAGTGACTTTGGGCTTCTTTTTCTGTAAAGTTGATAGTAAAAATTGGTAGGTGCAGTTTTTTGGGCTTGTTTCTAAAGTGCAGTTGCTTATTTAGGCTTGCTTCCAATTTGTTTTTTATTATTCAAACCAGTGGTTCTCAAATATTTTCATGAAAATGTTTTGTGCCAGGGAGCATTTGTGTTGTTAGAATATCTAAAACATTCTTCCAAATATGCCACATTTTATTGCAAGAGTTTTTGAAAATAGCGCGTCGCATAGGTTTAAAAGTGCTCATGTGGCTTCTTTAGGGCTTGTTTTCCTAGACCTGGTTGCTTATTTCTTTCACGAAACCTGGCAACACTAGTTGTGAGTTGACGATTGGGATCAGTTCCCGTTGCAGTTTACAGTTCCGGTTTAGAGAGCATACGGAAACGGGCCTGTGTGCATACATGAATTTGTATGCTGAAATGAGCGGATATAGTAGGTGCGCTGTAGACCGGATATGAGCACTGAGCAGTAAATAGAACCCAGGCTTTCCACCGGGTCTGGTGGTGACGCGAGGTTAGAGCGGACCAGAGAAGAACACCAGGCTACAAGATGATGATGATGTTCTCTGCGGGGTTGATCTCCTTAATGTTCGCTTGGATATGTCCAAGTCACGCGCTCTATTTCCACATAGGAGAGACGGAGAAGAAATGCTTCATTGAGGAGATTCCAGATGAGACCATGGTCATTGGTAAGCTACGTGTTGTTTTACAATGGGGAAGCCAAGCTAGCTTCCCGAGGCTAAAGCCCTGATTTATAGTTCGTTGCGTGCCCGGTGTTGGTGTGTCGAAAGTAGTCGATCTCCAAGAGCATAACGGATTGCCGGTGCGACGCGTTTTGAGCTTGGAGATCTGCTATTTTTTTGGTGTCTTTTAAGAATGAGTAAGCCTAGCTAGCTACCAGAGGATAACAGCCAAGCAGAAAGTCAGACAGGGCCTACGTAGTGGAACCGGTGTGTGAACCGCCCACACATCCTGCTCAGTAATAAGGGGACAGGTGCAACGACTTTTGTTCCATAATGCTTAGTTCAACGGTTTTCAATGTTTTACTTAGAGAGAGAGATGAAGCAGGGACCCCCACTATAGAATTGTGTTGCAGAATTTTTTTTAAATCGTAAGATGTCATAGATGTGGTTAATGTTTAAAAAAAAGTTCTTATCACATAAAGATTTGGCGGCCCCCCCTGTAGTAACTCCATAGGGGTCCCGGACCCCCCGTTGAAGACCCCTGGCTTAGTTGAAGAGGCTTAACAAATTGTTGCTCAAGCCGGGTAATATTTTTGTAATTCCACAAGACTTTGCGTAGTTTCTATGTTAAATTTGCTATTGAGCTCTTCCTGACATAAAAAAAAGAAATATTTTCCCATATGATCTCCTTATTGTTTCCTTATGGCCTTGCTTTGGATCATTATTAGCTCATATAATGTCATGCATTTGTGTGGCTCCATGAACTTCCATCTGTGTCTGATAGGGAAGTACAGAACCCAGCTGTGGGACAAGCAGACAGGTTCCTTCCTCCCAGCCACCCCTGGTCTTGGGATGCATGTCGAGATTAAGGATCCAGATGCCAAGGTGAGAAGAATAAGATTAACAACAATAACGACAATAACACACACACATTTTAGATTTAAAAAAATAATAATGGCTCCCTCTCTTTTTCCCTTTACAGATCATTCTTTCTCGTCAGTACGGATCAGATGGGCGGTTCACCTTTACCTCCCACACCCCTGGAGAACATCAGATTTGTCTGCACTCAAACTCCACCAAGATGGCTCTGTTTGCAGGAGGAAAGTTGGTATGAGTGACATTTCTACCCCAAACTTGACAGGAATATGTAACTGCAATGTTATTGGCTTGGAGACTTGTTGCATGTCATTTCCCCTCTATCTGAACTCACTATCTTATCACTCTGTCCTATCAGAAATTATGCACTAATGCAAGAAATGTTTTTGTTTGTATGACAAATAAGCTACATAAAAGGTACATGTTTTGTTGCAGAGAGTGCATCTAGATATTCAGGTTGGAGAACATACCAACAACTACCCTGAGATTGCGGCAAAAGACAAACTGACTGAGCTACAGCTGAGAGTGCGGCAGCTGCTGGACCAAGTTGAACAGATCCAGAAGGAGCAAAACTATCAGCGGGTGAGTGGCTGAAAGACATAGAAGTATGTGTGGTAGTTCATTTTCAATGTCTTGTATACAGTATATGTTGCTCTGCAGCTATCTAAATTATTCGTAAACTTCAAACCTATGTGTGTGTATGTATGTATGTGTATGTATATATATATATATATATATATATATATATATATATATATATATATTTTTTTTTTTTTTTTTAATTATTATTTTTTTTTTCATTTAACCTTTATCTAACGAGTACAAATCACATGGAGACTAATGTATCTCAATGTGAGGCAGTATTGGAGGAGCTGCTGTTACTGTGTTGCCAATTTCTAGAGCCAGACTTATATATTGGTATCAACAATTATGAAGCCAAGATCCTGTTACATAACCACTTTCAACCTGGCCTATATGTATGTATATTGTATATGTGGGGGGATCGGCATTGGACCCAAAACTCTGGCATCAGTTGGCCTCTAGCAGTTTCACCACTTTATTGTGAACATGATGTGTTTGTGTCCTCCTGACCTGTAGTATCGAGAGGAGCGTTTCCGTATGACGAGCGAGAGCACCAACCAGCGTGTGCTGTGGTGGTCCATCGCCCAGACGCTCATCCTCATTGTCACCGGAATCTGGCAGATGAAACACCTTAAGAGCTTCTTTGAGGCCAAGAAGTTGGTGTAATTTCCTTTTTCGAGTGACAACGGCATCAGGGTTAGTAGCAGTAACAGGGACACACATGGAAAGACTTTGTCAAATGAAATGGAGACACCCACCACGGAACAGAGAACACAGGATGAGAGCTGTGGTGGTGTGGCCAGCCATAATGGGAACGCAGCTAAAACCCCCAACAGGAGTAAATTGAATGAGACATTTATCAATTGTGTGTGAATTTCTTCTTCTTTTTTTTTCAAGATGCAACTTTTTTAGATGATATTTCGTCAATAGAAACAACACAGCAACACATTCCAATTTGCCGTTGTTGTTTTCTTTCTTTTTTGGGTGACTCAGAAACAGAAATGTTCCAATTCCATAATGTGAGAAAAAGCAGTATGTTACTTTTGAATTGTGATTTCCATTCCGTGGTCATGCAGGGATACATATGACTTATTTGAATTATTGTATTAATGGTGAACACTGTTCAGGCTACTGTGGATACTAAATTATTTGGAGGGTGGGGTGGTTTCTGGGAATGGGCCAAACACGTAAACTGCTTTTTATGTAGTTCATATGGTGGTTGTGTTGGGATTTTCAGTTGAAAATAAGTAATTTTCTGTAAGTTGTCACATGTGATTCCCATACTGGCCTTATTCCTTAGATATCAGTTATCTTGCCTGCTGTACTATATACTTCATAGCCAGAATCTCAATTGCTGTGTGCATTACCTGTAGATACATTATGTTTGTGTTATTAGTCTAATGACAGGGCTATTTGTTGTAAATAATGAGTAAAGATTGGCATACCTGTTCATTTTATAACAGCTTTTACAACCACAATAAATGGTACACAAGTCTTTAGCCATTAGCTTTTAAGGATATAAGTTTGGTGTTTCAGCAGTGTCCGAGAACTATTATTTATTGAAGAGGCATGGTTTGTTTCATTGCAGAGCTCATGCCAAATGTACTGTTCTGTTGCCATTAGATCATACAGTATTTTACCCAAGCTGGAGTATCTTGATCATATTGTGATCAGACTAGAGGTAATAGATTACTTTCTCGAAATGTCAACACATAATTTGAAGGCAATGCAAAGGTCAAACTGGTTTCTTACCTTAGGTCATTGTTTTACGCGAGACTACAGTATATGAATCTAAAGCGTTATAACTGACGTTTTACTTTCTACAATGGTTTGGAATGGATGTATTATCTACATGAGCTTAAATAAAACATTGGTCAATCTGGGTTTCGCTTGATCTCAACATATTACAAATTTCTCCTGAATATGAAAACAAGACAGTGAATGGCAGCTATTTTCAATTAGTTTATTGCTTGGCATCAATCATTGGCAGAATTCCAGTTAATGCTAATATGCCTTGTAAAAACAGCGACTATGGAACTGCAAGTGTGACGCTTCCCATTGAAATGCATTTTTATTTTAGTGAAAGCACATTTCAATGAAACGGAAAACCACACCAATTTGTGACATCTGTAACGTCCACATTTTCTGAATTGCCCAGAACTGCAGTGTAAAAATGTACTGTAAAGTATTATGAAACAATGTCTCTGCATAGGTGTACTCTAAATTCCCCTCAGCTTCTTCATCAGTGTTCCAACACATTGCTCAGACCATAAACATTAACTAAAAACACTGATTTCTTCTGAATGCCTTTCGTTAATATCAAGAATAGAAATGTGACCACACACACACACACACACCATACAAAACCATTTCATTGACTCACAATACAATGTGTCATCATAAAGGGAGAAATACATTTTATTCAATCAAGTTTTTTTGTCCCCTCAGAATATTTCCCTGTGTGAAATCTCCGGGACCACGGCACACAATCGAGCACATTTCAGCAGTCACATCTTGGCTTGTAAATGAAGAGTTAGGTACAAAATATCACATCAGTAAACAATCAAATTAATTCACTTCCTTACAGTTATTAGTTCAAGACACTAGGGTTTCAGAAGTTCCAGTTCTGGCATGAAATTAATACGTGAACTGTATTGACTGATGTTTTTATACTGTACATGAGAATAGTGTTGTAGTCAAGATCCCTGCTGTTGACACGTTTAGTATATAAAGATAGGTCCTCTGATGATGATAGAACACTGCAGGTTTAATCATATTGTATCTACACACAGCAAAGTCCTGAGTTTTAATTCAACTCCTGAGTCTAAAAATCGACTCTTACAGACCCATTTTTATTCTGTTAAATTAATACCCAGATTTTGCTGTGCTGATACTTTTAAAAAGATTTTAAAAAACAGAACAAGTACAGTGCACAAAAAAACAATCATCCACCAAATATATTTCGAGGATTATTTTAACCCATTAAAACCGGGAAGGAATTTGACTTTTTTATATATATATATATATATATATATATATATAAATTATATATATAAATTATATATATAAATTATATCAAAAATCAAGTCAAAAGTAGCAGATATACAAGCTCATAGCGCGTCACTTTGTGCAATGCTATGAGCTTGTAGATCTGCTATGTTTGAAAAATCGTTAAAGTTTGGGCAAATCTTTGAATATTATATATTTTTTAAGCGAACATTTTCAACTCAAATCTTTTTTGTTTCTGGGGGTCCCTGGAACAAAATGTTTTAGAGATGGGGGTCCGCAGCCAAATACATATAATTTTGGGGGTACTTGACCTGAAAAAAGTTTGAGCAGCACTGATATAGCAACACGTTTTTCAGAAAACTGTTAGGATTTAGAAGACATTTTTAGAGTTGGCCTCAGGTCTAAATGGTTTAAAATGGAATGTGCAACTTTGTCATCCTAACCCCACTTTACTTTGCGTAAACTCTCCTTCTCCAATTTCTCTGTGCAGTGTGTGCATGTGGAGTTTTTTCTTATAAGAAAATGTTTTTCAGTGATCAGACACAGTGAGGAGCTCCATTTTCTTAGCCGTCTCCTCTGAAACGACCTTTGACTTTTTCTCTGGGCTTGGGGTGGGTGTGTTCGCTGCACTATTGGGATAATCTCTGTTGCCAAAAATAACACTCCCCACTCGTACGCTGGTAGCACCCACCTCGATCTATAAGAGAAAGGCCAGAGCACAATTTAAGTAAAGAAAAGCATGCAAGCGTGTAAACAAATAAGGTGTGTGTTTTACAACTTTGACCTTAGTCAATCTCACTAATAGAGAGGGCAGAATAACTGGTACTTACCGCATGCTCAAAATCATTAGACATCCCCATACTGAGTTCTACCTCCTCTACAGGAAGCTTTAGAGTGTCGCAAACCTCCTGTCTCCTACTCAGAAGCATCTATACAGGATGAATATTTACACATTCATTAGAGATAAATACAATTATTATTACGCTGCATAATACAACAATACATCTGCAGTTATAATATTTTGTTTTCATTGGGAGTCCTTTCAGAAAAAAAAGCCCAATACCTGAAAGTCTGGATTAGGGCCTTCGCTTATGTCATAGCCATAGCGGCCGATGGTCATTAGCCCAGCCAAGTGTAGGCCAGTACACTTCGACAGTATGTGTTTGACTGTGTTCGTCGTTTCATTCGGCGGAAGGCCATGCTTACCTGGAACACACATAAATTCACGTATAATTACTGTATGTGTGTGCCGAGTCCCCCCCCCCCACCCACCCACCCCAAAAAGCATTATTTACATCTACTTTATATCTGAGACAGAGATAGACACTTGTGTGACTATGATAAAATGAAAAGACTAACTCTGTTCTCCACTGGTGTTGATCTGCACCATGATATTTAAACTCTGTGTGTTTGCCGCTCTGATTCTCTGCCAGGAGCTGTTGACCTTGTCAGCTAGCTTCGCTGAGTCCACCGTCTCCACCATGAAAAGGTTTGGCACACCTGATGCAGGAGACCATAAAGGATTACTTTTTTTTTTTTTTTCACATGCCGTTTACATTTCTGACAAATAAAGTATTCAATCAATCAAAAACTGTACATCTAGAAACATTCATGTTTGCAAACACACATCTTAAGAGAACAGGTCTGATTACCCTGGAATCAGATGGAGATGAGCAAACGTGTCGACACTCACCGAGTAGTTTGTTGACATTATTCTTCTGTAAATGTCCGATAAAATGCCACTTAATATCTGGGCAAGATTGTAGAATCTGTATTGGGAAGAAATTCATTATCTTAAAGGCTGTCTATAATACATGTATTTTTTAAGCCTTTCTGGGTTTAACACTTCAACCAACCTCAGGGTTTGATGCTTTGTCCACAAGTTCATTTACCTAGTGTGAGGAAACAGGGAACTAGTCAGTCTCTATAGTAGTACCCTTGTTTTATTAGGCAAATCAAACATTATGTCAGGCTTGTTTCTGTATTGCATATCACACAGTAGGAAAGGCTAAATGGTTTTTTTCTCCCACTGACATAGTTTTCACCAAAGTTACGCTGTCCTTGTCTGTAGGCCTCTATAACCATCTCTGGGGGTTTAGTCTTGCTGACTGCTACCAGGCGGGGCGGCAAGGCTGGTAACGCCTGGCAAGAGGGAGGGAGAACAAATGATTTAATGTTAAAACATATTCAGTGAAGGATAAGGTCAGTAGTTGTGTCAAAAGGTCATGCAAAGCCATATCACTGAATGGTTATGTGTCTAGCACAATTCTCAAAGTTCCCTGAGTGGGTTTCTAATCAAGCCTTACAGGTCTGTAACTCTTGAGTGTACAGTTCCATTTGTACACTCTTTTTTTTTGGACGGGGCCCCTTGAAATTAAAATGTTTGAGAACCACTATAGAAGAATATTATGCAGATTGCTTTATTAATGGTCAACACCGTCAGCTGTAAGCCACGTTGCCGTAAACGAGGGCATTAAAGAAAGATACTCTGCATTTCATTGACAGTGACAGATAGAGCAACCATGTTTATTTCTATAACTTTCATAACTGCTCGTTGGTTAGCTCCAACGGAACCTCTCCCTCCGCTGTATAGCTCCGAGATGAGGTTCCTCGTTTCTCGGTGCCGTTTTAGCAGGACATTGTCGCACATTTTCCACTTTACATGTTTCTTACCCCTTTCTGCACATCGTATCCAAAAAGTAAAGGTTTTCTGCCATGCTCTCAGATGTTTTAAGTTCTAGCGCACAATAAAAGCTATCCAACGAGTTGAAAAAAGTATTTAATTCGCCTCTGTCCTCATCCGGTGACATGTTTTTCAGACATTGCGCAAGAGTTGCGCCCGGTGAGATAACATTACTGATTCCCCTACTGGTCAAATGTTAAATTGCATCTAATGCAAAATATTATGGAACCAGCTGAGGACAGAGGCGAATTAAATACTTTTTTCAACTCGTTGGATAGCTTTTATTGTGCGCTAGAACTTAAAACATCTGAGAGCATGGCAGAAAACCTTTACTTTTTGGATACGATGTGCAGAAAGGGGTAAGAAACATGTAACGTGGAAAATGTGCGACAATGTCCTGCTAAAACGGCACCGAGAAACGAGGAACCTCATCTCGGAGCTATACAGCGGAGGGAGAGGTTCCGTAGGGGCTACTCGTTGGTGTGCATTATGTACATCGTGCACTGCAAACTGACATTTTTCTTTAAGAGCAGTGTTGAGTCAGAGGTGGGAGGTTGTGAAAAAAAGCGTGACCAAGACAAACAAGCGTGCAGAATAGTGGCGGTTGATGATGGGCCTGAAATGTCAGTGCTGTGCATGCATTTTTTGAGCTTTCATAACTAATTCACTGCACACGCATGTTCTACTGGCCAAGCATGCTAGCACCAGCCTTGTAGTCCATCCAAAGGTTGAGATGTTTGGAAACCTTACATAACGAGACGTGCTTCTCTTGACACGACTCCACAAAACCTCCCATTCTCATGTTTGTAAACAGCAACACGGCCTCTTAAAGAAGTCCAGCGGGCAACTTTTACCTTGGGTCGACGTGCCGCCGCCTGGTTCACCCTGTCCACCACGGACTGCAACGCTTTTCCAACCTCATCCGACATTGTTACTTTCCACATACCGTCAAACGAGCACGACTCTGCGTAAGCAATGGACGTAACGCCAATGACGTCAGTGCTATGTCAGAATAAAAGCTCCCTCTAGTCTAGTCCAGAGCCTTCTGCACTGGTCTAGTCGTGTTAAAAGTCAGATGGCGCCCTCTAAAGGGCTTGCGCTTCTTTTACACCGGCGCACTCTCAATATTCAGTTTAAACATTTCAATGCCTACACATCTACAAATAAGTTATGAACTCAAATTATGCACGAATGCACTTAAATAATCTTTTTAAAACTAGCTTAATTGTTTGTGTTAACCCTGCCATTATGTTTTAAAGCTGATTATTGCCTTTCCATTCATCTTAAACATGCCAGTGTCAGACAGCCCCCTGAATGCAATATAAGAGGTCAAAATATGGACAACATGATACAGAAAAACAAGTCAGTTTATTCACAAGATTTCACAAAATGTGTCAACATTTCCAAACAAAACATGTCCGCCTCATTAAAATCACATACAGGCCCATGACTCAAAGAAAAGACTTCATCCATCACGTTCAAACAAAATAAGCAACAAAAATGAAAATAGCTGATGGTAAAAAGTTGTCAAATTGTGGTGTTCTCCGGTAGCATCATCTCTCATACTCTCTCCAAGGCCTCCAACATGATGATACTATTTCCTCTGATGACCTGCAGAAAACCAGATCAGATGATCAATTACAGCCAACAATATATTTAAAACACACTCACACTACTAAACTAAATACAATTCTACCACTACATTCAAATGTATGCTACTCAATTGTAAATGGGGGTGGGGGAACACTCAGATTACCTGCAGAAAACTAGATCAGATGATCAATTACAGCCAACAATATATTTAAAACACTCTCACACTACTAAACTAAATACAATTCTACCACTACATTCAAATTGCATTCAAATGTGTGCTACTCAATTGTAAATGGGGGTGGGGGAAAACTCATGACAAATGCTTATCCTACTCAAAACAAATGTAAAATACAAATACTAAACCAGCTTGTAAAACATGCATTAACCATTGGTTATTTATTAAAGGTTATGTCTGTTGTGTTTTAAGTATGTTTATATGGCATTCTTGTAGGATAATGTATAGTGGGGATATAGTAATTACATAAGTGTCTTTACTATCTACTAAGGAATCAGTGGCAATAGACCATGGAGTCATGTCTCATGCATGTACTTTAAATCGACACATCTCACTCTGTATATGCAACAGTACCACTTTGTGTTCACTGTTCATTACTTCCATGTTGGATTTCCAGGCAGCTAAGCTATGAGTAGCCCTAGAATGGCTGCGATAGGACTACTTTTCATGCATTACATATATAAATCCCACCCATGCCCTCCTGTGTCGGGGAGTCATTGTGGCAGCATTAAAAGTTGTAGCGCTGCGTGTGTACTCACTCAATAATTAATTGCTGTGACTTGGAGTCAGCTATTGTCATCCATTTTAATATCCATTTGAAATTATGGCAGAAAACATTTACTAAAATATCTCCATTTTCTCACAAGCTTCACACAGACCACACTCTCCACTTCCTCAAAACTGATGGCTTGGGTCATCCTCTTTGTCAAGTCTTTGTTTCTTAAAAATCCACGGCTGTCATGTTATGAGAAAAGTTCTGTCAATAAACTCTGTGCTGTCGTGATTCTTCTGTGTTCGAGTTTGGAAGCACTCATTGTAAATCACTCAATGACCCGTTTCGAAATTGCACATTGTGCAGGATGTGGAGTGAATTACGAGTGCTTCCAAACTCAAACACATAGAAATCATTACTGCACAGTTTGACAGAAAGTTTCAAACAAAGTATCAACAGAGACAAAAGGGAAAATCCAAGCCGTCCGTACAGGTGCAATATTAGTGAGTTTATCGTCCTTTAATCAGATAGGACTTTTCTGTTTCATGAATGGGCTGTCCATGGAGGGTATTGCAGAGGCAGATAGCATCTAAATTACTTGTCCATGTAATGCATGAAAATAAGTTAATATCACAGGGCTGGGGTTATGAGTAACCAACGTGATTATTATTATTTGATATAATCAGCACTGTATACCCACATAATCCTGGGATGAAACGCACAAAATCAATCCTAAAATCTGGAATACGAGTGTGAATTTAAGACAAACTAGACATGGCATTGTTGACAACAGTGGATAAGGCTAAGAGGTACGGACCACCATGCCAATGGTGTTCTGGTTTCCGCCTGGTCCCATCTCCAGACAGTCATCCATCACCAGGTTCATAAAGGGGTCAAACCCTCGTAGAATGCCCTGCACATGCCTGCCTCCATTCAGCTTCACTAAGGGTTAGAAAAGACAAAACAATCTGTGGTTGCTCGGTTCTAACCGATTTATATTTTGTAAGCATTGGTTTTGAGAGTTTGCAAAACAAATGCATGCTTCATTCCCCAAACAGCAACCACAAAAAGACTAGGTTATGAAATAGTCAATCTTTTTTTTTTAAACTCCATGATCATTTAAGCTTCACTGGGTTAAATGTTTGACTTGGCCAACTCAAAACATACAGGCATGGTAATGACATCAAACCTGGATCCGTTTTTCCATTATTGGATAACAGAATTGTTTTTAAATAAACCATTCAATGGACAGGTCCATCTTGTGGTTTTCGCGCTTACTTTCAATGGGGTGACGTCACGTTCTCTTTCTACATTGTACCGTAACATAATTACTACAATTGTATGTCAATTCTAATGCCAAGATAACACATTTAATGACATCCCACATTTTTATTCACATAATACGCCCCATTAAATTTTCAAACTGGTCCACCCGTATTGCCTAACTAAAACACCAGCATAATGGTTACAGATCTATTCAACTCCATCCAACATAGAAAACACAAAATAGTAAAAGCTGTCGAGCGTTTTGATTCAACAGCAGCCAGAAATGCAGCTCAACATAACTTTCATTGAAATATCTGTACTTACGCGAAAGCTTCTTGTCCATGAATCTGAAACAAAAAACAAGAGTTGCAGAATGTAGTTTTATTCACGTCTTAAGATCCATGTCTTCCTCGTAAGCTAGCTAGCTAATGTTAATGTTGGTTAAATCACAAAAGCCACACAACAGGCTACGCATGGGGAAAACAAACAAATTAACTAAATGTATATAACATGGTACATAACTTACTTTTTCAGCTCTGGTGGGTGTGCTTTGCTCATTTTGACTTAATCTATGATTTTAACAAACGAAGAATCGTATTGTATTCGTTCCTCAAAAGCGCGTAAAGCATGCGTCGTAGTACCGGAACCGGAAGAGGCCAAGCAAACCTAATGTTACTTTACACTACTTTGTAGTGATGTCCGTGCACCGTGTGTGCACAGCGTCACCTTCTGGCCAGGAGGAGAAAGAAATATTCGCCATTTACAACAGAAAAAGTTGTGACCTGTATGACTTTAAATTATACATTATGAATAACCGCTTTGTTAAAGTAAGTTGGCAATACAGAAGACAATCGCCTTTAATACAAAAATCAGAAATTAAGCATTATGGCTGTAGTTGTAAAGACAATAAAAAAAGAACACAAACACCTTACGAGATATTTTTTTTAATGAGGCACTCTAAAAAGAACTAATTTACAAAAGAGCTTTTCAAAAGTGAAAGCTTCAAAAAATATTTTTTTCACAGGGTCATTTTTAACACAGTAGCAGATAATTAATGATGAGCAATCATGCCAATCCTTTGAACTGAAAAAGATCTAAACATGATCGAAATCATCACATTAAATTAGGCTATGGAACAGCAATAATGGTGTGGGGCTCTTTTATGTACATCTCAGTCAAGCACATAGCAAGAGGCTGTGCATACTGTATGACTACTACGTCCATGTGATCCTGGGTCATTCACCATAGCACAACTATCAAGTATGATCACTCATCACAGACATACTGGAGGGTTGCCATTACTGCATCTATTTGCATAGCTAGAAAACATTTCCCAATCACACATAAATCAAAGGCCAACGAAAAAGTATCTTTACCCGATCTCATCCATGACAGCAGTTTGTTAAATGTTAAAACATATATTGATATAATGTTAGAATCTTATTAAGGTGTGGAAAACATGTCAATTTGTGAATTCTAGACCAAAGTTGCAAATGCACTAGACTAAGATGCCGATCTAAGATAGTAATAATTACAAAACTCTGGAAAATCTACCGTAACTGTATCATGGATGGAGGCATACATAATTACCCCAAAAATGAACCCTTAACACTTTTCCCTGGAGAGAAAGGGAGGGGAGGTATGTGTCAAGGTAATTGTTAAATTCCATTGGCTCCCCCAAAATGTTTTAAAAGCATTGTGGCCCTTAAAAGTTGCAAGTTGGTACTGTACATTAACCACTTAAATCCTATATACTTAGTTGACCTCAGACTTAGCCCTAGTCCTCCAGGGCTCTATACTTGAACCACCCCTCTTTTTTTCCTTTTTCAATTAAATATAAAATTGTAAATAGTTTCCGTCTTAAGTACACCAAATCTCATTGCCGAAAATAGCCCATCTACAAGCTCACACGTGCAATGTGGCTTATAGATCTGCTATTTTCGCCGATTGTTCACGCAGAATAGAGGCTAAGGGTTCATGTGGTTTGGAATGATGAGACACAAGGGGTAAAATCCCCCCCAAATTAAGCTCTAATTTATATTCTTTGTAGGTCAACATATCCTGCTTTTTTTTACAGTGATATGAGGGGAGAAAAACGTTTGATGATTGAACTAGCTTGCTGACCAATGAGTAACCACTTTCAACCTGGCGTTCTTACTTTGGGCATGTCATTATATGCACAGTTTTTTCCAAGATTGCAGATCTACATAAGTATATGAGGCTCAAGTAGTTAAATAACATGTTTTTAGGCGGCACCCCAAGTAATCACCAGACTGTATTTGCCATGTATATACTATTACTTATTGAAGTACCTTTGTTTGCCATTTTATGTAATGTGTTCCTACATTCAACCAGCAGTGAAGCTAAAACTATAAGAGGCCAGTGGCCATTAGGGCAGCAACTATCGATTATCTTCTTAGTAATTATTCCATTGATTATTTTTCAAATTTGTATAAATGATTTCATCGATTGGTCCAATTCTATTTTATACTTTGTCAAACAACAGTATCACGCATGAATAGCAAAAATAGCTGATCTACAAGTTCGGCTATTTTAGCTAATTTTGAAAATCCATAAAAAATGTCAAATCAATTTTTTTAATCAATGAAACCAATTAGTTGCACCCTCAGTAAGGCAAAATATGTTATGCTGATGAAGTTATATGGGAAGAGACAAATAATCCCATACACACCAGGAGTACAGAACTGTCTTTGAAGACTGCAAAGAGGGCAAATAATGCGCTTCTCTTCCCGTTTCACCATTTTTGCTAAATTCATTGTTCACTTTTTCAAAATAAAGTCAGGGTCTATAATCCTGGTGCTGGATTATTTACAGACTACAGAGTTGATGATTCTTGCCTCAACCGGCAGGAGGAGGCGCACAGCAGTGCAGAGGATTATTTACATATTGCTGTTAAATGTGGTGATCTTAGTTTTTGTTGCCATGGTAGGCTTCAGTGATGCTGTCTTCCTCCACCTTTAGTCGGAGATGGTCCTGGCAGTGTTCTAGGAAAGTGTCCAACGCTGTGAAAGCCTGCTGACAGGGCAAACAATGGTACAGCCTCCGTTTCCTAGATCCAGGCCCTTTGGAGAAGGCCATTTCCTGGGTACACACACTGCACTGCCTCCTCCTAACTGAGGACTGGTGGAGCTCCACGTGGTCCTTCAGTTCAGACTGGCAAGAGAATACCTCAGCACAGGATGGACATGGGAACTCCCCATCCGCCTCCTCTTCAACTTCAGGCACTTTCCTGGGTCTCCCTGAATGATTGAACTGCTCTTCTAGCCTGGCTCCTTTCATGCCAGGACTCCCTGAGCTAGCCTCAACAGTGTTGCTACTTCTTAGGCCATTTTGGATTTTTTTTGGTTTCTTTTCTGGCAGCTTTGAGTCTTTGGTGGCATTCTGTCCCCGGGTGATGCCGACGGCTGAGGTGCCGTGCTTTTTGGAATGTGTCATGAATGACAGATGATGGAGGAAGACCCTTCCACAGACCTGACATGGGTAGGTCTCCCCCTTTCTACATTTGGGGATGACATTCTTCTCCCTGCTGTGTTGCTCTTTCCTGTGCAAGTACAGCTTGGCGGTGTTCTTAAACACCATGTCACATGAACGACAGCTCAGTAGTTTCCGATGTGATTTGATTTTAGGCGACCTACCAGCCGGCCTATCACGCAGCCTGCCAACCGGTCTACCAGGCGGACTGCCAACCAGCCTATCAGGCGAACTGACAACCGTCCTTTTAGACGGAATGCCTACCAGCCTACCAGGCGGCCTACCGCGCCGCTTTCTTATCACCTCTACGTTACACCCTCGCTTGGCTTCCTGTGGCCCTCGTTTGGCTTCCTGTGCCGCTCGAGCCGCAAAAAACTCATCCGGATGGTTGTACCGCTCATGGACGCCACGTCCAGCCCTTGTGCGGCATGGCTTGGAACAGATTTGACAAGGATAGGCTCCCTTGGTGCTGGGCCCCGGGGCATCTGAGGAGTCAGAGGGGGGCGACCCTGGCTCAGACAACGATGGGGGAGAGTCAGCTGGAGGTCTGCTAACATCTAATACAGGGGATGACGGTTCACTACAACCAGCCTGCTGATGGTACAGCAGTGCCTGCTTCTGACTGAAGCCTCTCCCACACGGGGCGCAGGCATAGGGGCTGCTGTCATGGAGGTGTGGCTGGCGGTGAGGTGACTTATCCTGGTGACTGTCGGTTTCTGAGGTCCCAGCCATACAGGCAGGGCAGGGAACACCAAGTCGGGGTTGTCCTAGACACAGCTTACAGGCAAAGGATTCGTGTGGACATTTGTGCAGTTGTAAGGAAGACAGAAGTGAGAACTCTTTCCCACAGGATAGGCATTGGTGAGGTTTGGGTAAAGCATGTTCTATCTCTTGGTGGAGCAAGAGTTCTCTCATGTCAGGGAATCCCTTGTCACACTCTGGACAAACACATGAGGGGACAGGGGGTGACTGCGGTCTATGCGTTTCACTCTGGTTCAGCGTGTTCTGTCGATGGGGTTCAGCCCGTACCAGTTTGGCCAGTTTGGACAAGGTGTCTGCTCTGTCTGGTCTAGAACGACTGAACGACTCCGGTGTGCCTGCAGTGCTCCAACTGCAAGGGACTCCATCCATCCTCTTTCACCAGGCTTCCCCACCTGTTTAAGTTGAAATAATTCATTACATTTCACATCCTATATCGTCATGTCCATGCTATGCTTGTATTGTCATAATACAATTAAACAACATTTATACCTGCAACGTAATCAATGTAAAAGCTAACACTGCGAACATGTTCAGTTACACTAAATAAGGAAGCAGGAATGTAGAAATAAGCTAACCTACTTGTTAGCTAGCTCCTCCATCTTGTTAACGAATATTTGACTTCATATGTAGCTAAATTCGATATCTGGAACAGAACCTAACATTGCCATAAGATAGGTAAATAACTAGCCACTATACCTGATTCGATAACACAACCTCCCAGCGCTAACGCTACGCAACGATCACCGAGGCTGGGGTTCACGGTTGCTAATAGCTGGTAGCTACGACTTAAGACTTTAAAGTGCACTCAATTCATATTGCTAAATCGACTTACCTTATCAATCCAACAATGCGACACGTCAGATGTACTGCTTGCGGACTAAAATGTTTAACTTGCGAGGTAAGCCATCACAACCCCCACCAGCATGGCTGCGAAAGTGGAACCAAAGTTTGTGTACTCCGTCAATCTCATCCATGGTTATAGACAACACATGAGAAAACCTAGACATCCGCTGGAAAACTTCAAAATAAAATCCATGGTGTGAGACGGCACTTAAGGGGGTACTTCACTTCAAAACACTTCTGAGGTCATTCTAACGTCTACTCGGCGGGATTCTGTGTGTACCCTAGCTCTGGGACCAGTTGCACCACCTCACACTAAGTTCAAACTTGGCCTAGTTATAGCTTACATGGCTTTTTTAACAGCCATTTAAGCTATAACTAGGCTAAGTTATCCTAGTTATAGCTTACATGGCTTTTTTAAAAGCCATTTAAGCTATAACTAGGCTAAGTTTGAACTTAGTGTGAGGTGGTGTAACTGGCCCCCTGGTACCCCAGACAGTTTAAAGGGGAAATCCACCCATTTTCAATATTTAACTATGTCATTAATATAGCATAAAGGAGTTGTGTGGAAATAAGAAAAAAGTTCCCCCCTTTCTGTGTTGCCTTGAACTGGAGGATTGATTGTGGGTTTAACATTGCAAATTACAACATGATGAGTCATCACGTTGTAATTTGCAATGTTAAACTCACAATTTAATAGTTAAATATTGAAAATGGGTGGATTTCCCCTTTAAGTTGCTCGATAATATCAGTGGTGGAAGAAGTACGGGTTTTACTGCAATGTAGAAATACTCTGTTACAATTATTTTCAAAATGTACTTGAGTAAAAGTACAAACGTATTGGTATCAAAATGTACTTAAAGTCCCAAAAGTAGAAAGTACTCATTGTGCAGAATTTCATTTCACGTTTTCAAATGTACATTTGGAAAATAGCAGATCTACAAGCTCACAATGCTCATCTCATCATTGTGAGCTTGTAGATCGGCTATTTTCAATAGCCGATCTAGTGGTTAATGTATGTCTTGTAATACTAATCTAAATCTACAAAATAACTAGTAACTAAAGTTTTCAAATAATTGTAGTGGCGTAACAGTACAATATTTGACTTTGAGATGTAGTGGAGTAGGAGCAAAAGTACAGAAATGTAATAATACTCCAGTAAAGTAAAAAATACCTCAAACCTTTGTACAGTACTTTTAAATGTACTTGGTTACTTAACACCACTGGATAATATTTTATATTTATATTCATATTTTATTCACGCCCCTGCTTCTTGGCGACTGATATTGTCCTTCTAATACCTGAGGGTCCGTGTTTTTTTTTCCATCTTTTTAAATTAATCTCTTAAACAAATTACAAAATAAAATAAATGTAAACAGTAAGTGACAATCCCTCACGCATTAGAAGGACAATTACAGTCAGCGAAAGCAGAGACGTGTGTTTTCAGTGAATCTAACATGGTTAAAATGGATGGGATTCAAATGAATATCAAATATCTAAATATTAAATCAAGCAACTTAAAAACTGTCTGGGGTGCACAAAAGTACAAACAGATGTTAAAATGACCCCATTAAGTGAATTACACCTTTACATTTGGGAAGTTGGAAAATGTAAGATATAGTGAAAATAAAAATGTATCTATGAAAAATGCAACGATTAAAGTTCACAAATTCCAGCATAATACTCAACACATTAGTCTATGAGAAAGTGAGGATGAATTCAGTGGTGGACAGTCTCGAACCTGCTACTACACTTTGGTTATTTGACAGTTTCTATCCTGTTTTTGTCCTTGCTCTTCCTCTATATTCCTGAAAAAGATAATTTCACCCACTTTATTTTCACCTGTAAACCTGTGACGTAAACAGACTTAAACCATTTAATAACATACAGTACAGCATAAAAATCCCAGCCGGTCCAAGTGCAGGGCAAGACCTTAAATCTCCTTGTTTTTTGCACCTCATTTCTAATACCAGTACGTTACTATCTGTGCACTCCTTTCTTATTTATATTATACTTGAATTGCAGATATGTACCAGTTATATCTTAATGGATACACGTGGAATGATTGCATCAACCATGGTTCTTCAGTAGTTTTTTAATTTGTATTTATTATTTCAATGGGACCGCAAAGACATCAAGACAAGGCACATAAGAACTGGGTTTCAGTTCGGAGACTGTTTTGTGTTTGAGGCTGTAAATTCAAATTTCCCCAACAGTCCACATTTTATTCCGAGCTCCTAAATTGCCTGGTTATTTTCAATAAACAAGCTGAACTCTACTTCGGCGCAAGGACACTCCTAACTGTGACACAATAAGTGAGTTAACAAATTTACAGAATGCTAAAGGCATTCTGCACACACTTTCCTGTGAAGTGGACAATTACTGACCAGTGATCAAGTAAATATATTCATAGATGCGTATTTGATAAGTTGTACAAATATAGTAACGCTGAATTCACACCAGCAGTAGACTTTCGCTGCCACGTGAATGCGAGGAGGACAAGTGACCACCAGCAAAAGTGTAGAGGTTTAGAAAAATTCCACTTTAACACTTCGAGAGAGGCAAGCCAATCAGAAGCACGTAGGAAAAAGAAAATTAAGTTGAGAATCCAACTCATCTGTAGTTTATTATCAGCATTAGTTTACAAAACAACCACCTTGGAGTGCCTGAAGAACTGCAATGCTCTGACTACTGCACATGCTAATAAACTCATGTTCTCACATGTACGCACATACACACAGCAATTATGATTCATTACAGTTTATAGTACGTTAGTTTTCTGCTTTTTCAACCCAGTAGCATACATCCATTCAAATGTACATCTTTGTATGAGACACACACACACACACACACACACACACACACTTTTCCTTATTAATTAAGGGCAGTGGCTAAAGATGAACTTGGGGTCAAACCAACCCAACTTTCCATAAGGCCACACACAAAAACACACACTCAGGGTTGCATGCGGATCGCGCCATCTAGTCTGATAACCTCTCCATTGATCATGGGATTCTCTGCCAATGATGTCACCATGTGGGCAAACTCCGCAGGGTCTCCTAGGCGTGAAGGGAAGGGCACTTGGCGAGCCAGGAATGAACGAACCTTTTCTGGAAGGCCAGCCAGAAGAGGTGTGGAGAACAGACCTGAAGTAAGAGTAACAGAGACATATTGAATATAGAATTGAATTTGCATAGCACATTCTAATGTGTAAAATGGGACACTCAGGACAATTTTAGGCTTTCTTCATGCCTTTGGTGTGAAAACCTAATATATATTTGTCCTTAACTAAGAAAACAGAGAGTGTACATTATGCAATGATCTGTTCACTTTTTTTTTTTAAGAAAAGGGAAAAAAAGGCTGTGGCACAATTTAGACAAAAACTAAACAAGGACATTGGTCTCCCTAGCTGTGTGCTTGGAAGAACTAGTAAAGACTGGCATCAAACTCCCAGAGGCTCAGCCCAGAAGCCATAGAATGTCCAAAACATCTTACCCAAAGTCCCCTCCACCCAGTGGTGTGTTCTGCCACAAAAAAAGCATACACTGTCTGCTAACCATCCAAATTAGCGTATCTGAAACGCAGGAGCAGCTAGGGGTAGCAAGAATGCAAGGTGATAATGTAGCGTCCGAGGTGAAAGCTTATGTGTGGCTATTGAGGTGATAATGACCGCTGGCCATGAGAGTTTCGAAGTAGTTCACATGGAAACTTAACAATAGATATGACACACTTAATTAGTATTCAAACTGCAAGTACATCACGAGTGCAACAACAACACACAGCTTTAGGGGGCCAACACATCTATGGCTAAAAGCAGCTCCGAAGCGGTTGAGTTGCAGGGTGATTAACATCAGAAACGGTAGAAAATCCTAAAGCCATTGTAATTGTACCCAGTCTTACTGCATGCTCTCATGTGTGTGGATGTATGTATTATAGGCCTACTATTATTATAGTTTATTTCTTTCTGTGACCACACGCACATATACGCATGCATGTGCGCATGCTGTGCATGTGGGAGGGAATAATTATGGTATACCCTCTGAAAAAAACTACACTACACCACTGCCTCCACTCATTTCCAGAAACCACCACAACCAACACCCCCCAGAGTCTATGGCACCATGAGTACAGATGGCACTGCAAAAAAACACAACTGATATTTTCAGGGACCCTGCTGCAGTACATTTCTCTGCTGTAACCTTAGACCCAGGACAAAATACCGCTGGCTCCCCATCACCACCAAGAGATCCAATTTCAGTGCCTATAACCATTCCCATTCTTGTTGTGATTAGCAAAAGTCTAAACACGGTGCCTTTAACTGGTACTGCAACTCTTTCTAACCATCTATTCCCTGTCAGCCTTTATCGGTTTTAGACACAGCTGGTATAAACCTAGCTTTGTTCAATGTTAGATTTCTAGCAAACAAGTCATTTTTAATTGATGAATTTATACTGTAAAAAATAACTGGATTGGAGGTCCACCATTGTACAATACAAAGTTACCTATAATAGTTACCTAAAATAACACTGTACACACCACGGGATGGCTCATTTTTCTATAATCATCTAAAGAAATAAACAGCAATTCTAATATACTGTTCTCCACCATTGATAGTTTGCTAAACCCTGCAACTGCCTCAGACCTTTTTAGCCAAGACGTTTCCCCTAAATTTTAAGATTTTTTTTTTAAAAATAATTGTCATCATCATAATAAATTAACTATATATATATATTTTAATAATTAAATTATAACCATCACAGCTGGAATTGCTACAACTGCTGGTGACCTCTGCAGGCAACCTTGTGAAAGGCAGGAAACAATGAGAACTTTTAAGATTCACCAATTCATATCTCAAACTCAGAACTATGTAGGATTGTAGCTATGAGTGGATTTTTCAATGACTTCTAAGCCATTTTGCTTTTTTAAATCATTAAGATAGTCTTCAACAGTATTTCAAGCAAGGTCAGATATTCTTAATACATCCTTTGAAATAGCAGTTTAGGGCTGAGTTATGTTCCATGGCAGCCAGGTTATCAGCATCAGTCCTTCCTTCAGCTAGAGCCTGTTAAATAAATTATGGTGCCAATTGGAAAATGAACTGTAGGCCATTGATACCTACCGGGTGCTATGGTGACCACTCTGATGCCCATGGGTGCTAGATCTCTTGCGATGGGTAGGGTCATCCCAACAATTCCACCCTTGGAGGCCGAATACGCTGCCTGACCCACCTAAAAGTGCAAATGGTGCATGTTATCCATCTATAATATATACACACACACAAGATGAAAGAAATTGAATATTGTGGAAAACGTATTTTTTTCCGTAATATAATAAAAAGTGAAGCATTCATATATTCTAGAATCTAGATTAATTGCACATAAAGTGAAATATTTCAAACAGTTTTTTGTTTTAATCTAGATGATTACAGTGTACAGCTCATGAAAATAAAAAATAATAATAAATATTCATTTTAACACTAATTAATGCCCCTTTTCAGATGAAAGTAAATTTTGCATTTCATTTGGAAATCAAAGTCCCAGAGTCTGGAGGAAGAGTGGAGCGGCACAGAATCCAAGATACTTGAAGTCTAGGGTGAAGTTTCCTTAGTCAGTGAGGTTTTGGGGTGCCATGTCATCTGCTGGTGTTGGTCCACTGTGGTGATCAAATCCAGAGTCAATGTAGCCATTCACCATGAGATTTTAGAGAACTTCATGCTTCCGTCTGCTGACAAGCTTTATGGAAATGCTGATTTTCTTTTCCAGCAGGACTTGGTACCACTCCACAGTGCTAAAACTACTAATATAACCATGGTATTACTGTGCTTGATTGGCCAGCCAACTCTCCTGACCTGAGCTAGCCTGGCTCCAGACGACTCCAACTCACTGAGTGGACTGCCTTAGTCAGATAATCAAGCAAAATTTAACTTATGTGCAATTCCTCTTTTTCCATTGAAACAAAATTAGGGATATTTTTATCCAATGGACCACGACCACACGACCACACACACAGGCAATATTGTTCCAATCTTGTATTGTCCAATTTTGGCCTCATTTCTGTTTTCTTAGCTGACAGGAAGTGGCACCCGAGGTGGTCTTCTGCTGTTGTAGCCCATCTTCCTCAAGGTTCAACCAGTTGTGCTTCACTTTTTTCCATACCGTTCTCTGTGAACACTAGAGATGGTTGTGCATGAAAATCCAGTAGATCAACAGTTTCTGAAATACTGAGACCAACCTGTTTGGCACCAACAACCATTGTCGTTTTATCCAATTGACTATATTCACACGGTGGCCATTTTGGTCTTTTATCATACTCGGGGAGAGTGAAACCCATGTAGATACAGTACAATTCTATGGCTATGACAGCAGAGCAAAATGACCTGCTATGTGAATATGGTCAATGCTGTAATGATATTCATGATAGAATAACCAGACTGAGATTCCATTCTGTTGTTGACTAAACAGAGTCCCTATCTTTTGAAAATGACAACCCAGTACAATATAGCACAATAGGAGAAACCAAACAAATATAATCAAAGTGAATGTACCTATACCGCAATTATGAATACACAGGTTTAACAGTGTACCTGTCCATCAAATGCTGCAACACTTGCAGTGTTGATGATGCAGCCTCTGTGTCCGTCCGCATCTGGCTCGTTCTTTCCCATCGCCCCAACTGCAAGGCGAATCACATTAAAGGTCCCTCCAATGTTCACCTGCAAGCGCCACACACACACACACACACACACACACACACACACACACCTTTAACCTGGTCCAAATACACTGATGCAGGAAAAAACAGGGATTTTATATGCGTCTGTCCGTCTTACAGTGATGACACGTTGAAAGTCCTCCAGGCTATGAGGGAGGTCCTTCTTAAAGTTGAAAGTCTTGACAGCCACGGCGATGCCGGCACAGTTAACTGCCAAGTCCAGCTTTCCAAACTTCTCCCTAGCCAGAGCAACAGCTGAAGCCACATCTGCTTCTGAAGTCACCTAGGCAGCAATAAGATCACCAAAGACAAGTCGGTATTACAAAATTGCCTGGAAGCAGCTCAAGTCAACTACAGTACATGGTCCATGCTCAACTCTAACCCCATGTAAATTATGTTCATGTGAAAGGCTGTGTGATTCATGTGAGGGAAGATGCTTTCCCAAGAGAAAGAAATGGGAGCATTGTCTGAAGTAAAAATGATGGAAGATTATGACAGGATAAAGATTACAATTTAGGCATTTAGCAGATGCTCTTATCCAGAGTGACTTACAAGTGCGAAATCAGACAAGAAGGGATACAAGGATAGGAAGGAGTGCTGGGGGGTGAGGTGGAGTCTGAAAAGTTGTGTTTTCAGACTGCGGCAGAAGATGGAGAATGAGTCATTCGTTCATTCCACAGCTAAGGAGCCAGGCGATAGAAGAGTATATAGGACGTGTGGAGCGTTGGTCAGGGTGCTTTAAGTTTGAACAGACTTCCTCTGTTGGCTGATCTAAGTGAGCGGGAGGGGTGTGGGATTGGACCATGTCCTGAAGGTATACGTGGTGCATGGCACCATGCCCTTGGTTGCCTTGTAGCCTATTCTCAACAGGGTGCGGGCAGGGCAGCACACAGTACAAAAAATATACAGTTTTTTTATACATGATATATACACACACACACACACACACACACACATATATATATATATACACACACACACACACACGCACACAAACACACAATACAATTGTGGTATATACAAATAAATAATAATAATCAACTCACATCTGCAGGTGCAAAGGCACAGCGGTCTCCAAGGCTGGCTGCTAGGGCTTGTCCATCAGAAGAGGGGAGGTCAAGGATCACAGCAGATGCCCCATGCTGCACTAGTCGTTCTACAGTGGCCCGTCCCAGTCCAGATGCCCCCCCTGTCACCAGTCCCACCATACCCTGCTTACACAGAAGGTTAGACAGGTCAGGGCATACACGCACATGGATGCTCTGCATCCAGGCATTAGGAGGAGACACTGGTAAGGTAAGAGAAAACAAAAGTGGATCATCGAAGAAGAGCAGATTATTACACGACCAATGGTTGTATGCAACATTTAGACAACACACAGATAGATCATATAAATTGCATTGCATGAGCTGTCAAATCTGCAGGATACTGAAATGTTGAAAATGCACTCTTCAGAACTCAATGTTTGAAACGGTATCATGTTGTGAATCCCAACATCAACGTCACAGCTAGGTTAGCCAGCCTAACACCATCAACTGAGGGCGCTAAATTCGTTACCGTCTAGGCTAAATCGTTACACACTGACTGGGACTTCTAAGTGTCACTGCTAGGAAACAAACCGCAGCCACCATGTGACAGCTGTTCACAGACGCACAATGCGACCAAGAAAGCGGGATTGATGCAATTAAATTAAAGTTCTTTCACAAGTTTCTTTTCATTTTCTCACCTTGATACTTCTAAGGTTCGCCATGTTCATTCACGTAGTCAGTCAGCCGGACGTTACGTCTGGTGTCATCCGGATGGAGAGTTTGCAACCACGCCCACGAGATTTTTCTCGTCCAATAGCGGAGCGCTAAGGGAACGCCCCGCCTGCTCATTGGCTGCGATGCGGAACAATCATTAGGGATGTTGTTCAATCACAGCGGCCGTCTACTGACCAAGGTCAGTTTAGGCAACCAACTGATGCTTCAAAATTTGCTTTGAATTATTTAATAAATGAACCACTTACAATGTTGATAGAGTAAGATACAAGCCTCTTTTCAATTCAACAATGCCATATGGATCTTGCCGAGCAGATGTTAAAACCTAATCAGGAACTATGTTTCCTTATTATTGGGCCCATGCAATGAATGCATGAAATCTGAAACAAAACAAAAAACATATGGAATTGAACACTTCCACTTATTAGCTGAATACTTGAAGACAGAGCTAAATAACGATATCCAGACAAGTACATGCTTAGATAAACAGGTGAGAGGTCAGGCTGTCCTTGAAATGTGAAAAACACAGAACAAATAAAGAACGTATCCAGTTCTTGGAGACATTTATTATATAAATAATGAGCATATAAACAAGATACAAGCATTATCAGACACCAAACTGTATTCGAACAGCTAAACATGGATTATTTTGCATTGCAAAAGGATCTCCGTTGAAGATCTACACCTTCCACTTCCTACCACCCCACCATCTATTGGAAAACATTGCAATTGTTGGGGGGGGGGGGGGGGGGGGCAATGGAAACAAGCCCCCCCCCAGGCTTTTTGGGATTCCAATCCATTTAGGATAGCTTTGTTACTGTACCTCAGTACTGTTTTCAAACGTGTTAAAAAGTATTCAATCAATTAATACACAATTACAATTTAGGCATTTAGGCAAACGCTCTTTATCCAGTGTGACTTTCAGTAAACAAGGTTAACAGTAACACATCAAATGCATAGATCAGTAATCTAGGATCGTGGGTAAACCAAAAACCTAGCATCAGTCTAAGCAGTATAATATAGAAAGTTATCTGTGCATATAAACTATACAAACTATAGGGTGCCAGGTCAATAAAGGTACCTGGAATTTATCTAAACATAATAGATATTATATAAACACCGTATTGATCTCAGAATATCTAACCACAAAGGGACAGCATTATGCATGTTACAATAATAAATCCATCATGTATGAAAACCGATGTTATGCTGCCACATTGTGGAAGGCAGTAAGTTGTATAGTTGTATCTCCAGAACAGGGGTTGCAATATCCCACACCCCACAACAACACAACTTACTACCTCACCACAACACAGCTACAAGTACAGAGGTATCTTTATTTCACAGAAAATCTACGACACAAAAATGCAGTCTGTAGTCTCTTTGAAGGGTGTTGATGTAACAATATATACATATCCAAGAGCACAGAATCTTTATAACAAGGCATTGAGCATAACAAAAATGGAAAACATACATTAGGCACCCGACATGATTTTCAAGCAATTTTGGTCACCATCATCCCTTGGCAGTTGAACACACCAGGATGATTGACCAGTTGTCTTGGTAACACAGGTGATGGTCTGGTTGCCGTGAGAAAGACAGTAGGCTGTATAGTTATCTCCCAGATCTGGTGTGATCCTAAAACTATACAAACTACTACCTCACCCCACAGCCCCCTCCTCTGGTGTCCATGTCACAAATGAGAAGACAATTTTAAAATCGTTTTTGCACAATTGAACATTGACATTGTATGCCTTTGCGGAACTCAGGTCTCCCTCATTGTTATCTAAAGGGCTCTTGTAGTACAATATATATATATATATTCCACCATCTCTCCTACTAACCCTCTTTAGTCCCCTAAAACCAACCACCCACTCAAGGGTATCTATGACTCCTTCAAGGTTTGTTGGAGACTAGACTCCAGTCTGTAGCCGAATGACTGCATGATACGAGAGATAAAAACACACTGGCAGAGAAATAAATGGTAAAGAGAATATTAAATGACAAGGAACATGATGGAGCAATGAGTGTACGATAGAGTAGATATTAAAAGAAAGGACAGGTGGCAGAGCATTTTTTTCATAAAGACAAGTGAGCTCCTAGAATTATGTTCCATCTTCTCGCGGAGGTACATGTTGTTGATTGATGAGTCTGCCAGCTGTAAACCTGGAAGAAAGGGGAAAAAACGTGAATGCGTGTATATTCAATATGGGTATATAGGCGAGTTACACGACAGACATACATCATCAAGTAATCAACCAAGCATCAAATCATAAATCATTGCTGCAGCAGGCTTGTAAAATCAAAGGAGTCAAGCTACGTTAGCTCAGGTATCGACACAGCCTTGCAAGTTAGCTAGCTGCATGTATGATTTACTTGAACGAGTTTTTTTCACCCGTTTTTTTTTGCTCTAGCAGATCTTCTCAATCTATAAGAATTGGCAGAATTTGTGATTTTGTAGTCTCGGCATATCAAATAATTTAGAAAAGCTAGCACTGCAGCACCTGGCTGTCTAGCCAGACAGTTAACTGGTCATCAGGCGAGCTAACGAGTTAGCAAGCCAGTGTTAGCTGACAGCTAGCTGGAATTGGCGGTTCTCGACCCCGCACTCCATACACTAATAACTACCACCCCGCTAGCAGACCTACTGTTCCACACACGTACCCGGGTTGATTAGAATCACCTGCTAGCTGCAGGATGTCTCAAGTCCCCTTGGATGCCGAGGAAAGCAGCATGTTTCCCTGTAGCCTTCCACCACCCCAGGTGGCTCCCAGATCAGCCTCGCCATCTTTCCTGTTGGAGCGGGTGGTGGGTGGCAGCCACTAGTGTTGCCAGGTTTTGTGAGACAAATAAGCAACCAGGTCTAGGAAAACAAGCCCAAAAGAAGCAATTTAGGATATGAGCCCTTACGTTAAACCTATGCGTCGGCTATTTGAAAATAACCGATTTGCAAGCTCACAACGCGTCACGATTAGACGCGTTGAGCTTGTAGAGCTGCCATTTTCAAAAACTCTTGCAATAAAATGTAGAACATTTCGACCCCCCCCCCCCCACCCCCAAACATTCTAAACAACATAAATGCTCCCGGGCACAAAAGATTTTCATGAAAATATTTAAGAACCACAGGTTTAAATAATTTAAAAAAATTCGAAGCAAGCCTAATTAGGCAAGTCCACTTAAGAAACAAGCCCAAAAAACCGCAACCACCAATATTTAACTGCGACAAGCAACTTTACAGAAAAAGCCCAGTCGCTTATAATAAATCGACATGGCAACACTGGCTACTGCAGAAAGTATCTCGAGATTAACGGATCTGTGAAGCGCGCCTAGAACGAGACTTGACTTTCATCTGATTTCTGTCTGTGTAGCCCAAGCAAAAACAGGTTATATTTGACTGTCACGCAATGCCCACAGAAGTTGTACATAATCATACCGAGAACCCAGAATGATTTAAATACACACTTGTTTCTTTTTTATTTTTCAAGTATGGTATGTGTGTGTGTGTGTGTGACTTTGCTAAGTAATAAAGGGTGACCGTGAATGATGTCTCACACAAACCCCCCTTATCCTTACATTTTACACTCAAAATCAGACAAGAAATCGTCAAACAAAACCGACACAACTTTTCTTTTTTTTACTAAAAGAATAAATTTTATTTCAGCACTGTAAGTCATTTCCCAACCGGTACAAACATGACTGCCATCTTTGTCTCTTTCTGAGCCATTCCTCCCCTCCCTCTGTGAGATCAGACCACCAACAGCCAGACGAGTAAAAAAAGCTTCCTTTTCTTGTCTTTCCACAAACAGTCTGGTGCTTCCATAATGCTAACAATGATGACAAATTATACCAACCATAATCATAACAGCAATAATGATGATGATAATAATTATATAATAATATGGATCTTTTTTTCTTTTTTTTTAACCCTTCACGCTGCACAGGTAGTTTTGGGTGGCCCTTGATATTGAAGTACATGCAGTACACCTGTTTGAAGGTTCGATGGACCAATATTATATTGAATAGCTCAACAATGATCAACTTTAGAGCCCTGTGGTGGGTACAGCCAGGCAGGGGGTGGGATTGGGATTTAGACTGGAACTTTGGGGGGGCTGTTGAGAGGGGGGTGGCGTGGCAGTGTAGAGAGAGACAGACAGTATAAGGGAGCCCTGTTCAAAACGGGACACATCTTTTTAAGAACGTAGCAGATAGAGAACAGAACAGTTACAACACAGATCTGACAATTCCATTCCATAGTCTGTATGACAAACAATATCTTTTTTTTCTCTTAAGTATACTTCTTAAGTACAACATAATACATTTCTATTCTGGAACATTTGGTTCTGTAACATCGTAGAGCTCTTCTGAAAACGCTCTTTAGGCTGGACAGGGAGGCAGTGTGTTTTGAACCACTGGACACAACACTATACTTTCATCAGTATCATCAAAGTGTGAATTTGCCCCAAGACACTTCACTTAAGATCAGCTTTACCATCCACTCCGTTTAGACATACACTTAGCAGTAGAGGATAGATTCCTATGGGTGATGAGACGCAGCTCAAAACAAAAAAGCACTCGTGCAGTTGAGTGTTAGAATTGACTGGCAAAATCTCAGTGGTGAATCATGTTCCTTGCCTCAGATGGCTTTCAGTACACTACTCATGGGCTCATAATTTCTTGCTTGGAGTGAACCTTTAAATATAAAGACTGAAAGGAGGTAAACTAGACTCAAATCCGTCCGTTGGGGAAAATTCAGCCCACATCATTTTCAACTTCACCAGGCAATACTCCCACATAGTGATAGATGAACAGAGAATTGCTGCACTGTCCATCTTGGAGTTAAAAGTAAATATGGGGGGAAAAACAACAATCACACTTGTATTGGAATGCAAAACAAGGGACCAAAACATCCCATGATAGGAAGCATGTTTGAGTGTTATTCCTTCCTGTGTGTTCGTTCTAGCATCAGATTCAAGTGCAGTGTTTCACACAACGTGAAAAATCGTTCAAAGAGGATCTTGTCAAGACAGCGTGAGCAATCGATAGGAAAGGTGGATCCACCACTAATCCCTTACTGACCTACGACACCCAACCATGTGACCAAACCAGACCACTCGCTCGCTCACGCACTCTGTCCACAAACACACTTCCTCCTCTTCCCTGTCTGTCTTCGTCTCTACGACCACCACAGTGTAAATATACATATACGGTAACCTCACATACTTGTCAGATATATCACACGTGCTGTAATGTCATAATATATATAATCATACTCATCAGAAAAACTTGTTACTTGGGGCAGACCATCAAGTGTTGGGAGGAGCAATAGAAGGGCATTATAGGGATATAAGGGATGCTATGTGTACTTTGGTTCTCAGGTGTTTCAGATGAGACGTTTAGCTGCTTTGTGCAAGGGCGCAGAGTTCAGCTTCCATCGCTAATGAATGGACCAAGTTATAAGGGATATATGAGAAATCGAAACGTAGTGCAGACGATTTTTTTCTTTAAACGGGCAACACTTACTTGCGTACATAATGGTGAAAATGGTCTAAAGATGCCATATAAAATACAGGTAAGGAAAATCGCAATCATTACAGTTCAAATCTCTAGGTTGGCTAAGCGTATTTCAGTACTAACTGAAGCAATGGTAGAAGGATTAGATTAGAAGATGTAATAACATTTAAAAATAGTAAGAAAACACATTTGCACAATTGAATAAAACAGTTTTGATTTTTTTCAATTTTTTTTCTCCAGACTCTGGCTAGATACATACAGAAACTGATTATCAACGTTAATATAACCTTTACTGTTAGTTGGGTTGATTAAGGGGCGGGGCAGCCCAAAGACAGAGAGAAACGGCCGATAGAAATGGTCTTAGGGCTAAAGGACAGGCAAAGAGAGGGGATGACGAGAATGAAACTGAAACTTGAAAGACGGGGTATCAAGGGGAGGGTTATCTGTGTGTATATCTGAGTATTTGAGTGCAATAGCCTTTTAATGTGCAAACTGATTCTGTGATCATGGACTAGACTGTCCAGTCTGTGTGTGTTCAAATGTGTGTGTGTTTCTCTGTGTTGGCATGTATTCTATAAGGGACAGGGAGTAATGAATAAAGGAGGGCAGAGAGAAGAGCCGAAGGAACAGTGGGGTAGGAGAGAGGGAAGGTGAGAGGGGGAAGAAAAGAGTGTCATAGAGCAGGAGGTTAGGATAACAAGCATAAAAATCACTGATCAAATATCTAAAATAACTAAAACAGACAAGGACAAAATAGGGTCACTACATCATGTATTGTGTTGACTTCTTTTCCGTACTATCTAGTGAGTAACTCAGGGTATAACATCTATGTATTGGTGTGTGTGTATGTATGTATTGGTTTCAATGTGTCTGTGATGTTGTTTCTTTGTGTGTGATGCTAAAATTAGTTTATCTGTCCATGCAATCTTTAAATGTGGGTCAGTAGAATGTGTTACCATATGATCTCTGATGAACTGACAACCACTCCACTGGGAACTGAAACTGCACAAATCACTTCAGCACAAAAGCAGAGAGAATGCTGCTGGTAACAAATGCAACTGAATACATGTCTGACTATCTGTAGTTTGTGTGCATGTCACATGTCGGTGCGAGTGGATGTGTGCATTGTGTATGCATGTTTTTATAATTCTGTTATCTGGCGAGCGAATCAAAAGAGGGCATCGTAAACCAGACTGCGCTCTGGCTCGCCGCAGAAAAGCCTTTTTTTTCTAACAATGTACTGTTGCGATATACTAATGTCAAAAGTTGAAAGCAGTTAAGTATATGACTCCTAGTAAAATCTAGACTTAGCGTTTTCGGCCAGTGGTTACTATATTCTCTAGCCTAGTCTTGGTGTTCGCATGTTACGGTCCTGTGTAGAATATGACGCCGTTACCTACTCTTACCCTAAAAACACCTACGGCGCTCTGCATCTTAAGTTTAACTCCTACCAATAACGGCTAAGAATTTCCGAACCTTCCGATTCCATTTGGTGTTGGTATAAGAGACAGTGGCGAGGCTCCCGGCCCGATGACGGGCGGGAGCCCTAACTTGTTGCCGGTCAACTGGCGGCGTTTCACTCTGTAAACGGTTGATTTCGTTAAACGGAGGGGATGTCTGACACGACTACATTAACACTTATATATAGTCAGGGTTTTGTTTTGTTTTTCCTTTCCTTCAAAACATCATTTTATAAGAGCTTTTTTTCCATGTTGATTTTGTGGCACGATATAGAGTATATGTTATCAACATAGTTAAGAAAATAAGGTGCTTCTTGTTGACTTGCCTTTCTTTTTTTATGAGTTCATTTCGACCTCTCTCTGATAATAAAAGTTTCTAGAAAAAGAGAATGTATATGGCCAGCAGCTCTCAGGCAGTATCTGGTCATCTACCGCTTTGAAATTTATAATTGTGCTACAAACAATTGATAATAAGCAATTATCTTTACTTTTCCTTAGCCAGATAAAACCTAAATATTTGTTTTTGTGGGAGGGGGGGGGGGACATCTCATTGACAACAAAATAAGCGCTCTAAACAAAACAATCTTATAAAGTCTCAGAATTGAGAGCCGAACACTTGAGGCCACCGCATGGCCTCTCTTTTCCCCATCATGTGACCCGTGTTCCAGCTCACAAACCTCAACCTATGGCTGAGGGGGTGTGAGGGCAGGGGAAGTGCTTCCTGTTGGTCTAAAGTGACACACCAGAGCTCTCATGGGCAGAAGCTCCTAGGTGCTGGGCTACAACCGTGACAACGGTCAGTCGATCACCACCAAAGGTGGGAATAGGGGGTTCTTGAAGGTGTCAACCTACCAAGCCCCTTTCTTATCATTGGCCAGCTCACAGGGCTGGCCTGATTAAAATATGCTTTGGGAATTAACTTGATCGAAACCTCAAATGATTCCCAATAATCCTCTACACAGAGAATAGGGAGTCATTTAAAATCCATTGCAAAGTGTTAGTAGATTCTTGTTTGATTTCATGAGGCCAATCTTAGGGGAGAAGCTGCATACTAGCAGTTACCCATACCATTCATTTCCATCTTTTGAGTGGGCAGAATGATTCTTTATTTTTGGCCTCAACTCCAGAAGGTGCAACTCGAGTTTCTTATTTATTTTACCTGGTAGAGAACTGTCCAGTGTGGTTTTATGCTTTTAAAACAAAGTGCTTCTTCGTCTGAAACCACTCTGTTCACATTCTGACGTCTCTCAAATACATCTTCTCTACCATAAAACGTAGTTCTATAAGTCATAATGATTTACTCAGGCGCAGGGGACACCCCCTCACAGACTGTCAATATGTCTGCATTGGGGGTTTGTTCTAATCCATTACATAATAAAATACAACAATAAGTGCTCTTTGTTGGGATATACAATCAAAGCTTTTGGATATAGGGGCAAGGGACTGGGAGGATAATAGTAATGCACTTTCTTTTAGGGGTGGGGGGGCAAGACCTTGCATACTTTAGGGCTTAAGGTGCGTAAATCCATGGGGGTCTCTTTAGTACAGCTAAGCACTAGGCTATGCTACGTAGGTCAAGGTAAATTAGCACGCTAAAACCATGGTGGTGCAGAAGTGCTCCAGTGACAGATAGCCAATCAATAGGGCGAGGGGCTGTTGCTGCTAGGGGGCATGCTAGCGCTTTAGTGGTGTGGCAAAAACTTGTGGGGAAAACTGCAGATTTTTTGGGGGTGGGGGGGATAGGACGCTGCACAGGTAAATTATAAAAAGAACAAAACAAAAACAGCACAAGTAGTTTGTTCCTTTGAAAACAGGCTTTTCCCAATGTCCAAATCTTCCTCTGCCACACATCCAGAGTCAAACTCTGATGATCCCTCTGAACTCATGTAAGACACACGACTTACATGAGATGGCAATGGCAACAAACTACATTAGCACCTAGCAACCAATCCATGGCGACTGAGCCTAGACGCTCTAACCATGGAAACCACATCCAATCTGTCACCGTAACCGCAAGCTTAGAACGTCTGTGCGTGCAGAGATTCAAACTGTGGGGACACTAAAAACACAGAAAATAGAAAAATCTAACCGTGCGGACCTCTGCTGAGGAGGGGAATTGAGGACTATTGTGGGGGCAGGGGGGGAGCTTTAAGTTACTCTGTGTGAGGGAGGCAATTGTGATTTTGAGAGGGGGGGGGCGGCGCTTACAGACTCATGGAGAAAACTTCTCTTCAATAAAAGAATGTAAAACCACATGAGAAACTAAAAAGGGAGTAACGGCTAACTGCACTGGCCTATCACACCGAAGAAGAGGAGATGGGGGAGGGCGTTTAAGCAAAGCCCTCCCCTCTTCACTTCCTGGTCCGCATGATGGGCGGGCAGCTAGCGGGCAATAGAGCTACAAAACAGGGAAAGGCAGTCGAACACAGATCACTCTCAGAGCAGTGCATCCTGGGAGGATGCAGTCACTCCTCCTTCTGTAGGGCTCCGTCTGACGGGCAGTCGTCAAGGCAACAGGGGGCCTCCACTTCCACCCCCTCTGATTGGTTGTCTCTGCTGGCTAAGGCACACGGGATTGGCTGGGCCAGGGGGGCCAGTTCCAGAGGCTGGCCGATGGCGGAGGCTGCTGAGCTGCCGTTCAGCTGTTGAGTCGCAACCTCTGTGGTAGAGGTCACCTCCTCTGAGGGCTTTGGGGGACTGCTGGATGGGGGGGATGACGATGACTGGAGAGGGGAGGTGATGATGAAATGGATCAAGGAAGTGAAGGGAAGAGAAGACGGAAGTCTTAGCTAAAGACAAGTTAAAACAATGAGGCGAAATAATCCACATTTGAAAGTTAGCTATGAGCCATTTCTCTGTTGTCATACCTGTGTTCGGTTGACGGTAGGCTTCTTCCCTCCCCTCATTTTTGATGGAATCTCCTTACCCCTTCTGTATTGCAATGAAGACAGAAGCAAATGATAACTTGCTCGATGTTTGATACAATAACCTTTACTACAAAACACTCAGAACATCACATGTCTCAGGATCATAGAACAGTACGTAAGTGTGTTAATGTAGAAACTTTATATTATATGAGTTTCAATGACTGGAGAGATGTTTTGGGGTTAAACACTTGCAGCCCATAACCAATATGTTAATACAGTACATGCAACTGTTTGATCTGTTGCAGGGTTGAACCAATTGACGATGACATTGTGTATTCATTGTGGTAATCTACAAGTAACTTCTCAAATGTGTTTAACATTCTTAAATTCTTTGAAATCTTTCTGAATGAAAAATGTCTCTCAAGATATTCTTTGGGCTTGTTCTGCCTTTGATAGACCACAGTGAAGAGAGAGAGAGAAACAGAGAGAGAGTAGGGGAGTGACATGGAGCAAAGGTCCACCAGGCTCAGAAATTGAACCTGGGACTTGCTGTCAGGTATTAGAGCCTTTAGTATGTGGTACGCGCCGTAACCACTCGGCTATCAGTGCCACAGAAATCAAATATAATTGATAGATAGTTTGAAAATAAGAGTTTGACTAAGTGTCAACTGCAGCAAAGAAGGCTGAATATATACATTCAGCCTACATAAATTACTACATAAGTTACTCCGCATAGAAATGTCACAGATGCTGTTAGATGTGAGGATTACACAACTGAGAATAGAAGGTTGCACACATATTTCATGCAGCTTAACTCTTTGACTGCCAATGACAAGATTTCTTGTCATATTTTGCTAAGGCTCAGACTGCCAATGACAGTGGTTTCACGTTAGATGGCACTGTTTGCTAACCTATGAGTCACCATTTGACTCCCAATGAAGCAAAGAAGCATGATTGTTTTTAGAGGAAGAAGCAACTTTCTCTAAAAACATAAGTGAAAATAATCATATTTACCCTTTCCCTGCTCCCACTGAGACCACCTGCATGTTGAAACCCCCTCGTCCACGGATTGGTTTATTCCCAGCCCACTGGCCCACAACCATGCCGGCTATCTCCAGTTTCCCTCCCTGAGGGGGGATGGACTGAATGCCTTAAGAGGAGACAAATACAAAAGTTGGAGAATCAATTATGATGAAAGACAAAACGTTATGCCCGATTTATACTTGGCTGCGCATGGGTGTCGCACACCAAAAATAGCAAATTGTAGATCGTCTATTTCCGGTGCAACTAAGGGCAGGTACACACTGTAGGACTTTTAAAGTGGTCGGGGGTCGTCTGATCTTTAAGCATTTCCCACTAGGAGGAGTTTATTTCTTGAAATCGGCTGTCATATATCGTTGTGGTTTTCACCCTATAGATTGATCCGCGATTGATGTCCGCTTATTATAAGCGACTTTGGGATTGTTTTTCTGTTGCTTGAAAGTGTAGTTGCTTATTTGGCCTTGTTTCCTAATGTTGTTTGAACCAGTTGTTCTCAAACATTTTCATGGCGTGACCTGGCAGATCGGCTATTTTCAAAAAAGTGCTCATGTTGCCTGTCGCTTTTGTTGGGCTTGTTTTCATAGATGTGGTTGCTTATCTGGCAACAACAACAAAAATAGGCACGGGTTCCCGAGTGACAGACACGCCACACACACACACACACCACGCTCTCTCATTCAGTTTTATAATTTTTAACTTAAAACAGGACTGGACGGTAATATTGCGGGGGAGGGTCTGTTTGTTGCTGTTTGGTCAGGTCCATTGATCCTCTCCTAGCCACGGTGACTGCTGTAATGTGCTCTCATTGGCTGTGGCGCTGATCTGCTCACAGACTTATCTCAGACCCTTTCACATTGTATAATTTTCAGTCTGGGACACAGCTGAATATCTAACAAGGTAGATATTTGAAAACGGTCGGAAAGCCATCGCAGAGCGATGATCGCCGATCTGCGTCAGATCGGGAGGTTTTGTCGGCGAGCGCCAAAAAAAGTCGCGGACAGCATAATCGGACCAAATATCCTGCAGTGTGTACCTGCCTTAAGTATAACTCAGGGTTCAGGTCTGAGTGTGTAAGAGCAGAAATAGGGAAAAATGAATGATGGTAGTGTGCTTACCTGGGAAGGCTCTGGGCCTGTGTTGGGCAGGATGATGAGGATGGTGATGGTGAGGGGGCATGTTGCCCATGGGGCGGGGCGGGTAAAGGTGATGCATGGGGTAGAATGGGGGCACCATGGTGGGGGGCAGGAAGGCTGGAGGAGGGAGAGGAGGGGGTGGAGGAGGAGGGCGGGACAGGTTGATGCCTTCGAGGATCGCCTGGCGCATCTTTTCCACCCTGGACACCAACTCCTCCTGCAGCAGAGAGAGAGAGAGACACATTTGTCCACACACGTTCTCTCTAAATCAAGTATGCAGGGATGGGGCAGGTACACGAGTAACCGTGTACACAAAAATACATTACAAAATTACATTTAGGGCTAATTAGGGATGCACAATATCCGATAACCGATTAATTGCATTGTCAAATTGACCGATACCGAAATTGAAATACATGTCTAAAGTAGGGTTTAACTTACACTTAATTGATTATTCATTCTTATTACCTGATGTATTAGGCCTACTGATGAACACTACACTCAGTGCCTGCTTTCACTACTGAAGGAGATGAGCACATATTGGTTAACTAATCAAATATAATAAAGATGTTACATTTATTTATACTTCATTTTGCTTTTATTTGTTCTATTGGTAGACCCTTGTGAACGCTTCCCCGGGGAAAAAACAGATTGAACTGCTGACTTCAATCACTACAAACATGATTATAAAATGAAATATTGACTAAATAATCAGAATTATTTAGACATTGGTTCAATAAAACTCTTATAAATTATATAAATATTGTATATAATAGTTCCTAGCAGTGATAAATGCCCATTCTGTTTTTCAAAGCATTTTGTGGTAGTTTTCAGACAGCACGTTGTTTTAATATGGGACACTAACTTTTCTACCACAGCGCGGTGTTGATGTGCACCACTAGTAGTGAAAATTGAACCACCTAGAGTCGCAGGGCAACATTAATGTTTATCCTGTTGAATTTATCCAACTTACGTACCGAATATCTTGCTGGCCACCACAAAATCTATAAATAATATTAACTTAAAAACAAAACATTAAGGGGGAAACAGATTTATATTCTAATAAATGTAATGTTTTGATCTGAAACCGTGGTTGATGAAGAGACTCCACGAGGCAGTGGAAAATAGGCTTGTGCCAATTAATAACATTTCCGAACCGGTCTGATTTTCTGGTTAAAACCGGACTGAACCAGTAAACTCGACTCACCTTTGTCCTAATAAATGCAATGATATACTTTTTTCAAGGTTGGCTATTTTCGGTGAAGAGATTTGGTGTACAGGGAAAAAGGGCCTAGGACAGAACCATGGGGGACCACGATCAATAAAGTATATATACACCAGACCAGACAAACCTGAAAATCGACTGTAGTTGAAAATATTTTCAGAATTGCCTTAATTTGGTGCGTTCCAGTACTGACGTCAGTTACATTACAACAAGCCTTGGACACAGTAACTGTATCATATTATGATACAGTTGCTGTGTACAAGGCTTGTGGTGCGCACTGCAATGTTCGTTTGTATAATTTGACAACACACTACGGTTAACTGCGGATAACCGAACAATCCAAGCATAGTGCCTTTCCAATGGAGCTGCACGGTACGACAACTGGGAAGCTCCTAGGCATGAAATGCGTCCCTTAAATATGGTCTAATGATAAAACTACAGCAAGAAGTAGTATATTCCAGAAGACATACTTGTGCATAGCATTAAGAACACTAAGAAGTGCATGTGCATGTGTACAGGGTTGGAACTATGCCTGCGCACAAGTTATTGACAAAGCTAACAGGCTTTTTTTTTTACAGTGTGGCTGAGGGCCAAGCGGCCTAGATTAGGATTTGTATATAAGCACTCAATGCATGTCTATAACCTCAAAAGTAGACCAATCACAGCTTACATATGCCACTATGTGCATGCCTCTGGCCAAGAAAGCCTGAATGCCTGGTGGAGTCAAAGTCATGAAAAGCATGGCATTTGAATCATAGTTAGATCGCCATTTCCATTTGGCGAAATGAGGCTTAGACTGTCACCACACTAGCAGCCAGCCTGTATAGTGCAGTTTTTCTACGCTGTGCAGGGGAGCCATAATTATTAGAGTCAGTCTTTTTTCTTCAAATCTCTCAAGTCAATCAAGTTCAACACGCCTTAATTTTCAACACATTTCCAACAGAGAGGACCAGCTGCGTGGTTACAGAATTTCAAGTGCATCATGCATTCACCACACACAAAACACTCCCTGGTTCATACCTGCCCCTCACACATGTCCAGCAGGGCAGCCCTGTCACGTGCAGCCCGAGCCAGTTTGCTCTGGAACAGTTTGCCATCAAAGAAGCCCCAGGGGCAGCAGTGTTCCCACGGCAACGGCTGGCCACACACGTCGTTGACAAACAGCGCAGTGTCGACACCGGCCATGAACAGAGAAGCCAACTGTACACCGCGGGCATCCACCTTTTCCACCTGGACACATATACACACAAACACACTTTGTTATACAGCAATGAGTTACAGTAACTCACACACATTAAACGGTTATATCTGTATTACAGTCATTATACAACACACGTTCGAGGAGGGTATTCCTGCATTATAGACAGCATATGGTGCCAAATTACAGTACTGTTTACTGCACAGGGTCCATTTGGTTATATTTGCACAGTCTTTGGAGTTAAATTAACACTGAGGATTTTACTGGGTAGAGGGTAATATGTCAAAGGTCTGTCTGGCTTACCTTGAGTTCCTGTAATTGGTCGGGTTCATACAGCTGGTTGGAGACGGCCTGGGCCAGGAAGGCATCCAGTTCATGTCTCTGGAGGATCCTACCACCAGGCCACTGCATCATATACCTGGTAGGGAAGAAGACACACAGGGAACATGTCAAGTGATATAAAAATAGGAACATTTCGCCATGGTTTTATTAAGATGTTGCTTACTATTACAATCATTAAAAAAGTAGAGCCAAAATATCTGGAAAAGTATTTTACACTTGTGGGTGAGCGCCATCAACATTGATTGAACTTATTTCCTATTAGTTTTAAAACCTGATGGGGGGGGGGGGGGATTTCTGTAGGTACAGTGCAGCAACTTGAATGTTGACCAAACAATTGAAACGGAGTGTTTCTAAGAATATTTTTGTTAATATAATATAATATTTGAAATGTTAATTTAGCGATTTGTGCTGCTAATTGTATTTGTTTTGCATGTTGTTTACTGTATGTTTTTATGGTTTTCTTATTTGTTATATGTTGGCCTTTTCAAGTGTTTAAAGAGGACCACAATGGAAATAAGCCCTTAAGGGCTTTCTTGTGTATTTATCCTTGGTGATATGGTGCGTTTGGAAATGCCATTGTGCCCTTTTATCACCAAATAAAGAAAATCAATCAATCACACTGAAAACGTTTTATGCTGTCAGTGTCAACCTCCATAAATAGCTCTTTACAAAAACAAAACAAGAGCAAGAATCAGCAGTGGGTGAAATGAGTACCTACCTGAGCACACAGCACATGAGCAGCAGGTGTTGAGGCACCTGTGCTGGGTTGAGCAGGGCAGGGCAGTCGGAACGCAGGCAAGCCAGGAAGGCCCTGGTCCTCCTGGAACGGTCTTCGCTGGCACGTCCCAACCATAGGCGCCGCAGGTTGGGGCAGGTCCACTCCCGGAAGCACAGGGCCGGAACCAGCTCTGGGGTCAGTGCTGACTTGGCTTTGCCACTGCTCCACTCTTTCACAATCACTGGAGGAACTGTGATGTAGAAGAGTTGGGAAAAGAGGGTTGTCATCAAGCGGAGCAACAATACCATTCGCGCGTATTGCGCTGTATGGCACAACGTTCACAGCTCAGAGACAATGAGTTATTCTACTAGGTAAAAAGTACTGTATGTAGAACTGACTGACAGCATTAAGCTTTTTGAAAGAAATGCTGCAATCACTTATGAGGAAGAGGTGAGAGAACGCTCAGGACAGTACTTCCCTTGTCTGATGAAAGAAAGCTAATTCGGCTCCAGTGCAAGAGGCATAAAGTAGAACTGTAGGCTGTAGCTACTGTATACATGCAAATTCCCCCCAGGGATTGCCTGAGTGCTGAATATGACAAACAATACAGTGTGTTGTCTGTGTTCAGAGGATACGCTATGTAAGGAATAACTCAAACAATGACAGTTCATTTGCACTTGCATCACCCATGAGTGTAAATCTGTTCAACTAGGCGAAAGCATGTAGCCAAGGATATGAAACGACAACTTCTCTCATGCAGCCGATTTAGGCATAATCAAGCTGATATCTTAATTTGGCTTTCTTCACACTTCCCAGTAGGAAAACCCTGATATAGAAAACTTGATATATATTCTGTTTGCCCTCCTTGCTCCTAGGCCCAACCCCGACCAAGACCCTACCTTCCAGGGGTCCCCTCTTACGCATGGCGAGTCTCTCCATACGGCGGTGTGTCTCTGCCAGGCTGAAGAGTACACCGTAGGCATACTGTCTGCCAGCTCGGAACAGCAGGGAGGCAGGGGGCAGCTCAGAGTTACACTCATCCTCTATACACACTGGCATCTTCATCTCCCCCTGGTAGGAGAGAAGATGAGAGAGGTGGGGAAGGGGAGAGGAGAGAGGAGGGGAACGGGACAGGAGAGAGAGCGGAGTGACAGATGGTAAAAGATGAACAGGAGGCAACACTTAACCAAGCTGAAGAGCAATAGAGCAGCCAAGACATCTTTTCTCTTTCCCCGCTTCTAGAAAATCTGAGAGCGGATTCTGAAGCTTAAACCAATAAAAGGGAGGATCATGGATGAAGTGAGACTTGGTGTAAGACTTGTCACAGACACATGTCAAAGACCTCCAAAAATGGAAACAAAGGCTTGTTTTTGTTTTTTTTATCCCACGATTTTGCAACCCTTTTCACCCAGTGCCAATTGTCTAAGTGATCCTGGGCGCTGCACTCCCCCTGCCAGCCTAGGGAGCCCAGAGGCAAGCTCATACCTCCTTCAATGCATGAGAGCAAACTAGCCTTCTTATAACCTGACAGGGGGGTTCCCCGGTAGGACGTAGCGCGCGGAAGGAACACGTTATTCCAACCAGTTCCTTTCACCTTCATCAGGCACCCCGGCTATTAGGGGCGGAAATTGCTAGGTACCTGACGATTCGATTCCGAGGGCTACGATTCGATTATATTCCGATTATTGTAATTCGCGATGCATTGCGATTAATTTACTTCCATTATCTTTTATTGATAATAAAAAAATAATGGAAGAGTGTCACTGTCAACTGGAAGGTTATATTTGCCAACATCAACAATTGCAGAAAACCAACAAGAAAGTCCTTTTTTTAATAATACTGACATATAACAAAGACATATAACAATATCCTGATAACCAACCAAACTCTGGCTGCTGCTCTATGCAATTAGCAATATGATGAAGAAATAATAAAAATAATACGTTGCTTCATCTAATTATTTCAATCAAAAGTTTGTCATAGTTTTAACTTTTAACATGCTGTACACTCAGAAGTTATTTGAAAACCAACAAGTCAATCCCTCCCGGTTATGGGATCTAAAAACATGCAGTGTGTTATGCAGTGACAATGTTCAAACAACATTGCAGACATTCCTACAACGCAAACTTCAAACACGATACCGTAGTTAAGGCATGTCATGCCTATAATAATAACAGACTGCAGAGCAGACTAGCCCTTGCCTGTGTATTGTAAAAGCGTTTTTTGGGAAAGACACAGTATGACTATTGCCAATTGACCCCGTCCCTCTTAGCGCCCATTGGTTGCTGTTGCTTGGTTGGACAAAAATCCTCTTTCTCCAGCCACTACCATTGAAAAGTTTTTCAGTTGGCTCGTATTGATATTTGATCTATTCAATTCTTATTTCAAACCTGGCCTCAGTAAAAAGGAACATCTTGGGTGCATGCACAGCATAAACAACCAGAAGGAGGCGGAACAAGGCAGAAGGAGCCTGCTGGTTGGTCAGCCAGGGCACAATCAGAAGGCTGACAATGTGTCAATTAAAAAGATATCCAACAATAAGTTGGTGGGCTTGTCGCTCATCTGGTGTCTGTCTGTGAAAGCTGTCAAGTGGGGAAAGGGACGCGAGGTGCTTAACATGAGTTTCTATAAATGTTTGTTGTAAAATAGTGACTGGCTATGTACCTTGGTCAGTATGTGGTAAATCTGGGGATACATCAGTCCTCTTCTGTGTCTGTGTTCAGCCACACGAAGCACCTCGGCGCTCACCTGGGGGAAAAAAAGTCAAGGCCGAAGGGAAGGCTCGCGTTACAAAACAGAACAATGTTGCTGCCATATAAAAAGGCACTCATTTTTCTCTCTGCTTCATATACACGCACACACAACCACTCTTTCTCACACAGACCTGAGGCAGAGGGGGTGTGGTTATGTCCATGTGACTCCGTGTCGCCATAGACAGCAGCGACGGAATGTTTGACCCGCTCCCGTTGCCGTGGGAACCGTCTCCGGAGGCCGAGCCCCCCCTACCAGTGGGATCCTCCCACCTCGAGGACTTGTCCGTCAAATGACTGAGGACAGGAGAGAGAGAGCGCTTTGAACGACATAATTTCCTACATAAAACTTATGTAAGGTGTGGGAGGCATGAGGATCTTAGTGTAGACCTTTATTTGTATTTATTTATAGAGCTACGATATTTGATGCACGGAGGTGTTTTCACTTTTCAACTGCATATTACCAAGCACTCTGGGTGTTCTAAAATTTGTGATGATATTAAGAGATTCCAGAGAAAACGACACCACCTTCATCATCTCAAAAGGCGTGTGTATATTAATCCATTTTCAATTGTACTGTAATTTGTAATTGTACCGTTTGACCCCAGGAAGAACAAATGTCAGGATCACCATTCCTATATTCCATGGGGTTTCAACTGGTGGTCTGTGAAGGTATCGCATGTGGTCCCTGCCCATGCATTCAGTAATATAGTAAAGTAACCCCCCCGAGGTACATTATCATGATCAATGGTCATTTGAGGAGGCTTGTGCTTCAATTCCAAAAACTACTGTACCACAGAAAAGGATCAGCTTATTGACATTGACACGTCCACAGACTCTGTCAAGAGGCAGATGTTTGAAACACTGCCCCTTGTTAAAGTAAAAGCAATGCAGTTTGTTATGTTTTGCAACTACATTTGTGTTTTCTCCACACTTGGATACCTGAAGAATAAGCACAGGGCTAGGTGTTAGCCAGAAAAGGATATGAGACTGTGTCCCTGTCCTCCACTAATAGCCATGGACAGACTCTGTGCAACTCAAGAAAAACTCAAAGCTTAGCCCATATCCCCAGTGCCACCTGACAACATTGGTCCCCAGGTTGATTTTTGGTCAGGATGGTGGTCCCTGGTTCACAATCAGTCGAAACCCCTTCTATATTCTGTATTAAAATATACCTGACCTTCCGGTTACAGTGCTTTTATTTGACTCATACCATGTTCCTTCAATTTAGAAAAAATAAAATATATATATTTTTAATGTGGGGGCAGCTGGCCTATAAAATGTCCCTACTTCTGCAATGCTACAGAAGCAAGACAGGTCTCGCTACACAAAACACTAACATAAATACAATTCTAAACCTTTTTCCCTACCTTTTTCCCTACTTCTGCAATGCTAGCAAGGTTTTGCTACACAAGATGGCAGCATAAATTTAAAAAAACTATTTAAAAACGTGCAAAAACCCACATCAATGATAAATCACAAATGGAACTGAAAAATATAGATCCTTTCGCATGAACATATTTTAAACCCTGCAAAAACCCACATCAACGAATAATCGCAAATGGTGGAACCAAAATGATAGATCTTTCCATGATTCAACCAACCATCACCCAACAAAAGTGGTTCCCGAACTTTTCTGGATCAGGGCTGACTTGAAAATCTTGAAAGTGTTCGCAGCCCAACCAACTGCATTTTCAGAGCACATTTATTTTAATGATCAATCGATTGAATTCCGGCTTGGATCGATGGAACTTACGTAGAATACTATGTTCGGATTTGAACAATGAAAACACTTTTAAGACACTAATATCTTTTATTATTTTGATTAATATTAAATTCCCATTACAATCTTAAGTGTTGTACCAATTATTTGGTGGCCCACTTGCAATACCCTTGCGGCCCACAGGTTGAGAATCACTGCCCTAAAAAGTGTGTTATTCCCACATCTTTCTTTTGCGTTTCCTTACTTTGCGTTGCTGTCATTGGGTTCATCACCGTCGGAGGATGAGGAAGGGGAAGGGGATGGACCGGACTGAGCACTGGCGTGGTGATTCGGTAATCTACTTCCCCCCTGTGAGGAATCATATGGAGCCGACCAGTCAGAAAAGCCCATTTTCCCCGTCAGCGAATCGTTGCAGTCCTGCATGGGTGGTGGCGGGTTCTGGAACAGAGGGTTGGAGCCAGGTCCGTACGGAGTATTTTGATAAGGTGGCTTTAACCCTGGAACCTGGGGAGGAGGAAACTAAACGGGACAGAGGAGAGGCAGAGGAGTAAGGCAGGGATGTAGGGGGAAGAGGAGTGGAAAAGGAAGGAAGAAGACAAAGAAAAATGGCAGAGGAAAGTTACGAAAAGGAGCAGAGGAGGTGGGTGGGAGAAAAATGTGTGAAAGGGGAAAAAGATGTCTGTCTCAGGGATAGGAACTAGAGTCTGCGAGTTATATTTAACTGCATGCCGTGTCGCACATCAAAAATAGCATATCTACAAGCTCAAAATGTGTCACAGCACGCAACTAAGTATAAATCACCCTTAAGGGTGACCCATTTTATACCAGATCTTTTGGAAGCACGAGTCTAGTCAAGGTAAATAGGAGGATTTAGGTGGGAAATGACTGTGCCCTGTTGCCTAAGGCATTTCCCCTCTAAATAAACCCAAGCCCCAGAAGGATTTACAGAGGGAGATCACAAACGTAATTCCATCCCGTACATGTAGACTCATGAGAGCACTCATCATGAGCAGAGAACAATAAAAAGCAAAACACAGGTGGGTTGTGATTAGCATGGTGTAGGACAGGCCATGGAATCTACCCGATTCTTTCCAGGCTGCATGGAAATGAATGTGCCCTGTTGCCTAAGCCATTTCCCCCTTAAATAAACACAAGCCCCGGGAGGATTTTCAGAGGGAGATCACAAACGTAATTCCATCCCGTACATGTAGACTCATGGGAGCAGAGAGCAATAAAAAGCAAAACAACACAGGTGGGTTGTGATTAGCATGGTGGAGGAAAGGCCAAGGAATCTACCTGATTCTTTCCAGGCTGCATCGGTCCCATGTGACCAGGTGGTCCCCCGAATGGATTCGGTCCAAACCCAGGTACTAAAAGACAAGGCAATGTAAAGTAGGTTATTCAGAACTGTCTCACAAGACCTCAACTGATTTGGTTCCTCCCCAAACAAAGTTAAAGTGTTTGTATTTACCAGTGTTGGAATTGGTATTTTTTTAGTTGTGTTACTGTAACACAACTACTTTTTGCAGTGACTAGTAATGTAACTAGTTACTTTTTCCAATTCTGTAACGGTGTTACAGTTACTGACATTTGAATGGCCACATAACTCCTTATTTTATGTGAAAATAGCTGACGACTTCAGAGGATTAAAGGTTTATTATGAATTTATGATCCGACTTCTATCTTCACAATAGCTCCTTCCATAACTTCCCCCTCCGCTCACTACACGGCTGCAGCCTCGGAAAAGCAGGACTACTTGCTTGGTGTTGTGTTAAGAGGGGAGTAACGACTCAATCAATTCTTACCTTTTTCTGTATCGTATCAAAAAAGGAAAGGTAGTCCGGGTATGCTACATATGTCGTTCGTTGCTAATCAATGGGTTGAAACAAACTAGTAACTATAACACGTTACTTTTTTAAAGTAACTTTCCCAACACTGGTATTTACACATTAAGACATAAAAGTGCAAGCTTCCAATTTTAATGGTTGCAATGTTTCCAAAACATTTCGCTGGTTGTATCTAGTAAACATTGCAATCTCTGTGTCAGTCTTCAACCTCACACTCTCACTACGATCTTACCACCTTTTGAATGCTGCTCCTATGTTTACTCTTTTGCAGTGAGCTCTATCCAAAGCTTTAGACAGGCATCATATGTCTGCTGTTGGTGAAACTCTTACTCATCTGTGTCAGGGGATAAATGCCACGGTCACTGTTGACTGGTTCATGGTGTTAATCGGCAAAGTGCTTTGAATTGGTTTTTTAAAACTACTTTGTTTTGAAAACACACCATTCACAAAGAAAAAAAAACTAGATTTTCCGGTTGTTTTTTTCTTGTTTAGCCCTGTTAGTCGGGCTGTGTTCACTTATGGTCTGGATTGCCATGAGATTTGTTGTGTACCCTCATGCTCCCCAGAGAATGGTCCCTACTGACCCTATGGACGTGCCCATATTAGGCTGAAGATTCCAATTCTTCACATTTACTCCCATAAAAGATACCTCAAAGACCACTGGCTGGAATGTCATTAAACTTTAGAAGCAAATTCCTGCTCACCAGAAGAACCCTACAGCTACTGTCAATTTAAGCATTCGAGTGATGCTTTTATCCAGAGTAGGTTAAAGCAATTGCAACTATAGAATAAGCGTTGATTCCTTACAAGCCGACACTGCAGTAAAAAGGGTTTTGCTACTCACAAATGAAGGAGGAGGGCCCCATGCTGAGTGGGCGTGGTTTGGAGGCAGCTGAGAAATATTCCACAGCTTTCTTAAAACGCTCCACCTTGTCCTCCATGCGAGACTGCAATGGGAACACAGCAACGCGCCAACAAATGTAATGCCGCGTGAGCATGGCGATGTTTGGGTGTGACATACATGTATTTGGGTTTTGAATGTGTGGGTCATTTGCATGTGATTAACAACAGGGGTTGACAATAACGGTTGACCGAGTGCCCGTGGCAAGTAAATAAAATATTCGGGCAAGTGGAGTTTGCTTTCAGGTTGCCCGACGAGAAAGTGCGTTTGAATGGGGAAGCAACCATCTTTATTAAATATTATTGGTTATTCATGAAGAACGAATAATGTTACCTTTTTACGAGTAGAAGTTGTGCTCATTCAGATTTACACAGTGACTGTCTCCACTGGGAAGTTATCGATTGGATTTAACATTAACTTGATTTACTTTTCGGGCAAGTGGGCATGACCTTTGGGCAAGCAGAACTTGACCTCTACTTGCCTCTGAGACCTTAGTGTCAACCCCTGTAACAATAATAATCCTATAACTACTTCTTCATAACATAACTACAACATGAACCACAACCAACATAAACCACAATCAACTAAATAAAACTAGGGAGAGCAAGATTAATAAATTAGCGGGCACACATCTACCTGTGACTGTTTGAACACATCTCTGGCGATGGCGTCGAGGTTTCCCAGATCTTTGATGGAGGAGACGTATTCTGACACTGCCTTGATTACCACCTCACAGGGTGGGAGTACCAGCTGGTGGGCACGCACCTGGGACATGGGAGATACAGTGGGTCTGACATTGGGGCCTCATACATTAATGTCCTATTTATGAGCTTGTTACTAGATAATAACTACACTGGATCGATTGGAACACAGGTTCTTTTACATTTCCTGAAAAGAAATGGTCAAGTTCCCACCTGACAGCAACGATATTAAGCTGAACAAGCAAGTAAATATAAAATACACACAAACTGAACATTTTATTTAACCACTTAAGCCCTATTCAAATGTAAAAAAAAAAATAGCAGATCAACAAGTTCACAGCACATTGATGCTACCTGTTCCATTTGTGAAAACTTTTCCGCATATAATGACTTTTTGCTTTTTTTTACCCCTTTTTCTCCCCAATTTAGTCGTTCTGCAAATTGATTCCTCCCCACACACATTTCTGTGTTGTCACTGTTGTCCTACTGTCAACTGCCAGTGAGGAGCCCCCACCGGGAGGACATAGAATCTTCGTCCTACTCCTTCCGCCCAACACTCCCTCCGGTGCCAACCGAGGCCATAGGAGTACATGCAGTGACAATTATCACCTTCCCCGCCCGACTTCCCTCCCGAACATGGGCCACTGGGTAACATCTCCAAAAATTCGCAGGTCGGCACCAAAAGAACCCCACCACTCATAAGATGCAATGGAAAAGTGGTCACTGCACTCACATGTGAAAATGCATTCCATCAAACTTTCAGATGCAGTTTTCCTCCCAGTGTGAAGGAAGAATGACTGTGATCTCTCGATCTAGAAATATATAATCCTTGAATTGCTATTATTGTTTACACAACAGAAACCAAAGCAGTTGTCCCCCAAACCTCCACCTCCAGTCGTCGTGATTAGAACGAAGGGAGTGCACCCTTTGATCACGGCAGCAGGGGGTGCTTGCTTGCACACTGCTGCAGTCCCTCAGACTAATTTATGCTCTGTCGCACGAAGGTGCCACACACAGAGAACGGCCAAGAATAGCAGACCTCCAAGCTCACAACGGTCGCTTCCGCGATACGTTGTGAGCTTGTATGTCAGCTATTCTTGGCGTGCAACACCATTGCGCGACGAAGTATGTATTTCTCGCTAGGGAGCGCCTCACCAGCCAACATACAAGAGGAGGTTGAATGAACAGAAACCAGCTCTCCCCAAAAATATATTACATGAAACCAGCACCTGCGTGTGCAGTCTCAATGTTTGTAAACAATTGGTCTATTGGAAGTATTGTCGCTATGTAATATGCTTCATCATTTTTTACATTATTTCCCTCAAGTCTGTAAACACCCCCTAGGGTGCACAGGGATTCTGGCATTAGGCCAGGAGGCATACCTTGAGAGAAGCTAGTGGATGTTCTGGTCCCAGCAGACTCCAGTGGAAGGCGGCCAGGTCCTCATCAGGCAGAATATGGTTCCCTGGAAGAGAGACCATTTTTCATTTGCCATGTAAACAAAGGTGCAGTTATGAATGAAGAGTTAGAAAATGTGTTTACCAGATTGTGCACTTGTACAGTATGTGTGTACTGGAGTCAAGGGGAACCCACTATGAAATGTGTAATCGTTTTTGTGTGTGCCAACTTAGTTAAGATTGCCATGGTGTGTGTTGCTACTTACCCAGCAGAGCAGCAAAGCAGGGCAGGTGCTGTGTCTTGAGCCCGAGCTGCCTGGCAGCCTCAGACAGCAGATACTGGTGTGTGGTCAGGTTCTTGCCATTCCAGCTCAGTTTGAGCGCGTGCGATGAGTAGTAGGCGGGTACGTTGCAGAGAGCAAACTCTGAGTCCTGAGCGATCAGGCCGGCAAAGCCAAAGTCCCTGTATAGAGACAGCACCTCCTGGTGGTGGTCCTCCAGAGTCTGAACAACCTGAAGACACAGGAAGGGAGGGACGTTAAGGTCTCTTCTGCTGCTCCCACCTCTTTGAGGTGTTTTGAAATCTCCACTTTTACTCTTTGAAAGGACAGGGGAAGCTCGACACTCAGGCTCTCTAAAATAAAAGAATAAGTGTCAAATTGACTGCATAAAAAACAAAAAACGAATGATCTCAGAATATAGCACTTCTCCTTCCCAAGTCAGTGCTTCTCCTTCCTAAGTCTGAAAGTGTCCTTTATGTTTAAAACCCTGTTTGTCAAATATTGTTTGTGGCTTGTTGTATAATTTCAATTATTCACTGCTGACGTGGAGTGGCTGTTTCAGTAGATGGCGGCAAACTTGGACAGAAAAAAAAGAATAGACCACAGGCTACAGTACATCTATCCCTAAACTAAAGCTCTTCACACTAACAGGCCACTAGAAGGTTTTCAGGTGTTAATTTATCCATTTGTAACTGATTGTACACAATTTTATGTAACTAAATAGGCCGGTTACATTTGTACACAAGAGTTATTTAGGATTTTACAATGTAATGCTCACAGGGCCCCCATTTGGAATTTCTGCATGCGGTGTCGCACAACAATTATAAAACTAAGTATGAATCTGGCTTGAGAAGGAAGTGGCCCATGAAAAAACTATCAAACCCACTGTCTAGTTTCAAATATACAGTGGAGGGCAGTAAATAGTGAAATCCCAATTCCCTAAAAACATTATAATGCAAATGTTTCTCTGGAGCCGACTCTTGTGATTCAACAACTTTCCCAATTAAATCATCAAAATATGCTGAAAGCTCTTACAATGGCATGAAACATACAATACTTACTATGCCTAACATTTAGTTAAGGTAGGGTAAGTGATTTACTTTTAAAATAAGTGTTAAATAGCTCTATATTCTGTAGTGCAATAGTACTCATTGCTATAGAGTGTTTGTTTAGTAAAAGGAGTCTCCCATGCCTAGTCTCCAGCTCTTTACTAAACAGAAAATGCATTTTCAGTGCTCTCTCCTGATTGGCTTAAATGTACTATATTCTGTTTATTAAAGAGCTGGAGAGACCCCTGTGACCGAACAAACGCTCTGTAGCAATGATTACTATCAGAATATAATACTTAAACCTTTATAACAAAAACAAAACAATACCCAAAAATATCACTTACCCTACTTTTAAGAAACAAATGTATTTTGTGAACATCCTTTTTAGTAAAAAATAAATAAAAAGGACTCGGATTCAGACTAGCGTTGGCACTCAGACACCCTGGACATCCTACTAACATGGCACTCACACCCAGCAGATTATCACATTGAGAAACAAATTCCATTCATAAAAACAATTACCTATCAACCTGATATCCAAGCATTCACATGGTTGAAAGTTCAATTGGTATTGTGATAGAATCAAACTGTACTTGAAGCCGTTTTAGTCAAAATAAAAAAACACTCATTTTTCTGTCATCAAACCATACTGCTAGACCTGTGGCCTAGACTAGATAGTGAGATGTGCCAAATCTCTGTCTTTTTCAAGATAGATTGAAGTGCAAAAATGTAGAGTTGTGTGAATGTGGCCATTGGAACTAAATCCTTCCTCAGAAGGAACACTAGTTGCAGCTGTGACTCGTGAGGATATTCACAATCCAAATAATGGAAATTCACCATATCAAAATCATCTTGAGTGTTTATCATGAAATTAGATTAAAATTTGATAGCATCTATCCCCACTCTCGAAAAACTACCATGGAGTTCAGGTAAGGCATGTTGTTGGTGGCATTCTTGATGAATAATGATAGACAAGTCTATCTGAGAAACCTACAGTAGTGTAGCAGAGGTTTACATGCAGTATGACTGTCACAGATTGAGCTCAGTTGAGCTAGGTTCAACTGAAATGTTTCAATCAATGCCAAGTCAACACAAAAAACTAATATTACATTTAGTTAATTGACTTAATAATCTGCTCATAGTCTAGATTTGACCTCCAAGGAAATATAATTTGGACTGAGTGCAAAAGCACATTACTTTGTCTTCTTTTACTCTCATGCAAAGCTCTGCGGGACATTTTGAAACATTTATTTGGTGTGGCTTGCCAATAAAGTTTTGAGAAACCATTGGCAAAATAATATATCATTAGAGGTGTTCATAGGAAGGGAACAGCACCCTACAAAACTAAGAAAGCTAACCTTTCCAAAGGTTGAAGGACTTACGGGTGGTGTAAGGAATAGTTTGGCATTTAAGAAAGGTGTAGCTGAGACAGAGGTGAGATATGTGACTCGACAGGAATGTGACTACGGCATTTCTATGAAGGCGAGTAAGACATGGTCCATGTGCACATGGGAGCTCAGCAGGTAGTATGGAGCCCAGGAGCACTTTGTAACAGGATCTGGGTGGGACTTTGGTTGTCTTGTTGTATACTATGAACAGATATCCCCTTACAGTAGTAGGAGGATGTTATATTGTAGCATGCAATGGATGGATAGAAACACTCTAGGCATCCGATAGAAAAATGTCTAGTGGTCAATTCATCAAACTATCTAAAATTGCATAATATCATCAATAGTCCATCACAAGACACTTGACTATGAGTAATGCACATTGCACACAGAAAACAGTTAACAAATGCACCATTACCATGCACAAGCGATCTATTATTAGTCTGACAGCTCAGTGCTTGTGTGACAATATGAAAAGGTTCACCGAGTTCATGTTATGTAATATATAGGCCAGACCATGCTGTACAATGCACATATTTCTCATCCTCTCATGGCTACTGACTTGGTAAGCCAGTAGCCGCTGTTACTCCTGAAAATGCAATGGAGCCAGTCATGCCACAATCTCTCATCCAAAGAAATCCATGTCACATGTGAAAGGAGTGAAGACTGAGCACCGAGAAAAGCAACACAAATGCACACATCTATGACCATCGGATCAGTGTGGACAGCTAAAACACATCTGTGCATAGCTGACTAAAATCACTAGATACAGTGACTGCGTGTAATATTGTGACTGATTGGGGCCGCGTAGCAACGGGAAAAAACGCGTTGCACTTAAAGACACACAGTCACAAACTCCTATGAGGCAAAACACACACAAAGCACTCATTGATGATGTAGACTGGTGAGTGGACGTGCAACATTAAACGATGAGCATGAAAGCCGTGTCGAATAATTATCATTTGATAACCTCGCAAGTAAGTAACCCCCTTACTACAGGATCACTCACCCTCACTCGGAAGCGGAACATGGCTAGCCGGACGCAGTGGCTGAGGCAAGCCGGGGGCAGGAACCATGCCCGTGGAGGCGGGGTGGCCTTGCTGCCGACGTGGTTGACTATGAGCTGTGCTGTCTGCCGCTGGCCCTGAGCTCGCCGCGCCCACTCGGGCCAGCGCTCCTTCCCCAGGGTGCCGTTGAACACCACGACGAGCTCCAGGCCACCCTGGTACAGGCAGGCCTGCGACAGGGCGGCCAGGTAGCCCAGCATGGCGTTCCACTCGCCCCCGCACACCCAGTCCGTCTGGTAGCCGCCGTATAGGCGCTGCAGGCCGGAGTCCGCGTCGATGAGGATCCGGGCGGGCGGAGGCGGGGGAGGCATGGGCCCGGGGTGATGTGGGTGGTGGTGGTGAGGGTGATGGTGATGAGGGGGCTGGCGACCCGCGGTGCGGGCGAGCTTCAGGAGGTCCACGGGGACCGCGGCCCCAGGACACCGCTTCTCTAGGTACTCTTGGAAACCCTGAACTCCCATGACGGTGTTATTGAGCCGGTGTGTCTGGCCGGGAGCGGGCTCTGGATACGTTCTGTACGCCGTGGTTGTAGAGTGATGTGGTCAGAGACAGGAGCTAGCTATGCACTATTGGCAAGCTAACTTGTCTCTGAAATAATGACTTACTGTGGGACTATATAAGCCTGTTAAAACTTATTTGCTGTCTAGACACGCACACGGATCAATCATGCGCTGCCTTTAGAAATACTATTACTTTTTTGAAGATGTAACGTTTAGACCCCCGGATTCCTAACGTTGATCTTTCAGATTTGGTCGTGAGTGGAGAATCTACTGTCCATCCCTGGAGATTTTTGGTGAAGTGCCAGCAAGGCCAGTCTGGCCTGCTACAGCTAGAAAAAGTTGACCAAATTGCCCACCCCCATAACTTGGCTGTTAGTGAACTGGTTTCCCAAATCAAATCATGAAATGCAGCTGACAACCTGTAACTATGACGCAGGCAGCTTAATGGCTGTTATTAACCAATGCTTGAAAAATAATAATCCTACTTGAGTGATGCACATGAGATGCAATACTGCGCATTAGAGAGCAACCTATAAACTGGCTGGCTAGCTAGCGGACATGATAGTAAATCCAGCACCTTTAGTAAGCTCGCTATTTTACGTGACGGTTTGATGATCCGACGTAAATATTGCACGATCTAGCCAAGTGTCAGTAAGTACACTGTGGCAGGTTGTCAGCTTGCATGTGCTGTAATGTCAAATAAAGCTAAAGTGTCGAGCTGTGTGGCTAACAGTGGCTAGCTGGTGTTAGCTGCTGGCAGGGTCCCCGGCGTGATTGACGCGTCAACTCGCCAAGACAAGTCCGGGGTCCGACACGACGCGGAATGAAATGGATGTTTGAGGAAAGAAAAGGAAAAGTAACTAAAATAATAAAACAAAAACAAAAGCCCGATGGTTGCCTCCCTCGCTTTCTTCCACGCTCACGACTTCATGTTGCGGAGGGGAGCGTACTTCCAGGCGACATCGGCCATCTTGCGACTTCCTCGCGGACCAACAGAGTGGGAGGAAGGCAGAGGGAGTGGAGGGAGGAGACGACGGCCCGGCTGGGAAATGTAGTTCTGAGACTCCGCTGTCCTCTCCCAGGGAGATCCTCCCGAGAAACTGAAAAGACTCTAACTACCAGCAATGGGTGATAAACGGTTTGGATGGGGGGGAGGGGGGTGCTGGAGAGTTGCTTTGGTCCAGCACAAATAAGTGATTTTACAGCATAAATATCGCACATTTGTATATTGTACAGAAGATAAACTGATAAAAAAAAGTATTTGATCTTGTACCCTGACTGACATGGGGACTATGATCATTAACTTATGGCTTTTCTTCTCGTATGGTATGTGACATAACTCTCTACCATCTCAGCAAACCTTTTGCATTGACATACTGAATGCAAGCCGATAAACCGAACTAGAGGTACGGATTTCTTTGCAATGACACATTTTCAATGGTGTAACAGGTAGAGAGAACCGTATGTCTCGGTCATGTTGAGTTCTGTATGTAATGTCGCCTCCCGGTGGTGGCTTTCAGCACGACAGGTACACGGTGATCCCTGGAGGGAAAAGTGCAAAAACAGAAATTAGGCCAAGCTGCTGCTGCTGAGTGCACTGTCACTGTCAGCGCGTCGCCATGGCGACACGAATCTGTGGGAAGAAGCGAGTCGAGCAATCTTACATTATCTCCACATTGAAAAAATGTCCAATAGCAAAGATATCAACTCTATCTCCATCTCTCTCTCTCTCTCTCTCTCTCTCTCTCTCTCTCTCTCTCTCTCTCTCTCTCTCTCTGTCTCTGTCTCTGTCTCTGTCTCTGTCTCTGTCTCTGTCTCTCTCTCTGTCTCTGTCTCTGTCTATTTCTCTGTATCTACACCAGGGGTCTTCAACAGGGGGTCCGGGGCCCCTAGGGGGTCCTCAGAGTTACTACAGGGGGTCCGCCAAATCTTTGTGTGATATGATTATTTTTTTTACATTAACCACTTGAACCCTAGCATCCCTTTTCTGAGGAGAACTTAAGCCAAAAATAGCATATCTACAAGCATATCTCACAAGCGAGGCGTTGTGAGCTTGTAGATCGGCTATTTTTGGCAAATAAGTATAGGTGTAGAGGGAAAAAAGAGCAGACCAAGTAAAAAAAAAAGTTGAAACACAATTTTATACAATATAGAGGGGGTCCCTGCTTCATCTCTCTCTCAGCTAGGGGGTCCTTGGGCTGAACACGTTGAAGACCCCTGCTCTACACAGTAAAATCCTCAGTGTTAATTAGAGTTGCAATCCAGATCCATATAATCTAATGAATGCAACGTTATTTTTAACCAATCTGTATGGGAGAATATCTGTTATATTCATATTGGCCTATAACCAGCAGTGGTTGGAGGTGTCAGTCCCTGCTCGCCTGCTCTTCCACTAATACACATCCAGTCAGTGGTGGAAAAAGTACTCACATTTCTTACTTATGTAAAAGTATCAATACTGTAATATAGAAATACTCTGTTACAAGTAAAAGTCCGGAATTCAAAATATACTTGAGTAAAAGTACAAAAGCATCAAAATACTTAAAGTACCAAAAGTAGAAAGTACTCACAATGTCCCTTTTCACAAGTTTTCAAATGTATACAAATCTTTTGAAAATAGCAGATCTACAAGCTCACAATGCTTGGCATCGCAACACATTGTGAGCTTGTAGATCGGCTATTTTCAAATGGCCGAAATGGATATAGGGCTGAAGTGGTTAATGTATGTTTTGTAATAATAATCAAAATCTACAAAGTAACTAGTAACTAATGTTGTCAAATAATTGTAGTAGAGTAAAAGTACAATATTTGCCTCTGAAATGTAAGTAATGGAGTAAAAGTAAAAGTATACAAAAATTGAAATACTCCAGTAAAGTGAAAGTACTTCAAAATTGTACTTGAGTACATGTACTTCGTTACTTTCCAGTTCCACCACTGCCAGTGCTAGACAGGAGCATATTGCATACATAATTCACATCCAACATGGAACGCGCAGCGCGTGCCCGTACGCGGTCGCGGCATCATCCTCTGTTAAGAGCGAGTTTAAAGATGACGGGCAGGTCTGTGTTGTCTCTGTCCAGAGTCCTGAAAGCAGCGACGACCCACTCCTCCAGGGCAGTAAGACTCTTTAGGTTATCAGCAGCTTGATAAACACGCAGGGTTTTGTCTATTTTAACTAGTATTTTCTAGTTCTGTTGGTTTGTCAAGTTAATTGCGGCTAAATGGATTAGTTGGCTAACTTAGTTAGCCAAGCTAGCATCAAGCCTGTGGTAATGTCGCTGTCCTTTCAGGACCACAAACAAGGTCGATTTTGCTGTGGAGTTGATCTTCTTAAAGACTTTGACATCTTTTGCCACTACTAAACCGAACGTAATGTCGATGCAAAAATATGGTTATATATATTTTGTCCATGCAGAATCTAGATCCATTTAAATTAGGGCTTTAACGAACACTTTTTTTTATATTTTACCCACAGGTGGTTGGTGCAACTTCGTGTTGTCCCAGAAAAAAGTCCACCTACACCGTGAGTGATCCAAGACAAAATAGAAATACCAAAGAAAGACACAAATACTGATAATAAATAAGACAGTTCCCAGATAGCTACAAGCATAAATACCCTTTCTTTGTTAGCTGTGTCTCAGAACACTGAAGGACACAGTAGGTACTAGGTAGCTATGATTATAGAAATCTTGTATTGAAGGATCTGTCTTGAGACATTATGCTTGTAACAGCCTACGTTTTTTAATAAAGATGTTGAGCTCAAGAGCACATTTTTTTCCTTTTTTATCACGTACAGTACATCACTCACTTTGTCAAGTGACCATCCCACCCTGCCAAACCTACTGTTTTATCCCTCTTAGAACTAGGTAAACAAATAAAATAAAAAGCTGAACATTCATGTTTAATTAATGTACTGGCGTGTGTGTGCTGCATGTATCTAAGAGCAGTGAGTGGATGGAGTTTCTAGCAGTTGTGAGTGTGACACTTAGCATCTCTTTACACCACTAAACCTTCCCTATTCTCTCTCCTATCCTTGTCCACCCACATCCAGACCATAGTGAGTATCACCACTTATAGACATACAGAGACTATTATCTCTATAATATAGCAGGGCATGTGTTAATACAAAGTTATTTTACATGAGTTAAAATCAATTATTCTATGTTTGTCAAAATCTATGAATAGCTGATAGATTTCTTAGGTTAATAGTAGTCATCAAAATAGTACGATAGATAGATAGATGTGATATTACATGTGTGTGCATATGTTTGTGGCAATGTGTTGTTACATGCACATACCTGAGTGTGTGCCTATATTTTGCAGCCTCCACCTGCAAAGTATGGAGGCAGACACACTGTCACTCTAATTCCTGGGGATGGAATTGGGCCTGAACTGGCCAACACTGTTCGTGAGCTGTTCAGGTCAGAAAACACACAGTATGCCAATGTATAGCATATGTCGCTCAGTCACTCGGTCGTTCATTTGGTGGCTCACTTCCTCACTATACCAGCTATGTATTGTATCAATGTATACATTCTCAGGTTCTGTTGTGTCCCGGTGGATTTTGAGGTGGCGAATGTGGACTCCACTCTGGCCTCAGAAGATGACATCAACAACGCTATTATGGCTATCAGACGCAATAGAGTAGCCCTCAAAGGTATGTCTCTGTATGTGTAAGAAAGAGCGACTGAGAGAGACAACAGATTGAAAATCTATGGAACATTAAGATTTAATCATATATGCCAATTTCTGCCCGGTTGCCATGCAGCTCAGTTTGTGATACAGTCGCCCTGCAAAGACTCCGCACTCAGTGTCTTCATATAGAAAAGGTCATCATTAAAAAATATATTTAAAAAAAGATAATGGAGACCACTTGTATCTTTCTGCATGTGCCTCAAAGGGAAACTATGACACTTTTGATGTGCATTTCAGTTAATTGTTGATGATTATCATAATATATTGAAACGACAATAATTATAATGAAACGCATACTGACAGTGATAAGTGCAGATTTATTTAATTTTATTCTATTGGCTGTTCTGTTTTATGGGAACAGTAGTCCTATACCAAATATATAGATGATAATGATGTTAATAATAATAATAATAATAATAATAATAATAATAATGATGATGATCATAATAATAATAATAATATAATTGCTACTACAATGTCTGAGAACAAAATCAGAACAAAATAATGTTATTATTCTTTACTCATACACAAGATGTCAACATTAAAGAAACCTTAAACCTTGATAACTGTGATAGTATCCCTTTAAGAATTAATATGTTTTAGTTCTGGTCTCTCTATCTGTAGTTACACTATCTTCCTTTTTGTTCCTGTTTGTCTTTTTTCCAGGTAATATTGAGACCAACCACAACCTGCCTGCCTCCTACATGTCGAGGAACAACCTACTGCGGTGAGTCTCTAAACTTTCACCTTTGACCCTTGCTCCTTTCATTCCTGAATCCTGACCCTTCACTGGAACCTTCTCAGCCAGAGGTCCTGCATTACCATCAGAGCAAAACTATATTATAACTATCCACCTACAATACGTACCTTTACCACAGTAGACTTTGAACAAATTCTAGGTATTGTAAGGCTTCTTTACACAAGCATCCACTTGTTCTCTTTCTCTCTCCCTGGTGTACTCTACCCTTCTCTGTTACTTTTGATCGGTTCTTTTTGTCTTTCTACCCCACTCTCCCCATTTCTTTTTTGTCTGTTACTTTCTCACTGAAGGCTTTATCTTTCCTTCACTTCCTCCCTCCTCTCTCTTATCTCCTTCCTTTCCCTTTCCCTTTCCCCCTGTCCCTAGGCTTGTCACGATCATGAAAGTTTGCTTGACGATTCAAATAATTGCGATTAACAATTTAATTGTGATATTGACATTGAACAATGTAGCACAACAATACATTACTGTTATAGCCTTTTAGGCTTTGTAAACAAAGATCGCACAGGGTAGATATGACTTAAATAGCGTAAACAAAGAAATTACTGACAATGACTGGTACAGTACCAATAAAACATTTTTTTGTATCACATCGTGCACACGTTGTGAGCTTGTAGATCTGCTATTTCCACAATTATTATTATTTTTGTAGGAAATGTATGAACATTTCAACATGGAAACAATCATGACGTTTCTCCACTCCACAGCACCACTCTGGACCTGTATGCCAACGTGATGCACTGCCAGTCTCTCCCAGGTGTGAGAAGTCGCCACAAGAACATTGACATCATCATCATCAGAGAGAACACAGAGGGCGAGTACAGCAGCCTGGAGCATGAGGTGTGTGTGTGTGTGTGTGTGTGTGTGTGTGTGTGTGTGTGTGTGTGTGTGTGTGTGTGTGTGTGTGTGTGTGTTGACATACATAAGTCAAAGCTGTGCCGGTTTTAAGCCCTGTTGTCTTAATTTGTTTTTATTATCAAGGGGCTGTTTTAAGGTTATGTTGTCTGTGATTGGAAACCCCTGATTAGCTTGCTCTGCTTGCTCAACTAAAAACTCCCAACTCTCTTCCCACGCCCTCTGCCCCCTTTCTATCCCTCTCTGTCCGTCTGTTCCTTTCTCCAGAGTGTACCTGGTGTTGTGGAGTGTCTGAAGATTATCACCAGGGTCAAATCTCTGCGTATCGCTGAATACGCCTTCAGAATGGCACGGGAGAAAGGTCGCCGCAGAGTCACAGCCGTCCACAAAGCCAACATCATGTAAGTGTCTGTGAGGGAGAGAGATAATGTATTTAATTCTTAATTAATAGACAGCACAGACAATACAATATGTCCTTTGAGCTTCATGAAGTTTTCACCATAATAAACTTTTACACAAATTGAGCCTCATTCACGAAACATGCTTACAATCATATTTGATCTTAAAACACTCATGCGAAAAACTTGCATGGCGACACTTAGAATGTCTTATGCTTTATGCAAAATCACTTACAGTAGTGCCAGTCCTTAAACAAGATGTTTCCTAGCACTTGTCAAAACAAATAAAAGAAAAGAAAAAATATGTCTGTTCAACGATCTATTGCTTGTTTTTGAAGTAAAGATGCATTAGTGGGCTTGTAGACATGAGGCAAATTCAAACCATTTTGACATTTTTCAAACCATGTCTCTCAGTGCATTTGCCATTTCTGATAGTATGACCACAATCTGGCAAAGTATTTAATATCATGTTGCACGACAGCAGATACCACCTTATGAAACGTATTGATCACAGGAACACCTTACAAATAGCCTACTGTATAATTCGTAGTCTTACCATGATGCCTACTGTATAATTCGTAGTCTTACCATGATGAAGATGCAATATGATGAGCAATAAAGCTCTGATACAAAAATCATATCAGATAACGTTCCAGTATCCTCAATTCCAGCATTTAATTTTTTACCTCAGCAATGGTGAGCTACCGTATCTTCATCGTATCGCATCTTGCCATGCTTTATTATAATTTGGTCCTCTGATGTCACAATTTTCTTCTTCTCATTTACAAATGTGACCAATACTTTATTAACTCTCACAAAAGATCAGCTGATAATCTATCGTGCCTGGGACACGCTTGCCAAATACACCAGATGTACAAGCTGACAAGACATCACAATGTTAAACTTTGTCAGCTTATACAGTAGATCTCTACTATTTTACAAGTCTCACCGTCGTACTATGAAGTAGTTTACTCTTCCTGTTGCACTCTACCCTTCGGTGCAAGCCTTTGATGGTATGAAACGGGCCGTGGAACAATGCAAATGATTCACACATGAACGAGCATTTGATGTACGTATGTATCAGGTGGGATTCATCATCGGTGCATGCACACAAATCATGGCTGTGCACACGTTTCGCTACACCAAAATATAGCAGAAATTTAAGAAGAGCTTTGTGAATGAGGCCTAATGTACAGTAAGTCTCTGCCACTCTTTATCATTATAACGTGTGTGTGTGTGTGTGTGTGTGTGTGTGTGTGTGTGTGTGTGTGTGTGTGTGTGTGTGTGTGTGTGTGTGTGTGTGTGTGTGTGTGTGTGTGTGTGTGTGTGCGTGCGTGCGTGCGTGCGTGCGTGTGTTTGCCTGAGTAGGAAGCTGGCTGATGGCCTCTTTCTGGAGTGCTGTAAGGAGGTTGCAAGTGGTTACCCTGACATTGCATTTGACCACATGATTGTGGATAACACCACCATGCAGGTACAGTATGTGTGGCAGTCCACACACACTGCTTAATGCCAAGGTTCATTTCATGTTGTGATAATTCCATGATTGCACCGTTTTATAGTTTTATATCTCTCGTTTCTTTAAAAGATATCTTGACTATGTTCTCCAAACTACTGCTAAGCTTTCATGCTCGCATCCAGAAGGAACTGTTCATACCACAGAACAGAAATTGTCAATTTTGAGCTCCTGATCTATAACTTGAATGCACAAACAAGAAATACAAATATTTTGGCCTGGACCCCTGGCGTAGCAGTCCATAAAGGCATAAAAGCCCCAAAACAAATCTTTGGAGAAAAAAAAGAAAAGAAAAAAAAAATATATATATATATATATATATATATATGTGCATGTGTGCCTGTTAGTTGGTTTCCAAGCCCCAGCAGTTTGATGTGATGGTGATGCCCAACCTGTACGGGAATGTGGTGAGCAATGTGTGTGCTGGTCTAGTGGGCGGACCGGGCCTGGTACCTGGAGCCAACTATGGAGAGGACTATGCTGTGTTTGAAACGGTGAGGGAGAATTCATTAGCATTTTCAGTAATCCTCCGAGTCTGGGTTTAGTCCAGATTGCCTAGAATAGTCTAGCCATAAAAATTGTAAACCCCCCTCATACAGTGTCATACATCTTTCCATAGAAGAACATCACCATGCCAAGTCATTTTGCATTTATTTGTATAGTCCTTCACTGTTACAGTCTCAAAGGGCTGTACAGGCTCACATTTACGGGGAACAAAACGAGAATGTCCCAAGTAAAAAAAAACAAGGAAGGCTCACAAAAGAGGGAACCCTCCTCCTGGGCAGGCAGGCATGCAATAGGTGCCAAATGGGCATTATGCAAATCCTAAACAAATGTATGCTGCATTTCTACCACAGGGGTTTCTCGATACTTCCTCTTAGGGGTGCAGCAGAAGCATAGCGACATTGTACACAGTATGACTTTAAAGTAGCTTGAATCGCTACTGCATGCATTTCGTCCTCCTGGTGAAACTCTTTGTCAGGTGAAAAGAAACGGCTTTGATGTCACACATATCAAAGGAGACATGTAGCAGTGACAAGAGACTAGAATACACAGGGAAACGTGAATTATATAGTGACCAAATTGGGCCCACACATGTTTCTCTCTTGTCGAGTGGTGTTGTTTTTCAACCTCTACTCATGTTGTGAACTGCTGCTGTGCACAGGGCACCAGAAACACCGGGAAGAGTATCGCTAACCGCAACTCTGCTAACCCCACGGCCATGCTGCTGGCCTCATGCCTGCTACTGGACCACCTCAAGCTGCACGGATACGCAAGCATGATCCGCAGAGCTATCATCTCTACCGTCACTGAGACACAGGTATCTTATTTTTTTGTCCAATGTCTATCTGTCTGTAGCATGATTTATACTGCTAATTGGGGTGTGAGCTTGTAAATCAGTTATTTTTGGCATGCAACACCATCATACAAATGGAGCATAAATTAGGCATGTCTGTCTGACCAAATACACTATATCCGTCTGGCCTGTACGTACAGTATGGCTGATAAGTATGATGTGAACATTACATCACATGCAGTATGCGTGTATTCTATTTTTACTACAAAATGTACAGCAATATTATTGCTGTAAACTAAAAGCTCCAGTACATGGTAAAAGATGGATTAACAGCATCAAGGAGCAGAGTACTGTGTGTGATGAAATATGTCACAGGGGCTGCAGAGAATGCATTTTGGGATGATTTATCAAATGGAGTGCTGTCCTGTGTGTCGTCCTTACTACTTTGTCCCCAGCTACACACCGCTGACCTGGGAGGACAAGGCTCCACATCTGACGTGGTCAAGTTCATCATGAGCACCATCCAGAGCACTGGACCCCTAACACAGAGCATCTAGAACGCACACACACAGCGAGTGTATTAAAGGTATATTACAGTACCTCATTACTACCTAACATATGCAATTAAATGATTAACATAATGTTATACTAAGAGCAGACATTTTGATGGCAATACTGCAACATATTAATGCAACAGTTCGATAGTTCTTGAAATAGCTACTGAAAACAATTACATAGAAATGCAAATTAATAATGTTGAGAGGTCCACCTTATGTTGATTATATCCCTCAATGCCCCAAGTAGTGAGAAATATTCATTTTCTGAATGTGTGTTGAATTACTTTATTAATTCCCAAAGAAGCGAATGCGCCTCTTCTTATGCACCTGTTTCTGTTTTCCCTTTTATTCTTTCATCCATTAATTCTGTGTGTATTTCTGTATAATAAACAACCAATATTTATTCATGGTTTTCTTTCAGGTGTATTGAAATGTAAATGATTTGTTTAAAGTTATTTGAACCACATAACCGTTATAATATTGAATGTAACACAGCCCTCCAGCTCTTGAATGTTTTGGATCTAACACCCTATGGTTCACAGGGCCCAAGACCACTGGTCCTTGCACTGAATAAAAACTCTTTATTACCTCTATTTTTGTCATCACTTGTTCACGTGTTCCTGCTCACATTAACATTGCAATAGCCTAGGGAGACCACCAGGAGGCCACAGTGGCCTCTGTAATAGGGGCAAGTGTCCTGGCAGAAGGACACTTGCCTGAGGGGTCCGGGGCTGCACCCTGTCCTTCAGGGGCTATCTGACAGAAAGGGGGTCTTTCTGACAGAAAGGGGGGGTTCTGATAGAAAGGCTCTCTGTTTTTAGGCATAGTTTTTTTTGTGAGGTTATAAGGTATAAGGTTAAAGGTTAGGTTTAGGCATAGTTGCAAAAGCGCAAGGAAGAAGTTGAACCTACACATGGAAGAACAAGGAAGAACTTGGCCACACCCATGTTTTTCTGGCAGAGAGCCTTGAGGGGAGCATTCTCCCCTGTGCAGTGTCCTGTGTTTCTTTGACCTTTAAATACATTTTCCAGTATAGCTTCCTGTTTTCAGGGGTCTGAATCTCAAAAGACTAGAGCAAGTAAGCAGAAGGTGTACTAAGTAGGGTTCTTTTGCCTTTACCCCGTCTTTCCCAACAATACTGATTGGGTGTTTAGATAAGATAGTTCATATATGAATAATGAATTGAATGATGCTCTGGACTTCAGAAACATGTTATTGAAATTAGCTGTGTAGCAAAGCTTTGCTGTAACAGATTTTGATCGGTTTTGGATCCAAAATCAGAGCGAGACAGAAGGATCTTTGAACAGGGTTTTAATTAATTACAGTTTCAGATTAGTCACTTCTTAAAAGAATGTATTCAAAAAATAGTGAATGACAGATGAATTCTCAGTCAAAGTCAGAGATAACATTTCAATCACAATGATGAAAAATACAGCTCTTAACAAGTCCTAAAAAAGAATAAACCCTGGTGACCAAATCCAAATTGGCAGGCACAACACAGAACACACGAGAGACTGGCGCAGAGGCACACAGGACACAATCTGGCAGGGAGCACACAGAAAAACATTAGCTAATTAAAGATTAACAGAAATCTTGAAAGATGTTTTTTTTCTCTCTGCCCTTATTATGTAATGCTGATGTGGGCACTGCTGTAAAGGCTTTTTTTCTTTTTGATCTTATCTTTTTTGAATTATTATTATAGTCATTGTATGTTGTTGTAGCACAGTACTTTGGAGGACGTCACAAAATTGCGTGTCGCTCCTTGTACCTGTAGTGACAAATAAAACTTCATTCTTGAGATTAGCAGAATGGAATCACATCGGTCTGCTCATAGCTGAATTGGAATGAGCTAATGATTGGACGTGAAGACGCTAGAATGAATAGATTAGGCAGGGCAAAGAATAAACTGAATAAGAAACACAAAAACAAACAAATTGCAATCATTCACCCCCAACACAGAGACCCACACACACTCTGACACACTCAGACCCAATTCCTGATAGACATTTGGAATGCGGATATGGATATTTCCATCACTTTTCTTATCACATCCATATGTGACAGGATACTGTGAGAAAAGAACTTGGAATTGTGAGATATAAAGTCTCAATTGTGAGAACCCGATACCCATATGCTTATGGCATCTGAGCCTTGGCATTGGCAATGTTTTGGCTGTGAAGCTTGAACTTTATGACACCCTGCTGTGTGTGTGTGTGTGTGTGTGTGTGTGTGTGTGTGTGTGTGTGTGTGTGTGTGTGTGTGTGTGTGTGTGTGTGTGTGTGTGTGTGTGTGTGTGTGTGTGTGTGTGTGTGTGTGTGTGTGTGTGTGTGTGTGTGCGTGCGTGCTCGTGCGCGTGTGTGTGTGTGAGTGTGGGGTCACTGCGGGGGTCACTCCCAGGGCCCCTTGATAATTAGAGGTTTTTCCTAACGAGAGTGTGATCGAGGGGAAGTGAACAGATTACTGCATTCTCAGATGTAGAGAGGTTGGGGGGGGGGGGGGGGGGGGGGGTTAGGCCAGAGCGAGGGGACAGGGCAAGGGTTGTGGAAGAAGTACCCCGATTTTTTACTTAAGCAAAAGTAGCAATACCATATAAAAACACTTTACTACAATTAACTGAATTAAAAATTGGTATTGTCATCAAAATATACTTACAGTACCAAATAAAAAAATTAAAACAAAAATGTATAATCTTTCGAAAATAGCCAATTTGCAAGCTCACAATGCGTCTCATTGTGAGCTTAGCCAAAGTATAAAATATGTCTTGTCTATTCTTTTGTATTAATTATCAAAATCTCCAAAGTAACTGAAGCTGTCAAATAAATGTAGTGGACTAAAAAGCACATTTGCCTCTGAGATGTAGTGGAGTAGAAGTGTAAAGTATAAAATAATTGAAATACTCAAGTAAAGTAAAACGCAAAATTGTACTTATAGCTGCAGTATGCAGCTTTCCAGGTTCTACCAGTGATTTGAACCTTGGTCTCCTGCACAAATGCTGAAACTTTTACCACTGACTGAGCCTGCTTGCTCAGGGGAGAAATACAATTTTGACCTTCAGGTCAATGGTCTTGTCAAACCATACACAGGATCTAAATATTTCAATTGAAAATCAGGGAGACCAAATACAACCACCCCGATTGTATAAGTTATTTTGTTAACTAACATACTCTACCATACAGATTGTACAAAATAACATTGTAATCACTAAAAAAGTTACATAATACAGCTTTACAGTACAGAACTTGAGAAATGTACTTAGTTACTTTCCACCACTGAGGGTGAGATGGACGAAGGAGTCACAAGAAAGGAGGGCACACACTGGGGGATGTCGTGGAGACGAACGGAATATCACTTGCTCTGGTTTCTGTATCCCCACAGATCCATCACCACTATCTGTCAGGACAGATGATGCTCTATTTCTCACCTTCCGCTGTCCTCCCCTCTCCATCACTCTGAGCTCCATGCATTGCAAAATCACGCATATTGCCTTATTTAATGTAATTATTGAATTACTGTGTGTGTGTGTGTGTGTGTGTGTGTGTGTGTGTGTGTGTGTGTGTGTGTGTGTGTGTGTGTGTGTGTGTGTGTGTGTGTGTGTGTGTGTGTGTGTGTGTGTGTGTGTGTGTGAGAGAGAGAGAGAGAGAGAGAGAGAGAGAGAGAGAGAGAGAGAGAGAGAGAGAGAGGTCTTTGATCATTCTGGGAGGCTTAATAGCACAAATCTCATTTGGTATATTGGGGTTTAGCCAGTGTGAGTGTGTGTGTGTGTGTGTGTGTGTGTGTGTGTGTGTGTGTGTGTGTGTGTGTGTGTGTGTGTGTGTGTGTGTGTGTGTGTGTGTGTGTGTGTCTCTCACGAGAGAGAGAGTGCGTGTGTGTGTGCAAGCATGCGTGCGTGTTTAGATGCTGCCTGACCTGAAAGTGACCATGGATCAAAGAAGCTACTACCTGGACACCTAAACAATCAGCAGGACATTACATTTATACATCGATGCAGTCTCAGCATCACATGCTTTGATCAACACCCTCCCCCTGCCTCACCCCTTTCCTCTCTCTCTCTCTCTCTCTCTCTCTCTCTCTCTCTCTCTCTCTCTCTCTCTCTCGCTCCCTATCCCTCTCTCTCTCTATCAGTCTCTCTATCTCTCTCACCAAAGTCATCAATTAAACAGAGCAAAGTGGAGGGAAAGATGAGACAGTGACAGAAAAAGGTGGACCAGCAGCACCAAGACTCAGAGAGGGAGAAAGAAAAAGAAGAGATAGTGTTAGAAGCGTGAGTTGGCACATTTGCCCGAGTGTCATAAGCAAAAGCAATGTGCGCACACATACAAAGTAGATTCCCACACACAGCATGGATCTGAGCAACGCACATAACAGCAGGTCTCATTGTGGTTCCCACAGATGCTTCATGGGACCCTGAAGAGAAGGACAGAGTGAGTACCTTAAGTAAAGTGAGTTGTATTTACACTTCTATTCTGATCTTTGTGCCTCAGCTCTTTTCAGTGGCATGGAATTAATTCTCCATTCAGGAGGACTTTGTGTATAGATTTGATGTTATAGTGTATGTAGTGATCATGTGCTGGAGGATCTATGTGGACTGCATGCAGGTTCTCATTGCTTAGCTGAATGATGCTAAATGAAGGTGACCTATTTAGGTCCAGAACAGTGCCAGCATTGAAGGTGTAAGTAGTAAGTACTGTATTCTTTGATGCCAAAAGTTTAGCCAGGGAGGCTTCTCTCTTACAGTGAGGATTTAGTCCAGTAGCCTGTGGAGAGTAATATAGTGCTTGGTGTATGGACTGCTAATCAGAGGGTGTCAACTGTCAACAAACATGAACCCAGATTGTTGACTTCAACTGAAAACCATACAGTAGCACTCTCATTGCACTCTGACCTGTCTGGAGAATCAAAGACTGTCAAGTCCAGTTAATTAAAAAGCCCAGTTGTTCGGGGTGGGGGGGGATTCTGAAATCGGATTACATCACGTAATCCATCCTTGGTTTTGATCTGGACCAAACCTTCATGTGTTGGTTAAAAATAGCTTGGGGACATCTTTGATTTGGAAAAAAATCTGGATTATCCTGATCCCAGAAGAAGGGTGGATTCGGGTGGATTTCAGGAACAAAATGTAATCATGTGGTATGCACATTTATTTATATTTTTGCAAAAATAAGTTTAACCCTGGAAATGTAAATATGAAAAACAGTACTTTGTGGCAATTTGGCATTCTCACAAACAATACATATGAAATCAGTGTTTTAGCAACAAAATGGAGTGGAAGAAGTCCACCCTGGTAAACTCACTCAAGCTCTGTATAAACAAATGCAAGAATATTTGTATCATCAATTGATTGATTGATTGATTAAATAGTTTATTAACAGTTTCCAAAAAGTACAGAGGTACAGCTATACAATAATGCTAAAAGGATAACACAAAAAACCCTGAGGGAAATATACATTGTATTTCATTGTTACCAGTAGAGAGGCTTCTAGAACGTTGGAAGTGTACAGTAGCTGGTTTGAATGCTAGACATCTACGATGTACAGTTATACTGTATGCGAATATTATACCAAGTACATTCAATACAGTATGTACAACTAGCAACTTCCTCCACTCATGATGTCATGATTCTACATATAATATTTTTTTGTAGGGATGCACTGATATGGAAATTCTTAGCCAATACCGATGTTTAAAATAACAATTTAGGATTTAGCCGATAGCCAGGGAAACAATAATACATCTTCATTATAAGAAATAACTGTTCAGAATCTACAGCTTGGTAGGCTGCAGATAACTAACACACCAACATAGCCAGCGTAAAATTGATGCTTATCAACAACAGGTTAATGTCAGCTTTATTATTGACCGATAGTGGCAAATATCGGCAGATACCGATATGTGGCCGATATGTTGGTGCATCCCTAATTTATGTCAAAAGCAGCTGATAATGTTGTCTATATATAATATGCTATATAGTTGTTGAAAAGTGACATAGTTCTGGTTTAAATTATGCCCAAGGCCTATACATTTTATGTTCAATACGCCGAAGAGGTGGAACCATAGGCTCAAAAGGACACTATTGCAGAAACCCATGCACTGCTGGAGGGTGGAGAAGTGCAAATCAAACGAAAAAAGACATTTGAGTTTAAATCACTCAGAATGTCAATGGGGTCTGGTTAGAAGAGGACCAGAGGAAATTAAATATACAGTACATGGAACTATTGCCTTCAGGCAAATCGAGCAAAGGACTGTACTGAAGCAAAAAACACCTAAACATGAGATGTGATTACACAGATGTGGTCATTCTGATCCAGACTAAACATTTTTGAACAACTGGGCCTGGGCACTGGAATATAGCTTCATGGGACATATTACTGTATTGTTCTAAGAGAGTATGACTGTGTGCAGGCGAGGGTTAAACAGGGTTAAAAACAAAAATAACAGGTATCACATTTGCCCTTAGGTGGGGGCAACAGTGATATCACTTACTTACCTTATAGGTAAGTACGCGATAAAGAATATTTCCAGAATCAATAAAATAGTCTCTGTAGCAGTGATATTCAAAGCGTATCGAATGGCACTGCCCAAAAATGCAGCATCATATTCTTTGCTCAGTCATTTGAAACACAATCGTTTCCTGTAAAATGGCATGCCAGTATAGTTTAGACAAAAAAGGTCACATAATCTCATTCTGTCTGTTAAATTGGGGTTGAAAAATAACTTACAAATTGTTACAAATCAAGGAACTATTGATGAGATTGTGAAGGCCATAAATAGACAACACTGGGGATCATGCCAGAACTATTTTGCTCCTTTTGTTTATCAGAGCACCACGTCTTCCATCCATACTGATTGTACCAATGCCAATTAAAAATTCTTCTCACTGCTGCCTTTTTCAGCCAGGGTCAGTTACTAAATTAATGTTTATGGAACAGTTGTTTCAGTCAGTTGGGAGACTGTTTATAATGAGCATCTACAGGCCAGCTGGGATGCAAAGGGTTCACTTCTGATGGCTCTATGTTTACTCTCTTTGTTTAAGCGCATGGTCCACTGTGCTGGGGTTAATGGTCGGCTCCACAAGGGTCAGGTTTGTTTCGACTACGAACGTGGTGCATTTATTCCCTCATCACCTCTTTCTCTCATATATCCACCCCCCCCCACACACACACACACACACAAATGCAGACATGTGCACGCACCGCGCACGCATGCCGAAGTGAGCCCATTGATGCCAGAACAATGAAATCTAGATAGCATGTTTATGGAACTTTAGCAGTTCAACACTAACATAATCACGCGCACGCGAAAGCACAGACATGCATGCACGCTCGAGCACACACACACACACACACACACACACACACACACACACACACACAGGACAAGAAGCACACCAGAGTGGGCCTGTGGTGTGTGACCATTTAACCAGTATTAATCTGTGCACTAATGGGCTCGTCCTAGTAAGCTCATGCCTGTTAGACTAATTTCTGGTAATTAATGTCACACGCAAACGCACATTGCTGTCCAAAAACACAGAAGTCTGTTTCAAATTCTAGAGAAACAAAATAGAGCTCATATGTACAAGTCAAGTGTCAAGTGTGCTCTATGGCAGTGGTTCTCAAACGTTTTATTTTCAAGGACCCCCAGTTTATGTATTAGGCCACGGACCCCCATAACTCTGAGAGTGTGCAAATGGAACCAAATGGACCCATCAGTGTCCATTTGGTTCCATTTGTACACTCTCTGAATTACAGATCATTGAACCATTTAGACCTAGGGGCGATTCTAAAAAAAGAATCTTCTAAATCCTGACTTGAGTTTTCTGAAAAACTTTCAAAACATAAAAAAAAGAATGATTTAGCTATATACTGTATATAATAAGTAGTTTCAGAATTAAAACAAACATTACAAAGAAAGGGGCAGAGAAAGAGACGGTGTATGGGTGTGAGGTTGTAAGTGTAAAGGTGTAAGGGAGCAGATTGTTGTAGAACAAATTAATATGAATTTGGCTCCATCTGAAAATATTTTGTGCCAGGGAGTCCCATACAAGAATTGTGTTGTTAGAATGTTCCAAAAATGTTAAAAATATTTCAAGATATTTAGAAAATAGCAAATCTACAAGCTCACAACACGTCACATTGAAACACAATGTGAGCTTGTAGATCGGCTGATTTCAAATAGCCGATGTATATACTGTAGGTTTAAAGTGGTTAAACTGATTTTGATGCTACAGTATATTAACTCATTTTGCTGGGGACCGCCTGGAACCCCCTCAAGGACCCCTGGGGGTCCCCGGATCCCACTTTGAGAACCACTGATGTAAAGTAATTCCAGTAACTTTCCTCTCACCCGTCCCCCCACCCCCATCCCCGTTTCGGATGTCTTTCAGGCCTGATGTCGGTTTCCCCAGTGATGGACTCTGCCCTGTCCAACAATAATGGCAGTGTTTCAACTGCAACGTCTGCGATGACCTCGGTGGCTTTGAATGCCACCGTGTGGCAGCGGGACGATGTGCTGGCCGCAGCTGAGGTGATGGTGCTGGCCGTGGTCCTGGTTTTGGCACTGCTGGGGAACGGGCTCGTGCTGGTGGTCCTGCTGAGGAGGAGGAAGCAACACTCCCCGCTCCACCAGTTCATGCTCAACCTCTGTCTGGCAGACCTGGTGGTGGCACTGTTCCAGGTAGCATATGCACGGAATGAATGAATGAATCAATCAATGAATGAATGAATGGTATGTATGTAGTAGGCTATGTGTGTGTGTGTGTGTGTGTGTGTGTGTGTGTGTGTGTGTGTGTGTGTGTGTGTGTGTGTGTGTGTGTGTGTGTGTGTGTGTGTGTGTGTGTGTGTACGTACAGTATGTACGTATGTATACAGGACGGACAGACGTGTAAAGAACCACAAATGCACATGGCACATAACCTACTTACACATATCTATATCTTTCTATGTGTCTGTCTATGTGTCTGTCTGTCTGTCCATCAGGTGTTGCCTCAGCTGGTGTGGGATGCAAGAGGCCGCTTCCCAGGCCCTGACTTACTGTGTCGACTGGTCAAATACCTCCAGGTGCTCGGAATGTTTGCCTCCTCCTACATGATTGTCGCCATGACAATTGACCGCCACTACGCGATCTGCTGCCCCCTGCGGGCATACCAAAGCGGAGCCACTCAGCGCTGGAACTACTTCATACTGTTCGCATGGGGACTATCACTTCTACTCAGCTTGCCACAGGTAAATACCACTCAGGACTTTACTGTGAGAGACAGAGAGAGAGTGTCCGAGCAAATGAAAATCAAATATCTAAATATTGAATCAAGCAACTTAAAAACTGTCTGTGGTGCATACAAAAGTCTGAGCAGATGTTAAATAGCCCCAGAAGTGTTTTAAAGTGAAATACCCCTTTAATTCATCCCCTTCACTATTTCACTCACTCCAATTTCTCCTCCCCTTCAGCTTTTCATCTTCTCTCGTTCAGAGGTGGCCCCGGGTGTGTATGAATGCTGGGGAAACTTTGCTGCATCCTGGGGCCTCAAGGCATACGTTACCTGGATGACCTTGGCTGTCTTCATCCTCCCCGTCCTCATCATCACCATCTGCCAAGTAAGGAGGAGAACAGTGAAATAAAATGAAAGAGAAGAGAGGACATAAGTGACTGTGTTTCCTTTTCTTACTCAAATGATGATGCATTGCCTCAGTTAGTCCTCAATATTGCAAATATTTTTTTCCACTTGCTTTAAGTGGACTGCACTTAATTATCTTAATATTTTCTTTATCGCTGACTGTCTTTGGCGCAATGTCATGATGTTGTATGTAGCAGTAGCCCTGCCTTAAGACTTAAGCTCAATATTTCCTTTGACCATGGGGGGATAATGTATGGCTGAGCGGTATATGTTTGCGTTTCCAGTAACTTTGCATCATCAGGCTTTCCATGGCTTTACAGTCTACTCCAAAGCCTGGTTACTAATATCTGTATCCTGTAGATTGCTGCAATGTTATTGTTCCCCCACATAAATGCTGAATCGAGTAGTGTAGGCTTGTCAGTCACTATGAGTTACAATAAAACAGACACCAAACAAAGTATTCCAAGGAGTACATGAAGCATCTTGCAGGGTTCATTAGATTTCACAGGTTAATGGGTAGGCCTTAAAAGGATCCCTCGCTAATAAGCCAAATATGCCTTAATACATTATAACTGCCCTCTATAACTAAAATAAAACATTTAAAACACCTTAAATTTATTTTAGAAACAGTTAATCGATAGGGGCAATGCCTGTCGCAAGTCGATGATGTCATTTGCCCATGTGTGGTCTAGCCCTATGGAATTTATGGAATGCATGTGAAAATAAAATAAACCTAAGGTTAATATGAGCATCAAATCAATATTTTAAAAATGTTTTTTTTTTATACGTGCATTCTATAAATTCCATAGGGCTAGACCACACATGGGCAAATTACATCGTCAACTTGCGAAGGGCATTGCCCTTGCCCCGCCCCCTATTGAGTGAAAGAACATTTATGGTTTCTAAAATAAGACAGACACAGGGCGGATCGAATGCAAGGGGTTTTATTAACCGAAAACAGAGGAGCAGGAATAATACACAGGAATACGAGGGGACTAGGAAAACGTCACAAACTAGGAACAAGGCTAAGAATAAACAGTGACTTACTTTTACGAACGAACAAAGGACTGAATAAACAGGGGAGTATATATAGACACACGTAACTGGACACAGGTGAAACTAACTGACAATCAACGCAGGGATAGGCTAGGACCTAGGACACAGGTGCAAGACAGAGTTAATCAGAGGACTGGCGAGACAAGACAGGAAACAGCAAACAACAGCAGACAGGAAACAATACTACAAAATAAGATACACATCAGGGAAAAAGGCAACAGAGTAACAATACAGATATACAAATAGAACCTGCAGTATGCAGAACATGCAGTAAGCACTAAAGGTCTAACCGGCCCAAAGTGTCCATGACCATATAAGGCCTTCAAGGTCTAAATAATAACGTTGGCCTAACCGGCCTAAAGTGTCCATGACCATAAAAGGGCATCAAGGTCTAAATAATAAAGTCAAAGTCCACGGCCCGAGGAGCGGACCTTGACAGTTTTAAATTAAAATGTTTAGTTAAAGAGGACAATTATAATGTATTTGGCTTATTTGGCTTATAAGCCAGGGATCCTTTTAACACTATGATGCCCCTGATTTCTGAGGGGAATTATTTTGGGAGCATAAACATATCCCCTTATTGTACAATGGTGTTGCTTGTTGAAAAGGCCTGACAGCCCCGTCACAGGGCTGTCATGTTATCATTTCATGATACTGACATAATCATGTCAGACCATGATACTGACATGATACTGATCATGATACTGATACTGGTCAGTATTATGTCAGTATCATGGTCAGTGTCATGTCAGTATCATGGTCAGTATCATGTCCGTATCATGGTCAGTATCATATCAGTATCATGTCAGTATCATGGTCAGTATCATGGTCAGTATCTTCTTCTTCTTCTTCTGTGTATCGTCGTCATATGTCCAGCTCAGTGTCGCAAGGCCACGCTCTTGTCTCTGGTCCCACTTGGAAGAGGCCAGCCTCTGAAGGAGGTCTGTAGGTCGGTGATTATGTGGTCGGCAGTCTACTCAGGCTCGCCACACTCGCATACTGTGCTGTCTGCCAGGCCCCACTCCTTCATGGGCTTGAAGCGACCAACCCCAGTACGGAGTTCAGCAGGGTCAGGCGAGGTAGATGTTCTCCTTCGACTCCATCTCCCGGGTGTTGGATGTGATGATGCAGACGTGTCCAGCAGACGCACTTGTAGACAGGTCCTCAGGGATGGAACCAAGCATCTCTTGTGCTGTCCTGTTGTAGGGGTGGCAGGACTTGAGTCTGCTTGGGGGCACTGCCTTAGTTGTTGTTCGTGCAGGATATGCCAGTCATGTTCTAGTGCGAGGGTAGCGGCCTCTCGTCGGAGACCAGCAGGGGCAATTCCCGCTAGGACTGGCAGGTAGGACACGGGGGTGGGCTTCAGGCAGCCAGTTATGATCCGAAGGGCATTGTTGATGACGGGATCAACCTTCTTCACATGTGGGCTTCTACTCCAGACAGGGGCGCAGTATTCGGCAGCAGAGAACACCAGGGCTTTCGTGGAGATTCGTAGTGTCCTGCGGAGGCACCCCAGGTTGTGCCAGTGAGACGGCGGTTAAGCGAGACACTTGATACACTAGACACTTTGGCTCTCACTTCTTCAAGGTGTTGTTTGGTAACATCATAACGATGATAGGGTCTGTGACAGGGCCATGACAGCCCTGCCATTCAGTGCTGTGAGAGGAACCTGATGTGACAGGGCCTTCATCCATATACAATTCTATTTATAATCCTGAAATGTATTTCCTCTCCCTTGAAAGTGGGCTAATAATTACATAATAATCACATAATCCTCTCCGCAGATTTTACGTAAGCAGCTCTTGTGGAAAACTGTTTTGTTACTCTCCAGCACTCAGAGCCACTCAGAGCCAATCACATAATAACAGTCTAGTTAAAATTTGATATTTGGAAATCAATGAGATGTTTTCAAAATTATAAAAGCAACACAATACACAATAAGAATAAAGCTTACATTTTAATTGGATGGGGGCGGTAAGGGACCTGGATATTGGATAGGGGGCACTGGCCCAAAAAAGGTTGAGAAACGCTGATCTAAACCAAAAATTGCAAAACAAGTTGATCCCAGTCTAGTTTCCCAGGCAGGGTTTCCGTTGGGGGAGGTCAAAGAAGGGTGAATGTATCAGAGTAGCTTTGGCTGATGACCAGAAGCCTAATATCTCTCTTGGCTAAAGGGGGATTTGATTAGATTATATATTGTAGCTGTGAATCTGTGCTTAAAATTCACTTACAAGTTGGAAGGAAACATTCTAGCTGCTTTCCCTCCTCCCCTGTCTCTTCCAGGTGCGAATCTTCAAGGAGATCCACAACAGTCTGCACCTAAAGTCAGATCGCCTTCTCTCTGCTCCCTCGTCGTGTAGACGGAGAAGCCAACGAGGAGGCGGGGCCAGCCGAGGGAGATCTACCCTACTCCTGCATGCTCCATACACCACAGTTGGTAACCATTGGGATGCTGCCGGACTTAAACCAGGATCAACCTGTCAGCACCTCCCCATGGGTCCACTGAGACCCAATAGCATCACTTCACAAGGTGATGGTCATGCCTACACTACAGTCTACTCTGGTGATCTTTCCCGTGAATAGTGCTTTACTGTATGTTCTATTCTATTCTATTCTATTCTATTTCATGCTGATTGCTTCCTGGCAGGTGATAAGAAAAAAAAATATATACGTACATATGATATTCCATCCTGATTGGCTAAAATTGGCTTCCAAAGTTTGCAGGAGTGGTCCTTTTTGAACAAAACATTTTTCCAATTGGCCTCATGGTGGTGCTATAACAGGCAGATTCATGTTTTGGCCTACAACTCTTGAACTGTAGGTCATACAATGAAAAATAAAATGCCATTGCTTCCTGGTTCTTCCCTGTCTTCTATGGTGCTTCCTATGGTGCTTCCCTGTTTTCTATGGTGCTTCCCTGTGTTCTACGGTTCTTCCTATGGTGCTTCCCTGTCTTCTATGGTGCTTCCTATGGTGCTTCCCTGTCATTTATGGTGCTTCTAACGGTGCTTCCCTGTCTTCTATGGTGCTTCCCTGTCATATATGGATGGTGCTTCCCTGTCTTCTGTGGTGCTTCCTTTTTTCAGATCCCATTCCAAGTGGCTATGACTGCCTTCAAAAGTTTGCGGGCCCTGGGTAGGCAACCTGCCCTGGCGTAGACCTGTGCTCCGAGGAGCACACTTTTCTAGTTCTATTATAAGTCATGTTCCTTTGTTGTGTTTTCGCTTTCTATCACCTGCATTTTATATAATTTATGAAAGGCTATATCCAAATTGTATACAGTATATACAAGACTCAAAGGCCTTTGATGTAATGTAGTGCAGCAAAAAAATATTCCAAGAATTTACAGCACACAGTTCTCTTGTGTGAAAAGTTACATTGCAATTATACAGCACAAGAGACTGTTAAAGATGTATCATCTCTTCTGCCTCAGAACAAGAAAGTAACAAAGACTCACTAGTAGTCTTCACAGCTGCTCCTACGTCTACATTGTAAATTCCTCAGTGTTCATTTCGGGTACATGTATACACTCTCAGAGTTACAAATGGGTAAATTCACTCTGAAGGTTTGTTTGTTCTGACTGCCAATTCAGCTGGCTTATTGTTGGTATCAGCCGAAAACGCAGGAGTCTATCCCTGTTTCAATGTGCTAGACCCCAGGGAGATGGATTGCTGAGGTGGAGTGCAACACCTACAGTACAATCAGCTCCCAGTACTTACCGCACAACTTGCTGCACCTAAGCTGTGCTACTACTCATACACTGAGTTGGCGATGCCTAGGACCAAACCCATGGCCTTGTGGTCCAAAAACGAGTACTCTACCAACTGAGCTACCAGGACACAAACGTAAAAGAAAGTTGAAGGTTTCATTTGTCCAGCTGACGATTTAACTAAATGTTTGGAAAAAAGCATTGCTCTATCTCCCTAAAGCACTCTTGTTTCTGAGCATGTGTCTCTTTCTCTCAGGGGAGCTACAGCCTGGCACTCATGAGAATCCAAGGCCGTCTGTTGTCTGCTCGTCAGTCACAGCCATAACCCCGGGACCCCCAGTCCGCGGTACAGGGGTGTCTGCTGCCATGTCTAAGACAGTCAGGATGACCCTGGTTATAGTGCTGGTCTACTCTTTCTGCTGGGCCCCCTTCTTTAGCGTCCAGCTGTGGGCTGCCTGGGACCCCAACCCACCACAGAATGGTATGTATTGACAGATTAGAAACATAGATAGGCCAATATGTGCGCGCACACACACACACACACACACACACACACACACACACACACACACACACACACACACACACACACACACACACACACACACACACACACACACACACACGCACACACACACACACACACACACACACCAACAACAACAAGCTTCTACCGAACACATGTATGTCTACACACAAAACAAACACACTAACAAGCCTTTGAGTTTATGAACACATTCTGGGAGACAAAATAAAATGTCTATAAAATGAGTGTGAGTGTTTGTGTGTCTAGGTGCTGTATTCACCCTGCTGATGCTGCTGGCCAGTCTGAACTCGTGCACCAATCCCTGGATCTATTCAGCCTTCTCCAGCAGTGTCTCTCCTGAGCTACGGTTGCTACTGTGCTGCCGTGCTCACTCACAGCGCCGAGGGTCCAATACAGATGACTCTACTACCACACACACCTCCAACTACTAATACACAAACATACTGCACATACACAGCTGCGTACACAGCATATGATGCAATCACATGTCTGAGTCCACTCATCAAGTCATGTGAAACATGCACGCACAGCCAACACATACAGTAGTGCTGAAATATAAATTCTTATTCTTTTTGAATAGTCAAACTGTACTTTTGTGAAGTTCCCTCTCTGCTGTTAACCGTTTAGAATGTGTAAAACTGTATGATGCACTTTTTGACGCAGGAACAGTGTGGGGCTCAAGAAAGGTCTAACTGGTAGAGACGGGTCACAACTGCGATTCTACGCAGTAAAGCCAGATTTATAGCTTTCTTTTACTTAGTTGTAACACCAGTGTTGCACACGAGAAATACTCGTACAAGCTCACAATGTGTTGCATCGCGAATAGTTGTGAGTATGTAGATCGCCTTTTTGTGAGTGCATGACACTGGTGTGCAACCAAGTATAAGACAAGCCTCATGAGTTAAGCAATGGTGTTTCTGCAGAACGTTTTTAGACTGTAAATAAACACTGAATGTAAATGTCTGAATGCTAATTTAGAATTGTCATTCATTTCTTTTTTTATTACTGTAGGCTACATACTGTATGAAGAATCACAAATAGGACTTCCTTTTTAAAAATAGTTTATTCATTCCCTCACCAGTCATACTAACAAGACATCACATGTATGGTACACATACAGTACTTATAACATACAAATATCACAGCGGTAAAAATCACGTTATTTTACAGAAACTCAATTCTACATTGTTTAATTTGTTGCTTTACACAAAGGTGGTGTGGCAAAGTACCATTCTCAGACACCCGCACACACCATAAAGCACAACGTGTCTCTATTAAACAGGTTTGTTCCAGTCCTTCAAAATGTCACCTTGTCCCTTCGGGCTTTCCCTCCCTGCTCCCATCCCTGACAAAAAGAGCTGAAAGGATGTTATGAAAAGGAAGTATATGTCGGATTAAGGACACCACAAAGATTCAATCAATTATTTGACTTCTCTGTTGGCAGACTCAATCTGCCGCCACTACAAGTATAGACATTTATTAATCCCACAGGGGAAATTAAGATTCAGCTTCACCCAGCTGATGGCTGCTCATGATGCACATTCATGGGGAGCTGGTAGGGGTTAAGTGTCTTGCTCAGGGACACTGATAGACAAGTATACTGGGCGGATTGGGACCGCCTGAATACCAGACAGTCTCTCTACTCACTAAGCTACAGCCACCCTCACCCTCCCACTAGAGAGCCATCGTATTGGAGGAGCATAGGGGGTTAGAAACTTGTGAGAGAGCCACAGCCTTTGAATTTGGATACGGTGGGACAGGTAAATTCACAACCCCTTTTTCTTGAAAATGTGCAGTTGTCCATTGTCATTTATGATGGAGCATGAATGTATGTCATGGTACCAGACTGCAGGCTGAAGCTTATGCCAGATTTATACTTGGTTGTGCATTTTGTGTCAAGCACAGAAAATAGCAGATCTACAAGCAATACAATTCTTTTTTTTTATATAATCCAAACAAAAAACATACTGCATGATTAACTTGGCCGAAAGTTATTTGTTAATATTACATTCAGTCGAGGCAATATTTCCCTAGTTATTCTAATAACAGGCATACAGTACAAATTTATACGATTTAGGGTAGACCTATCTACATCTCATTCCAATACGAAAAGTTTATTTTGTTTTGGAATAGGAGGTTTGTATAAAATTGTATGCGAGTTTCAAGCTGCCCTATAGTAAGGGGGATTGAAAGCGATACCTGAAATGTCACTGTCACTTGTCTCTGGGACTGAGGAAATGTTCTATTGGCTTGAGTAACATTGCAAAAAGGGAATGCGACTTGGAACCTGACAAAGATTGTACTGTAGTGTATACTGTTACATCATGGGGTTCTCAACACCGGCACTTTCAGCCGAAAACACAGCTACTCTTCCATTCTAGCGATTAGTTTAGGTATTTAGCAGACATACTTGTTAATGGTGATTCACATGATGCCCTAATTGATTGCAAAACTCATTAAGCAGGCTAGAATTTAACATGTCCCCAGAACTGGAGTCAAGAATCGCTGCATTACAAACAAGGGAGATTTGGACACAAAAATACTGTCTAGCAAAATGCAGGATCAAAACCTAAAAATCATCAACCATTAACTGAACATGTTAATGTTTGGTTACATAGAAAATTAACATTTAGAATGGTCTGCGTATGCATTTGAAAAGGGTCTTTTTCAGAACACAGCTTGAATAACAGAGCGCAACAGAGTCTAGCAAGAGTAACAGGGTACAAAAGTCTTCAGAGAACGTTGCTTCTGAATCCCAACAAATAACTTTTATATGGTGAAAATTAAGGGAGCTTAGTGGTTGTTAAATTATTATGACACTTTAACGCTTTGGCTGGTCAAATAGTACATCATAAATGTTAATCAAGAAAATATAATCAGAATGAAACATCAAAGTTTAAAAATCATGCTCCAACCACTGACTTGGCAATTGCAAACTATTTATCTCCATCTTCTCAACAAAGAAACCAAAGATAAACCATGAAACACATGTGAAATATGAAACACTTGTGAACCATGAAACACTTTTGTGGGTGAAAGAGTGCACAATGTTTTTTTGTGTTCTATATTCTGCAAAGAAATACTGCCCTCTGCTGCTGGTTGCTGGAACAACAAGGCATAATTTCTGATAGGGGCTTCAGCAATTAATGTTGGTCATAAGAAGGATTCCTAAATCCAATGCTGAAAATCAGCCAAGAAAAACGTACGGTCAGACAGAAATGAAATGACAAAAGGAGGTACATTAAAAAGTGTCTGCTGACACATGCAGACACACACCACACACAAACACACACTCACACACACACGCTCACTCTCACACACACATATGTTTTCATACGTATCATTCAATCACAGCAAAAAATATATATAATCTAAAAAGTTAGTTTTAGTCTAATTGACACAGTGAGATGAAATAGATTTAAAAAATCATAACAGGTTTTGCAAATACAAAAGCGTGTAATGTGTTGTTCATAAAAACAAAAGAAAAAGAAATACACGAGTGCTCTGACAGAATTTAAAATCAGTCAGTGACATTTCTTTTCCTATTTTGGCACCACAGCAGGGCAGGTTATATCACACGTGTTAAGCCCATTCTTTAGTCTATCTACTGAAAAAAATTAAACAAATCTCATACCTATTGTGTCTCTCAAGCAAGTGTGTATGTGTGTGTGTCTGTCTGTGTGTGAATGAAATCTAATACTGAGAGTCGTTGTGTTGCTGATCAGTTATTTTCATTAAGGTGCATCATTTATATCAATACATAGAAGATGTGCTTTCCGAGTTGTTCTAGTTGTAGTGTCCATAATACACGATCACTCACAAACACACAGAGCAGACACAGTATGTACAAATGCACAATTCAAAAAACAAAACTTTTAAACTACAGATATATGTTTAAGCTTGTAATAGCAGGCTGTCAAACCATCAAATGAAAGTATCTCTGAATGCCTATCTATTTTCAGTTTCATATATCCATAAAACAAAATGTTCAGATTTAAATTGTTAGAAACAGCAGATTAATTGATCGACACAACTGTGTGACTACACGCTAAATGTATTACTGATACTGGCGTACACAGTCTCTGGAAAGGGCACATAACACAGGTCGTTGTTGAATAGATTTTTCTCCAAGCTTGCTCTCTATTTGTTGTGCTACTCCATTTGTTTTCTTAGGCAATTGTCAAAATCACTTTCCAGATTTTCCACACCTGCTTAGGGAATGCTATCTTCTTCTACTCTCTCAATTCAACAATAAAAAAAATCCAACTCCAAGCACCAGTAATCACTAGATGTGAACATGTGAACAGGATGCAAACAGATACATCTAATAATGGGGCATTCTCTTGAATTAATGTGTTAACATTGTGTCCAGCCCTTGCAGAGTGAAACAACTGTAGCATATGAGTATGTCTCGTTATACTTTAAGGAGTGTGGTGGTGGACTTGACAAATGTAATGTGTGTTCTCCCTGTGCCTCCCTTGGACCTGTGCAGAGTTGAGGCAGAGCTGAAATGCAATCTGATTCGACAGTGAGAATGTGTCTCTGGCTCTGAACCAGCATGGCATCTCAAGACCCTGAGAGTAATGTCCTCAGTGATGTAATCCCCCAACTACTGTCAGTGGAGTCAGTGTATCTGTCTATATACGTGCGTGTGTGTGTGTTCTTGCAGAGGATTAGATTTTTACCGTAGGCACACCAATACTGTCAGAGGCTACAATACTGAAACTCAGCTCCGCCGAGCATCACAACGCTAGGTGTTATAGTTAGCTGCAACAATGTCACCTCGGTAAAGTGCATGTGGTGGTGGTGGTGGTGGGGGTGACTTCACTGGTGGCTTTTGCAGGGTCTGTGTGTGTGTGTGTGTGTGTGTGTGTGTGTGTGTGTGTGTGTGTGTGTGTGTGTGTGTGTGTGTGTGTGTGTGTGTGTGTGTGTGTATACATTCCTCTACACAGTGTCCTCGTCCATCTTTGCCACTTCGTCTAATATGACGGCCGACGTCTCCTCCTCGCCCTTTGAGGGCGAGGAAGGGGCCAGCATGGCCGCCTGCTCCTCTTTGTTGGGCCCCTCCCTCTCCTTGTTGGCCTCCTCCGCTTTCCTCTCCCGGTCCAGCAGGCGGTAGTTGGTACCCATTCCAATGAAGAGGATGATGCTGGCCAGGACGAGGATAGCACCACAGGTTTGGTAGGTATAGTCGTAGTGGCCGTAGTAGTTGTAGAAAGTACCTGTTGGGTGAAAATAGAGAGAGAGAGAGAGAGAGAGAGAGAGAGAGAGAGAGAGAGAGAGAGAGAGAGAGAGAGAGAGAGAGAGAGCGAGAGAGAGAGAGCGAGAGTGAGAGAGGCTTCAGGTTTTACATTCAGACATTTAAAACATGGCTTGTAATTCCTTGCTATTGATGCCAAAATGTATTATTTATAATAATGTATGTAAACTGTCTATAATGAAATATAGCAGGGAGCAATTCAATGTTCAGCAAACAGTGAATAAAGCATGCATATCTAAAGTTAAAAAGACCAGGTGCTGGGAAGAGATAAATATTAAAGGAAAAAATAGTCTGTACATTGGATCCAGCTCCAAAGTTGTTTATTACCACTAAGGTGACGTTTCGAGCCTAGTAGCTCTTCCTCAGACAAAAATATTTTTGTCTGAGGAAGATATATCATTATGACGTATGACTTTGGGCGTTTGGGCACGTTTTCAGCCTAATCAGAGCACATTTGACTTCCATTATAAAATGATAGACGGCCAGACTCCTGCAGAGCCACGACGTAAAGAAACATAAACAAATAAATTAAAGAAAACCGTCCCTCTGCCTTATTGTGACCTCCTTACCTGTCATCGGTGGGCCCAGCAGCACCGGCGCACACTCCACGATGGTGACCAGGCCCACGGCCGAGGAGAACCTCGGGGCCCCCACCAGGTCCATCAGCGTCTCGAACAGCACGGAGCTCAGCCAGCCGAATGCGAAGCCAAAGAAGATGGCGTAGATCACGAAGCCGGTGTAGTCAGACGTCACCGGCACACACAGGTGGCACACTCCGTTGTAGAGGACGGAGGCGGCGAAGAAGTACTGGATCCTGGGACGTACCCACTTGGTGTTGGCAAGCAGGCCCATGGAGGGCCTCGCAAACATGTCCACGAAGGCCAGCACTGACAGCAGGAAAGCCGCCTTGTTCTTCTCAATGCCCTTGCTCTTGGCGTAGTTGGAGAGAAAGACGAGAGGCGCAAAGAGGCCAAAGAACATGAAGACGTTGCCGAAGAGGTAGAGCAGGAAGCCGCGGTGTTTGAACAGCGTCAGGTCGATGAAGCTGTTGACGGTCTGCATGCACGTCTTCTTGGGCTCCGGCTCGCCCAATGCCGAGCTGGCACTCTTGGCTGGCAGGGGTTTGGGCCCGATGGGCCGCATGAGGGAGCCGGCCACGCAGCAGTTGAGAAGGAGCCCTCCGAGGATGAGAAAGCTGCCTCGCCAGCCAAAGTGGTCGAACAGCCAGGAGTTGAGAGGCGACAGTGTAGACAGGAACACGGGGCTGCCAGCCATGGCTATGCCGTTGGCAATGGGCCGGCGCTCAAAGAAGTACTTGCCGATCATGGTGAGGGCCGGGTTCAAGTTGAATGCCAGGCCCAAACCTGGAGGAGATGGAAAAAATAACAGATGGGGGGATTGTATGAGAATCTGACGCATGCTACATTTATTTACATGTTCATTATTTAGAACTACTTCTATGTGGTACATTGAAGCTGGAGTGAATAAAAGTCTACTGACCTCCCACCACTCCAATGAAGAAGTAGAGCTGCGCCAGGGAGTTGCAGAAGGAAGCAGCGATCAGCCCCGATCCCGCCAGACAGCCACCCACGAGGATTATTGGTCGACTGCCGAATTTATTCACAAGTATACTGCTGATTGGACCTGGAGAGAAGACAGAGAGGGAGTTTGAGTGATGTTTGATGAGGAATATGATTACATACCATGGTTCTATGAGTCATGCGAACATTATTGTTTTCTGCCATATGTATTATTAAGATGCAAATCAACAAGGACTGAAGGTGGGTTACACAGCCAGAGTGCATTTATTACTGAGCAACTAAACCATTATACGGCAGGATTGTAACAAAGACAGCAAGTAAATCATACAAGGAAAATGGCAATGGACAAATTGCAACAATTCCCATTGTTCACCTGCAGGTGGAGGTAGAGGGTAAAATATTAAAAACTAAAAAGGAAAGAGAGGGAAGGTCAATGCAATACAATGAGAGAAGGGAGCAAGAAAGGGCAGAGGGAAAAAGGTGAAGAAAAGATGCCTCTGAATGGGTCTCAGGGAGTCAATGCATCGTATCGTGACTCATTGTGAGCTCATCGTATCGTGACTCATTGTGAGCTTGTAGATCAGCTATTTTTGTTCTTACTCCTAGGTTGTAAAAACATGTATTAATTGTCTGTGAGTCTGTAAAAGCTCTATAGTGTTCTGTGCCAGTGGCTTTTGGCATTGCACAATGACCTTGTTCACCCCTCGGGCTGCCTCTGACTTCAGACAGACAGTCAAGGTGGGGCGTCCAAGTTGTTTTCTTTTTTCTGGACCTGTTAATAAGCTTGATTGTCTGGGGGAGGTAACTGTTTAGCAATCTACTGCCAGTGGCTCTGTGGCTACGAAGCCACTTACCATCTGGTAGCATCTGAAAAAGTCTGTGGTTGGTGTGGCTATCAGCATGCCCATTGTAGTGCATCAACGCACTATATGACAGAACAAGTGTCCCATGGTGCTGTTAATATGGTTATAATCAGAAGCCTGATGGTGTACAGTACAAACGTACTGCTGTGTTTTGTTTAGTTTTCCTTTGAGGTTCATCGGTCAATACACTATTGATTTTGCACAAAGAATAGGATAATTCCAAGTAGAAGCCATGTCAGCATAATACCTTCCCAGATGTACTGTAGTCCTAGGCCCTATATGAATGAGAAAGTGAGTGAGATTCTAACTGAGACCTGTGTGTGTGTGTGTGTGTGTGTGTGTGTGTGTGTGTGTGTGTGTGTGTGTGTGTGTGTGTGTGTGTGTGTGTTAACTTGCAGCAGCAGAGCGGTCAGAAGAATGGAAAAGGACTCACACACACGCACATACTCTACTGTACACACACAAGCGGTAAAGGGCAGGTAGACAGAAACCAGAAATACACACATTCTCCAGTGTTGAGCATGTACTGTGTAAGCTGCTGTGAAGCATCTGACTGAGATACATTGTATGAAAGGCGCTGTACAAATACAGATTTTAAGCTACTATATGAATGATCTCCAAATATAGCCAGATTCTAACGCCCCCATTCAAGCCAGCCAAGTCTCATTGCCATTCCTCCAGAGTACTGCCAGTTGGGATCCATTTTCCCAATGTAGGCTTAAATCCCTTCACACAGCCCTTGGAGGTCTGCCCTTGAAATTTGTATACCAACCAGGCAACCACATTAGCAGAGGGGGCACGCGCACATGTGTGTGGCTGCATGCATGCACAAAATACCTACAGTACCTCTTGGACAAGGGTAGAGGCAACCTAGTTAATGTATTAAAAGAATTATTATAATAACAATGCACTTTAGTTGTATAGCACCTTTCATACAAAAATGCAGCTCAGATGGCTTTACATTAAAGCGAATAAAAAGTGTGCAGCACAAAGGTGACATGGCTGATTGCCATGTTTGGTTTGATGGGTTGTCGCAGGCAGCACAAAGTTTCCACACCAAGTGCCACACCATGAATAGAAAGGACTCGGAGCCATGTACATATGTGGCTTTGATGTTAGCTGGCATGTCAAACACACGCGCAACATTCATGACACCCTAACACATGTACCCCAGCACATTTAGACCTGAGGATGATTCTAAAAACACCTTCTTAAGTACTATGTTTTCTGAAAAACTTTTGTCACTGTTATATATACACAATATATTTCTCAGTTTATGTAGCAGTAGGAAAAGCTTGAGCTTAAACCTTTGGCGTTTACTTGACAGAATAATCAATACAAATGAAAGACAGACATTCAGATTTTAATAAGGGCAAATGAAACACATTTCTACATACATTTTCATCTGCTACAGAGGCTGAGAAATACATAAAGAAATATAGCAAGTAACATCTAAAATGTCGTAGACGTGTTCCCGGCATTAAGGTATAAACACGTATGGGTTACAACAGGTCTAAATGGGTTAACTCTGAGAGTGTAAACATTGATTGATGCAGGCCCATTTTCAAACGCTCTGAGTTAAATTAACACTGCAATCACATAGAGACTTACACAACTCCTCTATGGCAGTGGAATTCCTGGTGAGAGAGCTGTTGCCAAGTGGACAAAAAAGGGAACTCACAGTGAGTCTGCATCCACTCACTACACACCCAAACCCACACACACACATACACACACACACACGGAAACAGCAAAGCGCACACAAGCGTGTCCTTAGTGACGCACAAACACGCGTACAGGGACACAAATCATTTGTGACAGTCTTTATTGTGGTCTGGCAAGAGACAAAGGGGGCAGTGATCGGTGTTCTCTGAGATATTACATAAACAATTAGTTCTCCCCTCTCCCCATCTTTCTCTCTCTCGCTCTCTGTGTGTGTGTGTGTGTGTGTGTGTGTGTGTGTGTGTGTGTGTGTGTGTGTGTGTGTGTGTGTGTGTGTGTGTGTGTGTGTGCCAGGAGAGCGGTGGCGAGAGGAGAGAGCAGCACATGGCTCTGTCGGCGTCAGCAACAAAGGATCATGAACCGGAATTACATTTTGCAGCTGTGACATGTGTCCCCAAATTGTGCATGCAGTGATGCTCATGTGTGTTGTAAATGAATTGGTGACAGATTCTACATGAGAGGCCTTGTAATCTTGTATTCTACGGTCAGATACACAATGTTCTTCCATATTATTATATAATAAAATCATATGAAGAGGAATAAAAATAGACCAAGAACAGGTGCTGAGTCAGAGTAGAATAAAACAAATATGATAAGAGCATTGATATATTCTCCCTTTGTGTCGCTCTCTCCAACAACTGACAGGGTTATCCCTGGCAAAGATGAGGCATATTCCTCCAGCAGGTCAATTACTTGCAGAAACAAAATATCCCTCCACCTTGATTGAAAAGTTATTCATGGTCACCGGCACGCTATTATTTTAAAATGTTGTTATTAGAATTTCTTTGATCAGGTAATCAGTTCACCAAACTAAAATATAACAAATGCACCTGGGGATGCCAACCCTGCCTGTAAGAAGATCTCTTGTTCTCTTGATTGCCACCTTGGCCTTTGAGCTTTTTTGTTCCCAGAAGATAATCATCTCTTTGGGGCAGCCTACTGATTATTCGACCCAAAAGTTAATCATTTAGTTGGGGCAGCGTACTGATCCTTCTCTCTAAATGTCATGAAAATCTACACATCTGATCTACATTTTATGTTGCTAAAAAACCAACAAACAAACACAAACAGGCAGGACCGATTACAATACCCTGCAACTCATTGCATGAATTAATGTGTGCATAAATCTAATAAAAGGCTACTTGCATAGGCTGTGCTTGCTTGACTAATTAAAAACCTCAAGGAAAAATAGAATCCCTACCCTCAGGATGTGACAGTTTACCATAAATATACTTGTTAGTTGAATTGCATCCTTCCCATGTTCAGCATTGTCTTTTAGACTCTATTCTTAAATGGTGGGCTTCTAAGGACTTTTCAACTGGCACAAGAGACAATATAGCCTTTAAATACAGTATAAATCATAGGGGCAAAACCAAATCTAATAACAAAATATAAAGATCACTTTGTGTGCTACAGTTCATTTTGTTAACCATTGTGTCGAAAGACATTTTGCGCTACAACCAGTTTAGCAATTAGGGGTTATTTCAGGTTTGACTCAAATCTAATCTAAAAAACTACCACTATTCTGGATGCTTTATGATTAGCAGTGGCCTTGTACTAATAAAGACACGAAAGACTACGATAATTTCAGTCCCTCCCACGGACTGAGCCTTATCATAACTTGCACACACCTTGGCTTACACTGAGAGATCAGGAGACATTGCGTGGTAAGTGTCTGAGTGACAGCAAAGTCACCCTGGGACAGCGCATAAGAGAAATCATGCTCAGTGAGACCCTGGCTGGCTAAGCAGGGTTCTGTCCATTGGCTAAATGCACTGGACCGTAAACTGAGTGGCTGAGGGGAAATCTCTGTCTCACTCGGAATCACTCCCAGTACAAGAGCATTAACACATAACCACAGCCACGGTCACACACTCTCCACACTCAGGGCTTGTGCAGATCGCATGCTGAAGGAGAAGAAGACCAAAGTTCAACGGACGTAGACCTGCCACTCCGGTCTGTGAATACCTGATTCTCTCAGTCCGCTTTATTTGAATGGCTGGAAAGGACCATTCAATTTGTTTTAGTTAACCAAAAAAAGTCTCATTGGCATTATTAATACTAGACAGGTGCCTGTAGGGCACGGCCTACTCGGGAACGATGAAAAGTCGGGAACGATGCAAGCTGGGAATGCATGCCCCACCCAGTTATGCAATACCTGTTATACCCAGTGTCATTGTACCCGTTGTAACCGTCTGTCTGTCCCTTTTATGCCCATATATAGAGATATCTGTACTTATCCGTCTGCCTGTGTCCCTTTTATGCCCATATGTGGCATATACTAAGGTCATCAGTATATGTTCATTATATACCCATGCTGTATATGGGCATATCGATCGGATCTACAGATCTGGACAACCGAATCTCCATATATGCCTATATATGGGCATATCGGTCGAATCAGCGGTTCTGGACAACCACCTATCTGACCGACTTCATGCTAAAAGTGTTTGCTGAAGGAAAAATAAAGGCCTATGATTTAAATATGGCAGGGTGTCACTTTAAGACTCAAGGTAAATGCCAGGTTTCAAAAACGGTGGTCAAATATAATACCGTCTATCTCTCTCTCTATGTGCCTTTTTTCCCTGTTTCCACTGATGTCGCCACTCTGCAGCTTATTATGGTTGTCTACTGCCCCAGTATGAAATCCCATCACATTTTGGTGACCTATGCAAACGTCTTTATGCTGTGTGTTCTGGCCAGTCTCCTCTTTGGTTAGTCAGCTTCCTCTGTCCTCCTCTGAGTTTTAGTGATGAATGAGTGAGCATGTGCTCGTTCGTGCGTACGTGCAGCACCTCATGTCTGACCAATAAGCTAGACGGCATGCCCACATAGTGACATCATCAACTGGCGACACACAAAAGCGCCTTGTGCCCTTGCAGAGGAGAATGGCAGAGGGGCCACGGGTATGCACAATGGCATGTTGCATCCAAGTAAGAGTATTGTGTTACATCCACTCCACGTGAGGAACATGAACAGACTGTGGACTGTGTTATTCAAACAACTGACATCTGACTGTGGCGTCAATGACTGCTATTCTGCTCCACCTCCTCCACCTAATCATGGCAGTTCCCATTCCATGCAAGCATATCATACTGAATAGGACAGAGTACAGGCAATGAAAACAGGCAGCATGCTCTGCTTTGAAGAGGTCGAATGAAGGGGATAAGGATGTGCTGCTACACAGTAAAATCCGGAGAGTTAAACTTGCTTGTAGATCTGCTATTTTCAATTTGCGACACTGGCAACGCAACTAAGTACTGTATAAATCAGGCTTTAATTTAACTCTGAGACTGTAAAGACTGACCCAAGTGAGTCCATACTAAATTGCAGAGAGACGTTAGATAAATGCGTTGGTGAGAACAAACCAAATATAACAATCCACTTTACTTACCACAGTTATGGAGAGATACAAAACCGAGGGAGGAGGAGGCCATTCTAAATTGATATATGGACAAAGCAATGTCCACTCCCTCCCACACCTAACCCTGGTTCAAAGAGTGGATAAAAGACTTCCTGTATGCGTGTGTGTGTGTGTGTGTGTGTGTGTGTGTGTGTGTGTGCGTGCGTGCGTGCGTGCGTGCGTGCGTGCGTGCGTGCGTGCGTGCGTGCGTGCGTGCGTGCGTGCGTGCGTTTCTCATCCACATAGCATCCCTCTGTCTGTTGCCCTGACGTTTACAAAATCTTGAATGAGAACAGGCAACTGCTGCCTGGTAGTGAATTAAGTCTGAAACTAAGTCACTGTCTCCCTTTCTTACATCCCACCTTGTTAGACTCAAAAGAGTGATAAAATATAGTTTTATTTGGATAATTATGGTTGTGTCTAGCTGTAAGAATGCGGTGAGCAAAAGGGCAGAGAAGAAGAAGAGCAGGAGGAAGGGAGGAAATCAGTAAGAGTAAGAAAAATGCTTATTTTTGTTTTCGTTCTGCGTCAGCAGAGAGGAACAAGATAAGATAAAACCTTGTGAGAAATGCAAAGAACCACAAAAAAGAGCCTGGAGACAGAGACACACACAAATATAAACCTAACACACACATTTTCCTAACTCCCACCGTATGCCTTGTCCAACACCCTCCACCGCCCCATCTTTCTCCCTTCCCCTCCCCCGTCAGTGGAATGAGAGCGGCTATTTACCTTACACATGCACACTCAAAAAGACCTCCAAGCCTCTCACACATTATTCCTAAACCTGCAAGACTCAGCTAGCGTGTCTCCATGCATGTACGTATGGGTGCGTGTGTGTGTGTGTGTGTGTGTGTGTGTGTGTGTGTGTGCGTGCGTGCGTGGGGGGGGGGGGGTTTATCACACACACACACACGCCCGTGTTTAGCGAGAACAGTCGGGCACAGACCTGCGCGCAAAATAAAGCATGTGTGCAGACTCTTTTTTGTTGGGTTCGAAGCATGTGGTATTTTTTAACCAGGAAGTTACCCCCTGCACAGTAGAAAATGTGAAATACTGGGATAAGTTGCCCCTCTCCCTCTTATTTCAGGGGCATTTTGAGATGTCAGGGGACATGCACTATTTGCTCTTTTTGTGGCAAGCATTTATGGAACCGATTCCACAGAAATGAGAATTGTGGGAGTTATTCACAAACATCGCATTCCTGTTATGTCAATGATAGCTTTTTCTATGCAAAGATTAAAAAACATTAAGTTACCCCATGAAGCATGGTGAAATACTAACCTGAGCTGGAAATGTTTAACAATTTCAGCAGAAAATAAAGGGAGACAACTGTATGATGTTTTTAAAGGCAGCATTAAGACCTACAGTACCTTAAGTTTCAGGCCTAATTTTTAATCTGATTGTGTGTGTGTGTGTGTGTGTGTGTGTGTGTGTGTGTGTGTGTGTGTGTGTGTGTGTGTGTGTGTGTGTGTGCGTGTGCGTGTGCGTGTGTGCGTGTGTGTGACCCCAAACCCCCTAATGTATATCATCTCTCTAAGCTGCGCTCACCTCCGGCGTACATGACAGCGAGCATGATGGAGGAGATCCAGGACACCTGGCTGGGCGTGGCATCAAAGATGACCTCAATGTCCTTGAAGAAGACCGTGATGGATTTGGGGAAGGCATAGGAGAAGCCGATGGAGATGAAGGCCCCGGCCACTACCGCCCAGCCCCAGCCGCCCTCGGGAATGGTGTACCCCTGCGGCCCGCCCAGCGCTGGAGGCATGTTGTCTGGTCAAAAAGAGATGGCGGAGGGAGGAATAACACAGACGCGCTGAGAGGGAGACTGAGAGACTCAGGACTTGCACCTGTGGAGAGAAGGAAATGGGTGAGACGGTCAGGGATTGGGGATGGTGTTTACTTGTGTGTACCTGCAGTTGAAAGATATCTGACTTTGATCTGACTTATTCTAATGTTTCCCTTCATCTGGATACAAAGGTGTTAACTAGATGAATGTATTGTAAATTGAAGAGGAGAGGAGAGGAGAGGAGAGGAGGGGAGAGGAGAGGAGAGGAGAGGAGAGGAGAGGAGAGGAGAAGTGAGGCTAGTTTAACTTAACAATTTTCCAGTTCAGTTGCCAAGTGTTGCCACGGCAAGAGAGGAGGATCTCTGCCCCGAAGGAATCTGTGCCAGGCCATATGCCAGCGGACTAGTAGCAGACTAACCTTGCGTCACCAGTCTTTCCACCTCGGAGGAAAGCCTGGTATTCGTTATTAATGGCCCGTGTGATCCGGTCTAGGCCAAAAAAAAAAAAGAAGCAATTTCTCTTTCCGGAATTTTCCGTTACGGTTTGGCGGAGCCGCTTTTTTTTGGTTCCCCCTGTTGTTTCCCCAATCCCTATTTAAATGGAATAGAATTTCCCCGTGGGATAATAAAGGTAGACAGACGCTAAATAGTCTCCGCAAAGTACACTCACATTTATATTTAAAAAATAAGCTAAACTACGCCGCATCAAGGATTTTATTAGGTAGGCCCACGGACGGACCTACTGAATTTTGGGGTGAAGTCTTTCCGGATTTGCTGTTCCGGCCGCCTGATGACGTGGATGACGCACCTGGTGACGTAGGGTTACTTCCACTCCCGACCGGATCATAGACCCGAAAAGGTATGCTTCCCAGGCTAGTAGCAGACAGGCTGAATACGCAAAAGTCTCATTCACTTTATGGTCCTATGCTAAGATGATGATGACCTGAACAGAGTGAACAAAAACAGGCCTTAAAGCAGCTTTGGTGTGAATGGCAGGCCTCGCCTGATCCTTATTTTGAAATTCAATGTACAATTATTACAGTATTGACCATGCATATTCACACAGCAGCCATTTTTCTCTGACTTTTTATTCAGTGGTGGAAAACCCTCCCTCCAAATATGAAGTATACACAGTACCACTCAAATATAGGCCAAACATCACTGCTATTTATGGTCTGCCCTGAGATCAACTCAGCTACTGTTTGGGCCATTTGCCTTAGATGGTCTCTAGTGGTCACAGTCACAAAAGCACATGGACTTTCTCACTTCAACTTCAACCATATCACTTTACTTTACTTTCCAATCATATTTTCAACTGTGTTTTTTATTTGCTCACTTTGATAGCCCATGTATTTAATAATTATAAAGCATACCAAATTGGAATTCCTAAGTTATAAATTAATTGCAATGTAAATATAGTAACCTAATTATAATGCCATACAGTACTTTGATGTCCACAACACAATGTAAGCACTGGTAAAATAAACAGCGTGCCTCTGTAGAAACATTATGAGAAGAAAAGATGAAGGGAGAATAAATGGGATATCACCGAATAAAGCTGCAATCCGAATAATGAATAATTAATTAATGTTATTTCAACCAATCGGTATGGTACAGTATGTTAATACCATATGCCTAGTACAGTACAACTGGAGTGGAGGTGGTACTCTTCCATTGAGAAATGTAGACCCAGCAGTGTTGGGTAGAATACCGTCTGGTTGACAGGTAGCCCTGCGTGAAGTTCATAAGCCCAATATCTCAGTTGGCCAAGGGCGGATTCTCTCTTGAACGCACGGTTGATATTTGTTTTCCCAATGCAGGGAGACCCGCGTTTGAATCCCGGGTGTTACAGTTGAAATGAACTCTTTCCCTCGGGAGAGGACATCGAATTTACGGATTGCAGCTTTAAGAACGTCAGCGCGACAACGCTCAATGTGCCGTGCCAATGAGCGAATCATTTCCATGCTACATACTGTAGGCACCTATTTCCTTCACACAGATAACCTACTGTAAGCTCACAAGGCACATAGCCAATGTACAGAGATATGGATGTTAGACTAGGGGGGAAAGGTCAGACCAATACAATGATTTGCACTTGCATTTGCAAATGCTCCCAAATATATATTTAAGGTCGTACAGATTAAACTTTGGGAGGATATGCAAAAAAAACACCTTTGCAATTTAGAGCCCTGCTTGTAGTGGCTAATGAGCAGCCAGATCAGCATCTCCCCTACATGGCACTTAAGTCTGTTGACTGCACTGTAAACAACTGTGTCCTACTAATCATTACTCTGTTAGCTGGTAACTGGTTAACTCAGCCCTGACATTACAAGACCTCCTGACATCCCAGTCTTATAATTGACATGACATGTATAGCTGCATGGGCTCCAGTTCTGACTCCTCTACTACTTTGCTGTCACTCTTCACCATAAAAGACAGTTATAACACTCATTTACAATTTAGGCATGTATCAGTGTTATTCAGTTTAAGTAACTTTTACAGAGTGCAGGCTCGGAGTGAGCAGCATGAATCCTAGTCAACCAATTAGCGAGTTTTTACCTCATGAGAGATATTCACATACAGTAGGCTACACCACAAAGTCATTAACACACATTTATGAGTTAATGCTGCTGTGTCAGCGTTCACAGACTTCACACAGACGTACTAGAGAACTGTCAGACACAGGATCTCTTATGTCTTGCCTAAATGTTGACTGTGTGAGTAATATGTGTCAATGGATGTGTGCGTCAGGGTCTGAAAATAACTTTTGACCTCACCAGCCAAATATAAGGCAAACGTCTTATCAACCAAAAATAAAATGTGCATACACAGTCTTTTTGTGTTGCATAATCATATACTGTACATTTAATCTGCATAATACATTATGGTGGTAAATGAAAACTAACACTAAATAAATGATCGGTGGCCTGCGGGCCAGAATTGGCCTGTCAGCGATAATAATTTACAATATCTGACAATCCCACATGTAGACAATAACGTCCAAACAGTAAATCTACTCCCACCTCAAGAATACTTTTTATATTTATTTTTATCCGCGGTAAGAGTGAATGACACACAGGTGTTTCACATGCCTTAAACAATACACTCTTTCTCTCTGTATCTAAGAAGAGACCTTGAGCATGACTGTTTCATTCCTGAAAAAAAACGTGTTTATTTATTAACTTCTGTAGCTAATTTGTTAAAGAACACATTTATACAGACCGCCTTATATTATTATAAATAAGGCGATCAGTTTAGAAAAGGATTGGTCCGAGGCCAAACTTATTTACTGAGTCACCAATAAAGAATTTGTGAGGATGTTTTATTAACTACATCTCAAGGTTTACTGGACATCACTGTTATAGCACATGCCAGCATGGTGAGAGTACAGAACTGACAGATTAGTGTAGATCTAGTGTGCCACCACAACGTCCTTCGTTCATGTGTGCTGTATGAGCCACCAAGATTGATATCTTGTCACAAATGTTACTCACTCTGAGCTATCAATGCTGATATTTTGTTGCAACGGAAGTCACTGGTGTTGGGTGGCTTTCGAAAATTTAGACCCTGAGGAGGGGGGGGGGGGACATGGAGATTTTACTGTCTCACAACAGCTTTATTTCATAAGTAACTTGCTCATCTGTTTGGATCCACTTCAAGAACGTTAGAGGGAGCGAGAGAGAGAGAGAGAGAGAGAGAGAGAAAGAGAGAGAGAGAGAGAGAGAGAGAGAGAGAGAGAGAGAGAGAGAGAGAGAGAGAGAGAGAGAGAGAGAGAGAGAAAGAGAGAGACACACACACAGACAGACAGACAGACAGACAGACAGACAGACAGACAGACAGACAGACAGTGTACTGTATGTGTGTGTGTGTGTGTGTGTGTGTGTGTGTGTGTGTGTGTGTGTGTGTGTGTGTGTGTGTGTGTGTGTGTGTGTGTGTGTGTGTGTGTGTGCGCGTGTGTGCGTGTGTGCGTGCGCGCGTGCGTGCGTGCACAAGTGCGTGCGTGCACAAGTGCGTGTGTGCGTGCGTATGTGGGAGAGAGAGAGAGAGAGACCCTGCATATCTCTGATGGTCGTATCTAAATAAAGTCTAAAAAATACAAATACTCACGAAAGTAAAGTATACCATAATGTTTCACTTAACCGTACTCAAGTAAATGTACTTCATTACTGTGTCCACCACCGCCTAAGCAGATAAAATATACCGCATGTTATCAAACACCAACACATGTTTGTGCACATACACATATAGCTCTCCAAAGGACTGATAGACAGCAACATTAGAGATTAATGCAACTGTACACATTTATGTGAAAGGGTCCATTTGTCATCTATTCTAAATTCCTCTCAGCTCAGAAGACATGAAGATTCAGCAAAGACTACCCAATCACCTCAACATATCTTACCTTTTCTGAAAAAACTGTAGGTAGGCCTACTGTAGGTACCAGTGAGCCTTTTCCCTAGAAAGAGTGTATTTTTGATTTGTATAGCAGTCCAAAGTTTTTAAAGGAGGAGTATGGGGTTTAGGTGCAGGTGAAAACATTCAGGCGGTCATTAGACTAAGCGTCAACTTCCACATAATCTTGTTTTTCAAGTCACATGACTTTATTTTTAGGCGGGTACGCATGCTACTAAAATCATTCCCAAGGAGAGCTAATGGGCCTAAGGCAAACAAACAACAGTCTTGTAAACAGTTTTTAAAATAAATTGTAGAAAAAATTGACCCAACAGTGTGCAGGCAGCCATCGACAGGATCTTTTGTTAACCACTATTCAAGCCACGCTGTTAAAAGATTTTTAAAAAATAGCCGATCTACAAGTTCACAACACATCACGTCACAATGCGCTGTGAGCTTGTATTTTTTATTTCTTTATTATCATGATTATTTTTGTAAATGTCCTTGACTATAATAACATGCTCAAAATAAGGATGCCAGGGTGAGATCGGTTAAAGGGATATTTCACTTTCAAAAAAACTTTTGGTCATTTTATCATCTACTTGGGTCTTTGTGAACCCCCAGACAGTTTTTAAGTTGCTTGATTAATTATTTAGATATTTGATATTCATTTTATCAGACACGCCCCCTTCCTATACAAACCCATTGTAACTTCAAACTCCATTTTAACCTTGTTAGATTCATCAAAAACACCCGTCCTTGGTTCTGGTGACTCACCTTGCCCTCCTAATACGTGAGGGGGCCGTGTTTTTCCGATTACTTTTTTCATTTATTTTATTTAATTTTTTTTCATTTTCCCAAAAAAATATTAAAAATAAATGAAAAAAGTAATTGAAAAAACACGGCCCCCTCACACATTAGGAGGGCAGGATGAGTCACCAGAACCAAGGACGAGTGTTTTTGATGAATCTAACATGGTTAAACTGAAGTTTGAAGTTATAATGGGTTGGTATAGGAGGGGGGCGTGTCTGATAAAATTGATATTAAATATCTAAATAATTATTCAAGCAACTTAAAAACTGTCTGGGGGGTTCACAAAGACCTGAGTAGATGATAAAATGACCAAAAGTTTTTTTGAAAGTGAAATATCCCTTTAATAACAATGTAGGACGTTTAATTCAAACGTCCTACATTGTATTCAGATCAACGCCCAAACCTGTGCTGTGGCAGACCATAAATCATGTTCTATCCAATGACAATATTTTCTTTTTTTTAGACAACAGTGGAAAAAGCCAAAAGCTAACAACATGGAACTTTTCAACCTCCTCTAATATTTTTAACCACTCTTCCAACAGGAAATGATGCATCACCTCCTGGGGTCGACTGAAGCGGCCATGCACGATTCAGGGCGGTGGCTCACATGCCATGTTGTTTTAAGAATAATATGAGGACATATTTTTGCTGCTTATTGTGTTGAAAAATCTAACAACGCCTAGACTAAAAGTATATATATTACTCTGTTTTATAGAGCCAACCTCTTCACTCAAACTTAAATTGTGTTGCCAAGAGACCCCAAGCACCTTCTCAATGGTACATGACATGTACCAACAAAAAGCGAACATCTGAATCACTCAATGTGGGGTGAAAGGTTGCACACAACACAACAACAACAACTCTACAGGCACTTTCACTTCCTACTTTGTCCACCACAGCATGGTGGTGGTGACACATTAGCTACTGTACAGTATAACAGGCATCAGCGAATCGCCTGGTAACAAGTTCAGCGAATTGCCGTGGTAATTTGATTATTTGCACGAGGGACACAGCTAGGACTCTGAGCCACGGAGGAATCTTATTCTTATACATCTTATTTTCTTTAGACAGAAAGAATGAATAAACTATAAATCTAATCTAATAATTCATGGCAGCCAAATCCTGCAGTGGGGCCATATTCACACAGTTTTGCTACTTCATGGCGGGGTGGCAATGAGGTACAAGAAGATTATAAAAGTATTGGAGGCCCAAATGGTGAGCAAAGAAGAGATAAGAATGTGATCTGGACCAGGCTAATGAGTTAACTTGGCTTGGGTGGACAAAAACAAAGACATAGTGTGTCAATACACAATATTTGTGACATCATGTACAGTATCATACATGATGTCACAAAGTGTGTGTACTGTGACACAGTAGCGAATTTAAGTAGCAAATTTAAGACTTTGTTCGTTTTTTTTTTGTCTTTTTAAGTCCTTTATAAGGCCTTATTTGGACATAAATGTCTGAGAGATAGCTGAGTGAACACAAGTTACGAATCTTCCTAAAGGCATTCAAAATAGTCTGTTGACTGTTGAGACCAGAGTCCTGCTGTTACTCACTCAACACGGGTAATGTCACATTCTAAAACTATATAAGTTATATTTTATGAAGACAACTAATGTTAATAGGCACACTTTTAAGCCGCCTCAAACACTATAGGCCACTAATCCCAGTCCACACCAACTTACAACCAGTTTCAGCGGTTTGAATTGACCCGTTGCAGGTCGACACGGTTTGTTGCAACGAGTTTTGTTGCGATTAATTGGTGTGGACTGGGCTTTCGGCCTGTAACTTCTTAGAAAGCTTTTCATAGGTCCCAATAAGTCATCCAGGGTGCAAACTGTGAGGCTGGCCACTCCTGAACCTCACAAACCCTTGTTTGAATGCTCTCACATAACCTCATACACGGCCATACGGTATCTCCGATTGCACATCAATGCCCTGGTTCAAATGTGGCTCTGAATCTGATCTGCAGTCCAGCAACGCAGAGACATAATAAACAACCTTTCTATTTATCTCAACTGACCACACACAAAGCTACAGTCGCTGTGATGTAAAACATCGCTCACTGACTGAAAAATAAGCTACAAAGTGCTATCGATCATTGAAAACTGTCTTTCCTGTAACAAGAAGGAATGTGTTGACTGTGAGTTCCGTAGCCAGTTCCCTTCCTGTTTCCTTAAATCTAACTGAATCCAAAAATTCTGGTTGGGATGCCTGGGTTGCAGCATCTGAACAAAAATAATGTGATAATTTAATTATTTGAAATAGGCCTATCTTTAGCTAGGCTTGTTACATCGACTGCAGCATGTGGCTGCAAAAAAGGGGTAGAGGCCATTCGATGGAGGCAAAGCAATATTTTTGTTTTGTTTAGTTTTTTCAGATCACGTAGTCACAGATGCATTAAAATTGTGTTTACTTCCTGAGGTGGCACATCAGGAAACATTACAATCAACAAAACCATAAATAATTCCTTTCAGTCGAGAATCAACTATAATTATAATGTTAAAATTAGTGATACACTGATATGTAATTTTGGAGCGGATTGCCGATGCTTGTAATGGCCGATACAATACTATAATTTCACTTTTTTACATTTTGGAACAATCAAGTATAATCCACAGTTTACAGTATGGGTAATGAGGGTAAGAGAGGCTCAACTGATAAAGATCTACCAGTTTATTAATATTTTCCATAACCAAATCATACTGATTTTAATCTTGTGCAACAGGCAGCTATAACAACACAGAAACCCCATGGCTGGAAAGAACCCAAAATGGAACAGGGGGGCAAAATTATACAGTAACTACATGCTTTGCTTGATAGGTAAAATAGATCAAAATGAAGGACTGGGTCTATGACAGGAATGTTAATGATTCATAGATGACTGGTTAATTACAGTTAATAATTAAATCAATAAAAAATATGAACCTGTAGTGGGCAGACACATAATAGTACAGGGGTAACAGAGTAACACATGAGTAACACATACCTTAATTGTTAGCGTTCATGTATACTGTAGGTTATCTCCCCTTTAAGATAGTGATCTCACTATGGTGATGACATGTTTTGGATGTACCTGTGTTGTTCTTTCACCCTGGATAAAGGCTATGGTTTTGCTAAGCAGTATGCAGCTTATTTCTTATCAATAACACTGTTGTAGTTTGCATATTTTGTTACCGCAAACACTACTTTGGTGACCCTGGCACTCTCGGATGATTCCAGAGCAGCATGTCAGCCTCACTGAAATTACTATGAAATTACTAAAATTATTATTTTTGGAGCGATTGCCTCTTGCTGTGTGGTTTGCCCTCAGTTCACATTGAGGAATATTAGCGTGGCTGGCACCATAGTAACTACGTGGTCACTTCACTCTTGTGCAACCCCCCCCCCCCCACTCCCCCGGGCCAAAAGGCACTACATTGTACCTATGGGCTGGACGATGTAAGTAAGTATATGTTATGTACATGCAGTCAGACCAAAACACGCGTAGCCTACAGTGCACACTATTAGCTCATCGTAATTGTTTACATAACCTGTCAGACCACCCGTAATAATGCGCCATATTATCGGATGAAATTCCATTATTGAAAAAATAATTATGCCATTTTCCCAATTATCTGCGAAAATTATATGGGCAGCTTCTTTTATCTAGAGCTTTTTCAATTATACACAATCTAATACACAACTATAAACAATCTAATACACAACTCAAAGGACACTAACTCCTCTGTGTTTCTCTCTATCAAGCTTTATATTTAGATCATGTGTCTGCTTACAGTCCACCAGCTAATTTAGCCACTTAAGCCCTATTTTATACTTTTTCATATAATGGTGGCATGCGGTGAAAATAGTCAATCTACAAGCTTGTAGAGCTGCAATCTTTTATTTTGATTTGATTTAAAGTTTGGGGGGGAGAAAAGCGAACACACACACACACACACACACACACACACACACACACACACACACACACACACACACACACACACACACACACACACACACACACACACACACACACACACACACACACACACACACACACACTTGTTGATTTGACCTTAGTGTATGTGTGTATGCAGTGTGCATACACGATTATGTGCACTTGAAGGCGTGTCAGGTGAATTCCTCTGGGATCAAGAAAGCCTCAACTGACCTTTTGTTACTGCCTGGGTTTAGTTCAAGGAAACAGTCCTGAGAGCATTATACTACAATCTAAAGCCATTCAGCCTCTTCTTTGATACTGGCTGAGAAGTTGAAGTAATGTCAAAGTTCTTTTGTTTTTTTCCGGAGTCAGTCGGACCATGGCCATGGGGGTCACCAAAATCAGTAGAATTAATCCTGCAGTTAGATTATGAGACGTCTTGTGGTCAATGTTCACATTTGGCACTACTAGACCAAAGGCCATGGGGGACTCAATAGCAATCCACCACCGATTACATTTCTTGTGTGCAAGTAGAAATGTTTGTAAGGGTGGTGCTAGAGAAACGTCTATGGGTCACCACCAAAATCAGTATGGACCATCTTCTGGGGGACATGATGGTCAGATTCCAAGCCAATTCAGACAGTAGTTTTCAAGATCATCATGATTCAGAATAAAATGTCAGAGAATGGACAGGCTGACTGACCAAAAGCCCACCACTAGCAAGGCAAAACATTACCACCCGGAATTTAAAACGGCTATTAAAGCTTTTTCAAGAACTTGTTACAATATTCAAGCTGGGCTAAATAAAATAGTGGTAAGCTTGAGGTTTAATTGCGGGAGAAAAAAAAGAAGGTAAATTTAGGACAGCCAACTATCAGGCACCAATATTTCTCCTGTTTTGATTCATTAAGATACAGAAATGCAAAAGGCTTTGTGGAAAAGTCATCCTGCTGAAATTCAGAATGCACCTCAACTCACAAGGTGTATAAGCTATATTTAGATACAAACAAATAGACCTAACATAAGACCCATTTTCTCTTGTTCCAAATGAACTGATCTCATATAATCACCTCTGCTAGACTATAGTAAATTAACTGACGCCAGTCTTACAATCTTGCATATATAATCAGCACAATTAATACAGTGGTACTACATATGGCCAGTATCACTGATCCAGGAACAGTTACTGACAGATGACTAACCCAGAAATGCCTGCAACTTGAACTTGGGACCACTAGGTCTTCCAAGAAAAGGGTGAAGGGCTGGTGGGGACATGCCGGCCCTCTAGGGTTACTCATTAGGGGGTCTGCCTTAGGCTACCAGTGATTTCACACACACACACACACACACACACACACACACACACACACATGCGCGCACACGCGCACGCGCACGCGCACACGCGCACGCGCACGCGCACACGCACACACACACACACACACACACACACACACACACACACACACACACACACACACACACACACACACACACACACACACACACATGGCTCCAGGTCAGGAGAGCCAAATAATCTGAATGACTGAACACACATCTGAAAATCCCTCAGTTACACTAAAGGTCTTTGAGGGTGTCACTATGTCAAAGCCTTCCAAGCTTTTTTTTTGACACACATCACACAGTGGTCACACCACTTGGAAATGAGGTCAGAAAGAAACATGATCGTCACTGAGTCGGATGTCATTCATAATGGAAGGCGGAATCACTAGAGTCAGACCGATGTACGATATTGGTTTAGCCGATATATTGGCCATTATTTTACCTTTCTTTTTTACTACATTCTTATGGACAATTATGATGCTGCCGATTTGTCCCTTTTTTCCCTTCAACTTGGCGTCCCTATTTTGGGCATACGATTATAGGAAGGTTTTCAAAAACATTTTTAAATCAGTCAAAATAGCCGATCTACATCGACGCGTCGTGTTGTGAGCTTGTAGATCGGCTATTTGGACTATTTTAAAGAAATGTTTGCAGTATTTTAATGTTAGGCATAAGGGAGAAGGCGCTGCGGAAGATACTGTAGGGCCATTGGACTAAAAAAATCAGGATCAGCATCGGACCCAAAAATCTGGCATTGGTTTGGCTCTAGTCATGTCCTGGTGTATAAAGCCTCCGTCCTCTGCACTGGGTCCTGGAGGGATCCCTGAGGCTGTAAACCAGCCAGTGAAGCAGGACAACTCCTCAAGGAATTATCAATGAGGCCATTCAGCTCCACCACAACAAGTGCTCCCTTCAAAAGCACTGCAACTACCTGAAATATCTACCCAGCAGCAAATTATGTGTTTTGTAACGTTAGGGAAACGTTAATTTGCTCAAGGGTTCGTGTTAGGCTCAGGTACATGGCCTCACTGACCTACATCGACACAAGGGTCAAACTCCACTCTAGGGTCACTGCACGCTCAGAGTTAAATTAACACGGCATTGGATTTGCTCGATTTCCTCATTTCCCCAAGGACAGGGCATGGAAATACAAGATACTGAAACCATTCATAGAGATTAAAGAACTCTTGAGGTGAGGGGAAGGGTTAAGGTGGGTGACATTTAGTCCTCATTAAAGCATGAGACAGGACAAATAACTAAGTGAATATGAGACATATGGATATGCCACCTGAATGGTTGGCATATAGGCTAGCAGGGCAGCTGGGTCAGCAGACGTTGTCAAGGTTTTACCAGCCAGTGTCTGGTTAGGTAAAACAGACAAAAGATCTGCCACAGGCTAAATTTATCTACCATTAATTATCCACCCAGCATAGTGGCTGGGAAAAGACACATTGTATTTATTGAATTACAGCGTCAGTGGCTGAGTGGAGAACTACAAAAGGCCAATGATGTCTTATACAGTCCTATTATAAACACATTATAAAGCTGTACTTCGCAGGTTCTGCCTGTGTATTTAATACACTTACGTAAATACACTCGACAGCTAGCTTACCACAAATGACCATCCAATTCCCCCACGCATAAGATAATGCTAACAGTCCCCTGAACTTAAATACATATCCTTATCTCATACATGTACTGTACCCATGCATTGGTAAGTTCACAGCAAGTGCATTCTGCACATAACTGCACTGATATACATACATGTCTGCTTGCATAATGCATACAAACTAAAACACACACAGACACACCAACACACAGACAGACACAGGCACGCACGCACGCACGCACGCACGCACTTACACACACACACACACACACACACACACACACACACACACACACACACACACACACACACACACACACACACACGCACACACATATATATATATTTATATATATATGGTATATGGCAGCATGTGACTCAGGAGGTACAGAGGCCGTCTGGGAATGGGAAGGTTCCCAGTTTGATGCCCCCTCCAGGCTTAGTGTTGAAGTGTCCTTCATTACGACTGTTCCCCAACCACTCTCAGGGTACTGTACTAATAGCGCCCACTACTTCTAATAGTTAGGATGATGAGTAAATGCAGAGGATGAATCCCAGGTTATGAGAAAATGTACTTGGCAAATACAACAACTAAAGGGGACACGTTGTTTTTTACTCTACAAGATATAATCTGAGAGTTCTTACCCATTCTTTGAGTCAATGCCATGTGTTCACTAAAGTTTTGTGAACACAATGGCAACACAATTAATTCACCATTTAATGGTGAATTAGTTGAAGTTACTGTTAAACTTTGTACAGCCAACTGAGACCACGGCCCCAAAAAATGTTTTTCCTAATCCTTGATTTGACTGATAAATACTCACCAGAAGCTGGCAGCCTACAGTATAGCGCTCTAAGAGACTGGTACCTCAAAGCTGTACCTCTCACACCACATCTGGTTCTACTTGTGGACTCCCCTCTAAATCACTTCCACTCATCCCTTTTTTCTCCCTTTCTTTCTCCCACACATACTGTAAATGCACTCTCCACACTAACATGTTTCTACACATTCACTCACTGTATCTATTCCTACACTCACAAACGTATCTATCAGTTATGCTCTTAGCTGCCGTCCATGCTCTACCTTCCTAAATAATACCTAACACTTTGTTCTCTGATCATCCTCACATAATCGCACATACGATTCACATAAACCCCGGCATCTCTAAATTGGTCTAAGTTTCAAAAAGTATCAATATTTAAACATAAAACATTTATTTTTATTTTTCAAAAATAGCAAAAATAGCTTATCTCCAAGCTCACAATGAGCACAATCCGACACATTGGGAAATGTGTTTTTTTTAAATATATATTTGGAGTATAATAAAGTACAGGGCTTAAGTGGCTAAAGAAAATTAGAGTGTCGCGTGGTTCTGCAAATAGGCCTATGCACAACAAGAATCAGATGCTCTTTGGGAAGGGTTAGATCATAAGCAGAAAATAAGTTTAAGTTCCATTCCTTTGCAGAATAACAATATGCAGCATTATGCTTCATCAGAACTTAAGAAATATCCAAGGCACACTGTTCTATTGAAAATCGTATAAGTCTATATTTACGTATGGCTTGGCAAAGTTAAAAAGCTTCGTGTTCAGCTCAAACAAGCCTTCATCAACTACACAGATTATGACAGTGAACACATGGTGTCATTTTATAGCGACATCAAGTCAGTCAGCAATCAATCTCAATAGACGGATTTCCGCGCGACGTCATCACAGAGCAGAATGCGCAATCTGCGCATGCTCGGGGGAAACGAATTGTTGCGCCGTTCACTCTGTTGTTATGTTCGGGAGTTAGATAGCCATAAATCTGCTATTATAGGCATAATAGGCATAATGCTGCTATTATATACAAACAGATCCAACTTCCGACAAATCATTTTTATTGAGTAAACAAGGTATTACAAACTGCATAATTTAATCTACTTTCATTAAACCCGGTGAAGATCATTTATTTTATGAATGGACATTTGACCAGAGCTGCTGCGGGTAATGGCGCCCACTATAGGCTTCCCCCTCCTCTGCGCGGTCATATCCTCTCATGTTTACTAACAGGAAACCTGTCTATAGATCAATGTGGCATTAAAACAGGGATGTACACACACACTATTATACACACAGGCTGTATCATTACAAAGTACAGATCAAAAAATACATATTATGAAAAACAAATTAAGAAACAGTTAGGTACTCAATAAAATAAATGAGCACAGGGACATACTTGTCCCATTCTAAACTGGGCAGTGTTTCCCCTATATGCATTCAGCAGCATTGCCGAAATATGACCACCGCTGCTAAATGTTTCTTAACAATGGAAGACAGTTCCATCTCATGTCTTTATAAACTAAAATTTGCGCCACCAGTACAGACACTTCATATCCAGTTACACACTTATTGAGGAGTATAGTATAGAGGGCTCTATCCAGACCCATTGAAAGAGAGTTACAACACTCTTGATCTCACAGTTTTGTCTGGAGGTGCTCCACAGGACCACCGTCACTCTGCGACACCTGTCAATCTCAAAGACACCTAACTTCTTATTTTGAGCGCAATTTATATATATATATATATATATATATATATATATATATATATATATATATACACACACACACACACACACACACACACACACACACACACACACACACACACACACACACACAGTATGTAAATATTCTCTACAAATATTGCTACAACTTCATCCTCGGGGAAACACTGCTGGGACAACAAGTATTTAGGTATGTTATGTTAGATAATGTTGTGACCTTTCATAAGACTTCACCTGCACTGCCTACAGTATGTATGTTAAGGGGATGGACATTTTTATACTCAATAACAATTTTACAATACAGTTCCTGCCTGTTCAGTTGGGTAAGTGTGCATGCCAGAACATTGGCTCACTAAGAGGCCTGATAATATGGCAACTATCAATTTCTATAGAAGTCTAATATCACATTAACCCTTGCATCCCTGTTTTGTCAAAAAACAATCTTAAATAGCAGATCTATAAGCTGACAACACGTTGTGAAGCACCATGGTGTGACAGTGAGTTTGTAGAAATGTATTGTGGTTAATAGCTTAGTTGCTTCTGATCCAGACTGAAGACATGAGTTTCACTGACAAACTAAAAAAGACATTGAAAACAAGATCAGGCAACCTAATAGCAAGCTAATGATTTAATTGGACATTGCAACAGGAAACTTGGTGTGTATCAACCACTCACTGCTCTCCCAGAAATAAATATAGGTCTATACCTCCCCTAGAATGGGCTCAATTAAGAAATTAACCACACCTGTTGGTTACCAGAGTGTTATAACGTTTACAAGGTAGGTGGGCACTAGGGACATCTGGGCACCTCAATGTAAAATTGGCTATTTTGTCCAAAATGTAATCTTCTTTTTTTTTTGGAAGAAATTGCCAATTTAACACTGACGTGCCCACTCTTCCTTGGTGCCCACCTATCCTGCTACCGTTATAACTGTATGTACTGTATAGTGTCGTTAACACAGTGTTATAATAACTAACTAACAGGCAGAGCCTATAATACTGTATTATCAGGGCGTTATAATGACTATAACAGGCAGGACAGAAGGGGCGTCTATTGGGAGATCGCCGTGTGACAACTTATTCTTGCATCTGATGATCACCAAATTCAATATTGCACCTAGCAGCCTATTGTCTACTCTAGGATCAGCTTGTTAAAGTTTCCATCTCTCCCCTGTGTTGTCTGTTACATCAACTTACATGTTGTTCTTATGGCTTTGCGCCACTTCTATTAAGGTTAACCCAGAAAGTCACGCACCAGACTGCCGGGTCAGATTACAAGTGGCGGGGCTGGTAACCGGAAGACTCGCCCCAAAACACGCTCGTCCCAATTCTTTCCACGGACCAGCGGTTCTTGTATTCTTGTATTTGTTTTTAGGATAAGGTTAGAAATAAGTTTATGGTTATATGCATAGTTTTACTGGGGTTAAGTTTAGGAATACAGTTAGGTTTTGGCACTGTTTTACTGAGGTTACGATTAGGCATAAGATAAGGTTAGGTTTTTAGGCAAAGTTTACTGAGGTTACGTTTAGGAATACCAGGTGAATACCGCCAGATTTGCCCCGGAGCGACTGTGTTTTGGGGCGAGCGTTTTGGTATTCGTGGGGCTGCTGTTCATTTTACTGAACGATATTACAGCATATGCAGCGATAACAGCGGCATAGCAATGCCACAGAATCGTGAATGGAACAATGTCGGAAAAATAAACACATTTTTGTTCTTTTCATGTGATGAAACAATACAACGGAGAAAGCTCAGCGGTCAACGTGAAAATAACGGCAAACCCACCACTAGGTCACAGAGAGCTAGCGGGATAGAGCTAATTACGCTGCTAACGGTGATGTGAGGAGCGTTTCTTCCTCATTGGCTCTTTACTAAAAAAAACATCACCATGATGTACACAGTTCTCTATAAATTCCATATTGGCTACTCACCACTTAAATTCGGCTGCTTGTGTCCAGCAGGGACTCAGAGGACGTGTGCGACACTGCGTGCGTGTGTCCTTGCACTGTACTGTGTACAATGGTAAAACGTGTTCAGTAGAGGGTACCAGTCCACCAGACCGGGCTCCAGTCTGGTGACATCTGAGGCAGCAACGGCGCATGCGTACGAGTGCCCTCCTCCCACTTGTGATAGTGTGAGAGGTGTGAAGGAATCTGATGAGGAAATTATGCAGCAGGCCTACGTAGAGTGCTGCTATGTGCTTAATATGCTGTTTAACTCTGGGGGGTAACCAAAATTTACTTTAGGGCCAGCCTAAATCAGTGATGGAAGAAATGGGTGTCAGAAAAATCCAGATTATTTAGGATTTGGCTGCAGTGCTGGATGGATGGATGGTTGATGGATGGTAGCCTGGCATGGCCAGAGTAGTAATATCACTTTTTTTTTGGCACTGGCAGATTCATCTGGTTTCCAGGCTAGATGGATGGATGGATGGATGGATGGTGAGAGTAATCACATCTACCACACTGCACTGGGAAAAGTTCAGCTTTTAACACTGTACACCAAGAGTCATCCAAATGTCCTGATTGGTTTTACTCCTGCACAAAGCACTCTGGTGTAAGTACAACTACAACCATTAGACCACCTAACCACCTTCTTCTGTCATGGCTTTCCAACTGACAGGGACAGGGAGAGAGGATATTCATTGGATGGGTCAAAGACAATAACTGGAGCACAGATCTCCATCTAGCCAATCGGAATGGAATATGAAACATCTGCCTGATATCATTATCACATGACTCCAGAGATAATGTGTATCAATTTGTGTGAGTTTTGGACAAAGTCTGTAGTAGTAGCAGCGAGAAGTGTGTTTTGCAAAAACTAATCTTGTCAGAGTGAAATGGGCTTGCATCATGATCTAGCCTCGTTCCCAGCAGAGTGTCTATAGGGCGGGACTTCCGTCGTATGTAGCCTACTTCCCCTGTAGACTGTCTTTTTCAACCAATCACAAAATGTGTTTCATGCACGGAGAATCTGTAAAGCCTCAACATTCCAGCGTAATCATGATCGAAGGAATCCAGGGAAATTATGGAATCCAGGGAAAGTTTTGACTGAACAGCCTACAGTTTAACAGTTATGGGCCAAAACGCAAAAGTGCATGTTAAGGTAGCACCAGCGTAGGCAGCGGTAAGCGTTGGAAAGCGTCTGTGGACGAAAATATGTTGTCGAATGGGCAGAACGATTCAGATGCAGGGGGGTTTATTACTTAAACAGGGACTATAAAGACAACAGGTAACTGACAGAACACAGTGACAACATTAATGAACCAACACAGACTGGAAACAGAGGGGCATATAAATAGACAGGGACTAGTAGCTAGGCACAGGTGAGAACAAAGGACAATTAACACACGATTGGCTGTAACAGAACAAGACACAGGTGAACTACAATTGCAAAGACATACTCGCCCGGTTCCTCCTGACGATAGCCAAACGAGACCCAGCATATGGAAGCAGCTGTCTCAGCAAAGGCTGGCTCAGGTAACACGGGGTCAACAGAGGCAGGCTCGGAGCAGAGAGGCTGGAGGCCTACAAACCCAAGGGGTGCAGGCTGATGGGTAGGCTGACCATCGACAGGCTGGAGAGCAGGTTGGTGAACAGGCAAATGGCTAGCAGGCACGAAGAGAAGTACTTCACCAAAGCCATCTGCCGGGCTGTCCGCTGGGTCCACTTGGTTGGTTCATTCTGTCACGGTGCGGGGCAGAGAAGTGTAACTAACTAGGTACAGGTGAGAACAAAGGACAATTAACACACGGCTGTATTGGCTGTAACAGAACAAGACACAGGTGAACTACCTACTGGTGAGACAAGACAGGAAGCAACAACTAGGGCAGACAGGAAACACCATGACAACACTACAAAATAAGGTACACAGAGAACAGGGAACAAAACAACAGAAAGAGTGGCCAAAAGGGTCCAAAAGGGTCCAAAAGGGTCCAATACCATAAAAGGTCAGACAAGGGCTAAATAAAAAAGTCACAGTCCACGGTCCAGCGGACCGTGACATCATGAAGTATAGAGCAGGCAGCCAAAGCGTATCAACCAGCTGATCAGTCAGTCTATCAAAGTAATACAAACCAGGAGGTATGACCTAATAATAATATTTACACTGCCTGACGCAGTAACATCAACTGTTTCTCTCCCTCTCTGTCTGTCTGTTCATCTATCTCTCTCTTTATCTCCCTCTCCCTCTTCTTTCTGTCACTCCCTACTTCTCTGCCTACCTCTCTGCCTGTCTGCCTGTCTGCCTGTCTGTCTGTCTGTCTGTCTGTCTGTCTGTCTGTCTCTCTCTCTCTCTCTGTTTCCGTGTCCCCTCTAGTGTTTCAAACGCTGTCCAAAAAACGTCCCATAACCATTTTCTTCATCGAACATGGCCAGCATAGCATTCTGACTAAACACACTATGTCATACATGTGTTTAGTAATATACTTTTGCGTTCTATCGTTAAATAAAACCACATTTGCCAGTCTGTGAAGTGTGAACCTGTCCGCATAAATGCTAAATAAGTGCTGCTTCTGCAAAACTGAGCTAGCCCTTTGTTTGGCTGGCCAAGTGAGGAACAGCGCCACAGATTTACCAAAGAGATATATACAGAGGCCGAACACAGCATCGCATCTGTAGTGACTACCATCGACATTGCATGTTTAGATTCCATATGCTGCCTAGTTGTTAGATGGACATGGGAAGCCATTGGCGAGCCCTCATTGGAAAAAGTGATGAGAAAGTGATGACTAGTTGCAGCGTCTGTTTACTGATCAGCTCTGCAAGCTGATAAAAACTATTCATGAAGTCAATGTAATATTTGATGGTGTGGTCAGTTAACTAATGTATGAAAACTTGCCACCATAGGAGCACTGTTACAGAACCTTCTACACGAGAATAGATGTGTGGGGTATTTTGTCAAATTTATAAATGCATGTTGGTGTAAATCAGACATGGACTTGAACTGAACAGCCTCCATCTATGGCTCTCTCCCTGTCAGTAGTTGATAGTGCTGTGATGTGGCGTCATTTAACCATATGTCACCATGATTACACACGCTGCATGTCTATTTCTCTCTGTTGCTCTCTCTCCTTTTCTCTCTCCCTCTCTCCCTCTCCCTCTTGTGATCCTCATTATAATCTTCATCATTAACAACACTAAGTAAGTAAGTAGTAGTAGGTTGGAGAGGCTTATTATCAGTATCAGCCAGAGCGCAGGAGTCTATCCCCGTTTCACAATGAAACGATGAGCAGGTTGGTGCATGGTTTCCTCTGTTGTCAGTGTGTTAATATGTGTGTGAATAGGGGAATTTGAAATATATTGTCAAGTGCTTTGGAGAAAGGCGCAATAAAAATTCAGTGCATTTACCATGGGCCAGACGGACAGGTGGCAGCCGAGTGTTTCACTTTATAGCCTTGCGGACACGTGTCCCATAGCGTGGAGGGGCGGCTGAGGCTATTAATTCACAAACGTAGCATTGTCTTTGGAATTTAGTTTCTTCACCTGCTTCCAGTGTGCACAATACATTACGCTGAACAGCCTAGCAGACTGTACGATTAGGCCTGAACAGACAGACAGACAGACAGACAGACAGACAGACAGAAGGGTGAAAAGATTATGTCCTGGTGAAGATACATACCATTGTATGCATTATTGCCCACAAAAACATAATGACCTTTTGACCAAGCCATGGACCAACTACTGTACTTAGCATCTGCTAGACTTTAAAAAGTCTTTATTCTTTGGGTGTGTAAATAACATATCAGCTTTCGTGGCCTCACTCGCACCAGGCTAGCAGACCTTACCTGAATATTTGTTTGACCCCATACCCTGCAGCACGCAGGAAGGGCCGAGGCTGTTAGCCCCAGGGTTGTCTCAAAGTCATTTACAGTGGCTTCCAAACACAATAAACAGTTTCAGGGAGATGGGGAAACAGACTCCTGTTTTTCTGCTTCATCCCACAGCTCAGAGCATACACCACCCAGCCTGCCGCTGGGAAGGGAAACACTCACCGCTGGGCCACACCGCTGGGAAAACAGGACGAGAGATGGGGGGGATGTTGTCATGAAGGACAAAGTATATAGGAATGCTTTAGAAGTATACAAAACATTTTGGGGAAAAAAAGAATGCTTGAGTTGAGGAACAATGTCCATAGGAATAAAGAAAATGTAAGGAAGAAGCTCTCACTCTCTCCCTCTCTTGCATCAAAGAGATATTGTGTTCGTGTTGTGTGGTGGATCAAACAAAGTGTGTGAAGTCCTCCACAGTGCAGACTCTGAGAGTGAGAGAGGAAGGCGGCCGGTGGTGAGAGATATTGGGTGTGTAAAAACACTGTTTTGCGCGTTTGATATGAACCGCTTAGGGACATCACCCAGTTACTTTAGCACCCTGAGAAAGTTTTATGGCGGCGAGACAAACTTTGAAACCATAAAAATGGTCATAGTCCATCGTGGCAAAGCACATGAATGAAACATGATAATATCGTTCACCCTCTTATCATGTGTATCCGTTGCATGATTCTGCCCTCTTTTATCTATTTGTGTCAATCTGTCTACCTGGCAGTTATTCTTTCTCTCTCTTTGTGTCCAATATGCCACAGCACGTACAACTGTATGCAGACATACTGTAACAGGTTAACCACACCTCCTTCATACAACACTCTCGCTCTCTCTCGCGCTCTCTCTCGCTCTCTCTCTCACACACACACTCTCACACACACACACACACACACACACACACACACACACACACACACACACACTTGAAAAACTGCTTTTATTGACACTGGATGGCTTCCAAAAGCATTTATACTAGATTGAATATTCTCTAGTGGACAAAGTACTGAGTAAAACACGGAGTAAAACACTGCTGGATAAATATTGACTGATGATAACATATTGATCTGGAAAAACTAGAAGGCCAGTTATGTGTCAAAGATGGTTTAATCCCTGGCCCTGTCAATAGAGAGTCCATGCTTCATTGATGTACTATAAACCCAGTTGTTTTAAGAGTGTCTACATTGCTGTCACCAGAGATGGAGCACTGCCTAACTGTACAAATAAAAACTGTTTTGACCTGCACAGGAATGAACGATAACACAACTACCAGACATTTTTTTTAGGTCACCCATTTAACCAGGTTAAATACTTTTGACATGGATCTGGCTTTCACCTATTCCTCTTTTGAACTTCCTAAAATTTGCCCAGTAAACAAACCCCACGAACCCAACCTACTTTGGTAATGCTCCCATCACCTTTGTCACACTTTGTCTACCTCTATTCTACTTTACCTGCTTCTATTACTTGACCCAGGGGTGGATTACTGCACATACTGCAGGCTCAGGGGCCCAAGAGCCAGACCCTGTGCGTGAATTGTCATTGTTATTAACTTTGCATTTCTTGCCAAAGGGCTTAATAATTCATGTCTATAACAGAGCCCCTAAGTCCTACTGAAAACTGAAGTTATAACCTAAACATTCACTTTGTAGATGAAAGATGCAAGAAAGAAACCATCATAATGCCTTTTAAGTGCATGTTTACCCGGCCAGTTTATCATTAGGACTTGGGGGGGGGTCATGCAAAAAGCACGTGCAAAACAGCATTGGAATCTCAAAAATCCTGTTAGGGTTAGGGTAGGGGTTAGGGTTAGTCAGTGTGGTGGGGGTGGGGGTGGGGCTTTCACAAGTCTGTGCCAGGGGCCCATTGTGTCATAATCCGCCTATGACTTGACCTGCCCTTTCTCTCCATCTTCTAATTGCTGCCAATTATCTCTCTCCCTCCCCGCATTCTCCTTCCCTCGCCTGGTGGTCAGGCATAAAATATTCATACGCATTGGTTCCCAAACGGTGTGCCAAGGCACACTAGTGTGCTGTGAGTCAAGTCCAGGTGTACCTTGGGATTTTGTGTCAACCACACATTATTATTGCAATATATACAATTATGCAAAATGCTATGAATATTTTTTTTATTTACTATATTCTTTGTGTGCATTCCTGACTCAGTCAAATTCTACCCAGCAAAAATAATAACCACTTTCAACCTGGCATGTCATTAAAAGGTGACATTTTTTATTAATTTCTTTACATTTTGTATACATTTTTACGGAGCCCTGGAGTGCCCTCAAATTACAAATCCAATATCCTGATGATAAACGTTCTTCCCCGGTATCAGTCTGGACTTCGGCCCATAGGGACCGAGACACCGAGTATGAGAAATCAGAAAATGATTATGATGCTTTTCACTGTTGTACGGACAGCAGTTGAAACGCAGTCACTGATTGGCCCGATCATTTTCTGATTTCTCATACTCACTCCCTATGGGCCGAAGTCCAGACTGATACCGGGGAGGAACGTGAGCGTGAATCCACGTTATCAGTCTGGCCAATCCATGGCCATGGATTAGTAATTTGAGGGCACGCATTAAAAAAAAATCCCCTCAACGGCCACTCCAGGGCTCCGTACATTTTCTTCTACAAATCTACAAAATAACAGAAATAGCTGATCTAAGCTCACAACACGTTGTGATGCAACACATAGCTTATAGATCTTCTATTTTCACTACTGTATTTTTGAAAATGTTTTTTTAACAAGTGTGAAGTAGGGCTTAAGTGGTTTACGTTTTTATTTGGCATTAGTAAATACAAATAAATGTTTAAGATTGATAACACGTGTTATAGAGGCTATTTTGAACAGATATGAACACAGGCGTGCCGTGGATTTTGACTTGCCCTTTGGGATGCCTTGGGCTCAAAAAGTTTGGAAAGCCACTGCTATAGAGAACACGGGCCAGACTTCACTGTCTGGAGTGGAGAGTATACGGACACACAGACACAGGACACAGACAGATGTGCACAGCATGTGATCAACATATGCTGGTCCGTTAGTTCAGGCTCAACACTTACTACATTTGCATAAAGCATAAGGACAATGTTGCCAATTCAGATAAAAGATCATAATTTTACTGCTATCTCTGCCATAAAACAATTAACTTTCCTTACACACTCAGAAATAGCGTGATAGATAGTGTGTTGTAGCATGTGTTCCAGCTGAGATCAGAAGGACAGCATGTCTACCGTAAAATGAAGGGTCTGCATATACAGTACTACTGTCTGTGTGTGTGTGTGTGTGTGTGTGTGTGTGTGTGTGTGTGTGTGTGTGTGTGTGTGTGGTAAATCATATCACACTGACAGAGGAGAGCAGAGCTATGTATGTGTACTGATATACATGTACAATAACTGCAGAGGAACACAGCTAATGCTTGTTTAAGACATATGGCCAGTCAACCCCCACACCCAACAATCTGCTTGACCTCTGCAACCTTTGCCTACAACCGCACCTCCTCTCCACCTTTGTTGTAAATGCCTGTAAAATCCCCTCGCCAACAAGATGATTACACACAACAACAAAAAAAGCCTGTTCTATGAATATACATGTGTGTGCATTTTATTTAACTGATAGCGTGAGAGACTTCCAGGATTGATTAAATCATTTTAATACCACAATGAGGCATCCATTCGAAACGCACACAAGACATGCATTCAGCTCATAATATGCAGACATGTGTGTTATGTAGACTGGTCAAAACTATGCAATCATCTTCATGCAGAGGGGCTAGTTTGGTGGGTGGGACATAGCCTATAGCTCCACCTCTACTGTGATTGGACAAAAACATGGGTGGATACAGCATGTGGCTTCAATTATGAGTTTGAGGGGTCCTTTTTTAGGGTGCAGAGGAAGGAAGAGAAATGACTATCAGGGACTGGTAAATGTGAGTGGGTAACAGTGAGATGTGCATTAAGCAAAGAAATGGCATAGTAAGAAAATGGCTTCAGGTCAGCAATTCCAACTGGATCTAAAAAATAGTTCAGTCTTCTGTTTTGCTGTGCTGGAAAAAACACATAAGATAATATAAACATTGATCCCAAAAGGGAATGCAGGTGTCATAGCAGGAACAGCAGTGAGAATAAAACACAGGAGAGGTACACGTAAGAGTCAAGACCCAAAAAATAAAATACAATAAAATAAAATGAAATATCTGAGTGAATGAGTGAACTTACAGTATTATGTAATCAGTATCAATACAGTGAATATATGAATGAATATATTAAGTACAGTCTAGTATGGGTGGATATACAGTGGATATTCTATTAACAGTCTATCAACACTGAGTATATGCAGTCAGTGAGTCTCTCTCTCTCTCTCTCTCTCTCTCTCTCTCTCTCTCTCTCTCTCTCTCTCTCTCTCTCTCTCTCTCTCTCTCTCTCTCTCTCTCTCTCTCTCTCTCTCTCTCTCTCTCTCTCTCTCTCTCTCTCTCTCTCTCTCTCTCTCTCTCTCTCTCTCTCTCTCTCTCTCTCCAGCCACCACCATTTATTATGAAAGTCATTCTAGTCATTCTAATCATGTGTCACCCAGCAACTGAGTTGAGATACAAAGCGGTCAACTGGTTGATCAGAGACCTTGGGCTCTGTCGCTTCTTTCCTACACCTTCTTTCCTCTCTGGCTTCTTTCCTCTTCCAGTGAAAATTGTTTTCCTTTGAATGTCTGTTTCCCCCCCAATTTGATTAAAGATTAATTATGTTTTTAATGACATCACATCACACCAAAACAGTCCAATTATGGTATTCACAATGGAGACTAAAGTCTAATTTGAATTTTTACAGGAGGACGGATAGAGGATAGGATTATTTCTTTTTAATTTAGGGACTGAAAAAAAGATGGCAATTATTCAAGTATTATTATTCAGGTTAGGTAGTTATTCAAACCTCCTGACCTATATTACCCAAATATTGGTTTATATTGACAATGACAAACAAACAAACAAACAAGTGACGACACAGTGTGTCTAACCGAGACAACCCTTGACATTGGATCACTCATTATATTGCAAAATAAATATTGATACAACAGGCTGTGTCTGATCTAGGCTGCTTTTAACAGGACAGAGAAGACTAAATGACAAAATATATTCGTCAACTACCTTTTTTCACTGAATAAAAACTAAATAAAAACGAATAAAGCGGAAACCATGCAAGGCACCAACCTGCTCATCGGGAGCAATTAGGGGTTCAGCATCTTGCTCAAGGACCCTAACCCTAACCCCGACACTAACTCTAGGGGAGCGCCCCAGCCCGGGATCAAACTGGGAACCTTTCGGTTTTCCAGTTCACTTTACCCGGTCACTCTACCCCTAAATAAGCCACTGCCGCCCCTAAGAATAAAGAAGAGAACTACTCTAAAACAAGTCATTCTGAATTTGATTCAAAGGTAAGCGCGGAAGCTAAAGTTATTTTATCAGGTAAGCTGGTGTGTTTAAGCTAAACTTGAAATACAATGCAAGCTAAAGAAACCACCACTGGTCTGATTAGAGAAACCACCAATGTACTGATTAGAGAAGTGAATGACCCAGTTGCTTATCTTAGTTCATTGATTGACACGTTGAATGAGTGTACATTTTCACTGTTCTCAAATTGAAACAAATACGTAATGCATGTTTGAGAATATGCATTACACTACAATAAACTAAAATAAACTAAACTTTTAGTCAACTGTGTAGGTTTAGTCAACAAAAATATTTCAGATGATTAAAATTTGACTAAAACTAATTGGAATTGTATTCAAAATAAGATAAAGCTAAACAAAGATTTGCTATCAAAATTAACACTGGGACAGAGGCAATGCAACATCCGGTAAAAATCTTGGAGAAAAAAAGGTGAAAGGTGAAAAAAGAGGTGAGCTTTATTAGTGAGCAACTGTACAGCAAGCACCTTGGTAGTCTTGTTAACCTCTTTCAACCAGGTCCCTATTTTGGGCAGGTCATTACAGGCAAAATGTTCCAAAAATGTCCAAAAAGGAAATCTACAAGCTTACGTGTTGCGATGTGACAAATGTTGTGCTTGTAGATCAGCTATTTATATAAGTATAGGGCTTAAAGCTACACTATAACTTTCCTATTCTACCCTGGATTTCCTGCAAGTGCTGAAATCAGGTGAGAATTCGTGTCAGATCCTGTGTCTAGGTGAGACATGACCTTTGACACATACATCAAAATGTCTCAATAGAAGAGCAGCGAGGCAAATTACAACCACCCCAATTGTATAAGTTATATTGTATTAACATACTCATGTTCATAAAGAAAAGTTAGACAGACAGACATTAGTTCAGATGTCTCAAATACTTTTCTAGTATCGGAACAGAGCACTGATGTTCACACTGGCTTAGGCATACTATTATCACTGTACTTAACCACTTAAAGTGGCACTATGTCTCTGTTGAGATTATTATGTTTATCATGCTTTGTTTTATTGTTTTATGTTATTTAAAGGTAGGGTAAGTGATATTTTTTGGTTAAAACAAAAAGTATTTTGTTAAAAGGTTAAAGCACTATATTCTGATAGTACTCATTGCTATAGAGTGTTTGTTCAGTAAAATTAGTCTCCTTGTCTCTCCAGCTCTTTATAAAACAGAAAATACATTTTCCGGTAGGTGTCAAAATCTCAGCCAATCAGGAGAAAGTACCCATTTTTAAGCTCCATTTTTATAGTGTTCCAGTTCCAATTTTGCCTGCTCATTTCTTAGTGTCATCACTTCCAATTTCACTTGTTTAATCTATATCCTGATTGAGTTCTCTATCCTGATTGGATAGGAAATGAAACTGAAACTGAAACGAAAATGCATTTTCTGTTTTATAAAGAGCTGGAGAGATAAGGAGACTCATTTTACTGAACAAACACTCTATAGCAATGAGTACTATCAGAATATAGAGCTATTTAACACTTATTTTAACCAAAGAAAATCACTTACCCTACCTTTAACTGTGCTGCTTTATTTTATTGTTTAAGTTTCTTAAATCAAATAAAACTAACCTGTATTATCCAGTGTATATCATTTTAGAATATTCTTTAAAATAACCATATAAGTCATTAAAGGTAAAGGGTACATGATATTTTTTGTGTTAAAACAAAAACTTTATTGTTAAAAAGTTTCATCTCTATATTCTGATAGTAATCATTCATTGCTATAGATTGTTCTATAACAACTCTTGCTGTCTCTCCAGCTCTTTAAGAAATACATTTTTAGGTTGATTGCCAATTTAATTTCATCCAATCAGGAGAGAGTATCGATTTATCAGCTTCAAATTTATAGTGTTATGGTTACTGTTGTCTGCTCATTTCTTTGTGTCATCACTTCCAATTTTACATGTTTATAATGTATAATGTATGAGTTCTCTCTCCTGATTGGACAAAATTGGTATACTGAACTGAAAATGCAGATGGGGAGACCCATGTTAATGACAAACACTCAATAGCAATTATTGCGATAAAAATATAGAGCTATTGTATTTAATACTTAAAAATACTTTAAAAAAAAACACTTTACTGCACCTTTAAGTAGACTACAAAGTCAACAAACATTTTTATGGATGAGGCTCCATGCTTTCTGATACAGGTGGTACCATGGTATTGAACATGTCTGTCAAACTTGTCTGTAGATGTGTAAATGTTACCCAAGTGTCTAAACGGAGTAAAATATATGTGTAGTATGGTGTAAAATATACTTTACTGAGAGATGTATACCAACATCAAGCTTTTATAATGGCATCATCTTAGTGTTATAATTATCAGAAGGGCCTGTTCCCTTTTTTAAATTATAAGAGACTGTATTACTGCAGTCAGTTATTGGTGCCTGCCATCTAGTGGGCTGTAAGCTACATTACAGGGTACTTCTTTTTTTTCTCACATTGCTTGTCGAAAAATGGAGTGTGTACTGTGTAGTGGACAGCAGAAAGTGATGAAATTTGGTTGCTTGGTTGTTCTCCAGACCTTATTGATCAAATATGGGGCTGCCGTAGCCTAGGCCTACTGTGGAGAGGCCATCTGGTAATCAGAAGGTCAAAGGTTTGCCTCCAGGCCCACCATTGTCTACGACACTTAACCCCTAACAGCCCCTCTCCAAGCGCTCATAACAATTCACAATCATTTCAGCAGCGAACAGCTGGGTGAAGCTGAAACGGAATTTCACCCGTGGGAATAAACCTCTATAAAACAAAACAAATAAACAAAAAATAAAAACTCCCTAATAGGCCACTTGAAAATCAGAGATGGCACCATTTTTCACAGTGGCCTCCCGAAGTTGAGTTTTTTTCCCATAGAAATGTGTGTAGTTTGCCAATTTCAATGATCTTGGTGTCAATTTGTACATTTTAAGAGACTAGAATATATTTATTATTACTACAGTAGTTTAACACTTGATTCATTGATTGAATAAGTTATTTTTAAAGTTACAGGCAGTACAAGTAATTAAGAACACGCCAAATGGATGGCACAAAAAGCCAGAGGCTTGTTTGTTTCCATTGTGGTCCATTAAACATTCAACACTCAAAGAACTGGACAAAAACAACAGTGGGACAAAAAGCAACTACACAACAATAGAAAATCAATACAGATTAAATTCATGATAGTGACATGGTTATTATGGCACATGGAGGATATGTCACTCGCAGGGAGTAGGCTACGTTAAAATCCTGGGGAGGCCAGCCTGGGAGGCTGGGAATGAATTTGGCTAAGTCCAATTTGGTCGGACTGGAGCCATGTTTTTAGGTTAGCCTTAAACCTTAATGGGGAAGTTAAAACTTTCAGGGCTTTTGGTAGGGCATTCCACTGTGTTGTGGCTGCGTAGTAGAATGAGGGGGCGGGGGGTGAAGTCAGAAGAACTCCCTCAGGTGGAGTAGCCTACCTATGAGCATCTGGTCCCACAAGGGGGATACTCCACACACAGACAACAACAGTACTTTAGGCAGACTGCACAATCCACAAAAGTTTACCTCTCAACTGTTTTACGACCTGCTGAACTCTCAAAGATTTTTTTTAGCTTACTGTATGGTCAAGGTTGTTTGCTATCGGTCTCATGCTGGTCATAGATGAGTTTAGGTAAGTTTACCACCAGTTTTGGGCTGTATTCACAAACAACCCGACTCTGGGGAGATAGTGCCCAATGGTGAGGGTGGCTGCTTCCGACCTCACACTGTCCAGGGACTGAACCTCTATCAGAAGGACCCAGGCCTCCGATCAACACCAGGAGACAGCTTTCTCCTATACACCACATTTCCCTGACCCACCATGGATAGGGATTCGATGGCTTGGCTTTTCCCTCTTGGCTCGCAGCTAATGAGGGAATCCTCGTTAGTTATTTTATTTTAATTGTAATATTGATATTTAATAATTATGCTTAAATTCAATTGTCTTGTCTGATCTGAGGTTGTATTCGGTGTGGGGCAGTGTACAAGCTTGGTGAAATGGAAGCTAGAGGGCCACACATACAAATTCCCCTCCTTACTCAAGAGACACAAGATCCACCACCTGCAGCGCCCGACTCATACAGAACCGATGCTGGGAGACCTGCACACGTGACTCATGTGGGGCCCTGCCCACACAAATCACCTCTCAGAGAGGGTAGGAAGAGTGTGGATATATAGCGATTGTGGAAAACACAGGACACAGCCAACGGCTCTTCCCGTCTGCACCTCAGAATCAGAATCACCCAGGGGGTGATTCTTAGGGGGGTCAGAAACACTTAGGGGTCAAAGTTACAGAGGCCTGAAATGCCCCAGTGTGATGGCCACACCGGCAGCCACACAAAGTCAGTAAAACATGGTGGACACTTCTCTTTTTTGGTTTATTAATTTATTTTCAAACACAAATTACTATGCACAGAAACGGTTAAATGACATACTATTTATTGCAAGTTTGATGGAAAGGTTCTTGAAGTGCACATACATTTGGTAAACTTTGTTAGGGTTAAGTTGTTTTATCAGGAGTCATTTAATTTGCTTTTAAGTTGATTTAGTTTTCTTTGAGTTATTATCAGTTCTGACGAGTGCTGCTGGAGTTAATTGGCTGGTCACGGAAAGAGACCAGCTGCTTCTTCAGATCTGCTTAGGAGCTGATGGATTAATTGGACTGCACCATGTTACCTTTTGCATATGGGGAGGGGTTTATTAGTTTGAATTTATAATTGGGATTTTGAAGAATTATTAATTATGGGGCCAGGCTTCCAGCATGGACCCATATTGTTATTGGCATTATTCCGTTTCTTCTTCTTCTGCCACTTTTGGCAGTTCTGGCTGAACCGTGCAGTCGCTTTTTATGAAACTCGGCCATATGATAGATGGTCATGAAAAACGATCAAGAAATAATTCTCACAATCTTTCGTCAAAAGGTGGCGCTATAGCACTCAATTGAAAAATGCCAACTTTGATCAGGTACAACTCATGCCCTGTTTCACCTACAGCCATGAAACTTCGATGCACACATGCGTCTCCTCATGCTGAACAACTTTCACACTCTGACTTTTGACCTCTGACCTTTAGATCTCCCACCATTTTGAATTATATGAAAAACTGTTAAAACCTATCTCCTCCTGGGATTTTTGAGTAATCTGCACGAAACTTTTTACACATGAACTTTGGACCTATACCAAAAAACGTTTGCAAAATATCTTCCATAAGTGAAAAAATGAAGCTTTAATGAGCCAATGAATATTGCAGTTTTATGACAATTATTCATCTGCCCCTAACTCATACATGCAGACTTACCATTCTTTGAAACTTTGCAGAAATGTAAAGGGCCATTCCAAATATCACTGAAACCAATCTTACTCCAATTGGTCAAACGGGGGCGCTATAGCAATTTTTTGAAAATTGAAACTTTAAACAGGCAAAAGTCATGCCTCGTTTGGCCGACAGCCATTAGACCTGCTTACACATGTGCCTTGACTAATGAGGAACACATCTATCACGTTGACCAGTAAGCACCGCCCTTAGGTTGTCCGCAATCTTGAGCAGTTTGAAAAACACTTAAACCCAGGATTTTTCAGCTATTTGCGTGAAACTGTATGATCAGTGTGATCTCTTTTTTCAGAGGTTTGTCTCTTGGTCCAATAGCGTCCCGCTTAAGTGTATGTCTCACAACCTCAAGGTCACATGTTCAAGCCTCACTTGGTGCAGACTTCATCTAAGTTGCATTTCACACAACATGACTATCAATGAATACATTTGCAATTGTTAAAGATAACATGAAATACTTAATTGAGTGTTTTTTACATACTTCATTGTGAAAATAGCTGATCTACAATCTCACAACTTTTCAGATAGCAATGAGAGTATGTTTTTTCAATGTATAACATACTTCATTGTGAAAATAGCCGATGTACAATCTGACAACTTTTAATGGTTTGTGAGCTTGTAGATCGGCTACTTTCACTAGTTTTGGTTCTGAGGAGATGTACAATTTCTTCATTGGTAAATGGTTTGTGAACGAGTGATCTTTGTCTTAGTGAAACAGGGGCTTGGGTCATGACAGAAGGCAAGAGTTTGTGATCCTCAACAGACGATATCAGCCTGGACAAAGCTATAGCACTATAGGTAGTGTTGCAGCTACCTAAGAGTGCCTCATGATCGCAAGGTTGCCGGTTCAAGCCTCACTTGATGCAGACTCATTTAAGTTGAATTGCAAAAAACATGACTCAATCTATTCCGTTTCCATGGCTCTCTCTCTCTCTTCAATCTATTCCGTTTCTATCTTCAATCTATTCCGTTTCCATGGCTCTCTCTCTCTCTTCAATCTATTCCGTTTCTATCTTCAATCTATTCCGTTTCAATGTCTCTGTCTCTTCAATCTATTCCCTTTCTATCTTCAATCGATTCCGTTTCCATGTTTCTGTCTCTTCAATCTAGACTCTTAACCCCTAATTGCTCACAGGCCCTCATTGGAAACAAGACCGCAAGGACTTTCATGAACTGACCTGTTAAAGGAATTATCATTTCTCTTTCTCTCTCCTGGCCCCATATTATCGCTGCTTGCAGCTATATTTATTTTTATATTTCAGTTGCATTGTAATTTCATTTGTTATTAGTAGTTAGTGCTGTATGTGTTATGTTGTAGTTATTTGTTGTCTGTTACTTTGTCTTTTGTGTTAGTAGTTGTCTGATCACCCACTATATTATGTTCCCCTCATGTCTCATTAAGGTTAGTCATGCTGTGCAGTTAAGTTCTGACCAGATTGTTTAAGTTGACTTCCTTTGTTTTTGGGTCCATAATTGGTTGTCACATTTGTGTTCATTTTGTGTTGGAAAATTAAAGACAAAAAGATAAATTTTAAGAAAACTACAGAAGTCTCCCTGTGTATCTCTTGGCGACCAACTCGGTCCCTGACATGCGGAAACACAGGGTTTCCGATCGATTGAAAAGTGACCATCAGACATGTACAGTCCCAGGATGGACCGGGGACCGTCACCGCATGGAGCATTCGAAAGGTCGATGATCAATGTATCCTGCTATTCACATTACTTCTCACAGCTAACTGTGTTCTTTGTCAAATGCATGAGCAGGGTGAGCCATCACTAAGAGTTGTACTCTTTTGTTTATAAACTGCAACAATTAATGAGAGGCATTTGGGTAACGGGGAAACTGGAAATCATCTCCCGGAACTCCAGTTTCCCTGCACTGAGGTGGACCAAGGACATTGAACCCCTGCAACCCTCTGGACGAGGGAGGCAAATTGGACACCTGAAGGCCTTTGTGTTTGGTTTCCGATGGCCACGGAGAGGGTCCTCAGAGCCGCCAGTGAACTAGAGATTAATAGAGCAGAGTTCAGGGAACACCCACGGCCCCACCAGAGAGCCATGAAGCACAGCTTGTGGGATCCCCAGCATACCATGGCCCCACCGGAAAGCCCAAATCAAGCCTACTCGAGGTGGGCGAACCGGACTCCCCGCCAGGACCACGGCGAACCAGAAAGATCCAAGGCAAGGGTGATCAAGATTTGAAAAGGGCCTTTTGTAAGGTGTAAGTCACAGGGTTATAAAATAGATGTTTAAAATCTATTTTATTTTTTTCTGCCTTTATTTTATAGGTACAGCAGAGAGAGAGAGGAAACATGGGGAGAGAGTGGGGAAGTGACAAGCATTTATGCAGTATATATATATATACATGTCGGACTCGTGGTTCTCCGGAACCACGGGTTCGACCGATATGCCCATATATGGGACCGATCAACTTCAAATTCTGCGCGCACATCGCAGAGGACCCAAGGGAGTGCAGTGCCCGGTGTTGAGTCGGATGGATACGTGGTTGTTCAGAACCGACGGTTTAACCAATATGCCCATAGGCATGATGGAGATCCAGTTGTCCGGAACTGCCGATCCAACCGATATGCCCATATATGGGGATTCCAATATATGGGCATATACTGATGACATCAGGGATCTCCATATACTGTATGGGCATAAAAGGGACATGCTTTTCCGACCTGCATCATTCCCAACTTGCGCCGTTCCCGAGGAGTATGTCAAATCGGGACGATATATCTGTGACAGGCCAATATTGGATAATAAAATCAAATCATCTGACCAATAAATTGGTTGGGATCTAATGAGTAAAATCCACTCCAGCAGACTTGAGAAAAATAGAAATCGACACCAAGATCATTCAAATCGACCAACACATTTATACAAAAAAAGGGAGCATCCTGGATTTTTAACTGGCCAATCAGGCAGATTTAATCAGATACCTCTGGAGAATGAAGACACCAAATGTCATGCTTGTATCATAATTTGCACGATTGCCCTCACTATTTGATGTGCAGAATACAGTTCTGTCCTAAGCTTTAGCCTTGCTCCAGCCACCAAGTGGGTGAGGTGTGAGTGAGTGCCTGAGGACGACCTAGAGAGAGAGCATGAGCAAACATGCAAAATAAGTGAGGCAGAATGCGTAATGCAGCTTCTCTGTCTGCCAGTGCCACCTGTCAGCACTTTGGCCAATCGCCAACTTCAATATTTCAACATACAAACAAGTAATCCCATGGCTGTTGCATGAGGGTGAGAACATCTTTCGATAATAAATCAAATAGGTTCACCCTCAACTCAATGCAATTCATACCAGCTGCTTCTTTGCCTGGGTCATCAGATATAATATGAGTCATGATGGGCCTGTCTGTCAACATGACACCGCGAGTCATGACAAAGACAGTCATCTGACTGTGCTGCTGATGTCATATTTCAGATAGAGCCTAGATGGGTGTGCCAATGTGCCATGGCTAGCATCATGATGTCTATCTCACTATGCAGTTCACTTTTAATAATAACCAGCATAATGTGACTATAGCTCATGCAGACCAATTGGAGGTGATATATGGGCCCATTAACTTTGTGCCATTGTATGCATTGCAGTCTGTCACACAATAAAGGTGGATATTCAGCGAGGATACTGAATAGTCAAAGGACAGAGAAATAATACAGTTGTTAGACTAACTAAGTAATGAAGTAAAAACAACACCAGAAGAATGACGAATAAACGAGGAGCGAAAGCATTCAACATGCCATTTCTTACAGTAAAAATATATAATTATGATCAAAAAAAAAAGAAAATGGACAATTTTGGGCCCAAGGGTGACACTAAAGGAAAGGCCATGGCATTGCCAAAATCAGTAGGCTTCATCCATGGAAATACAGCCAGTTGAGAATAAGTTATTTGGGACCAAAATGCTGGATGGATTCAACACTGCCATCCTTAACCCCAACATGAAGACATGTTGTTCCATACAGTCCTAATAAAAATGGGAAAGAGGAAAGTTCCGTTTTTGTATTCCATTCAATGCAGGTGCCTCATCGCCTACGTCCAGACTGAAACAAGAAATCAAGGAAGCTTCTACCTTAATTACCATGACATTCTCAGAAATCCTGAGTGCTGCTGACATGTTAAGTAGACATTAGAGTCTGATAGGGTGAGCTTTGGGAACATTGAGGCAAGGTGAGGCCAGCTCACCGCTACACCAGAAGAATCACAGCCATCACGTGTTTAGGATTAAACAAAGGATATGTGACACTGATGGAGCTGAAAAACTCAGCACCACCACAGAACTAGAATGGCTCTTATGCTCTTATTGTCCCAGAAGACCTACAGCAGAGCCAGTGTCACCTCTAACTTCAACTACTGGGGAACTAATATACCAATTATTTGTTTACCAACATTGAGACTGGATTCACAGGTGATTCTTTCATGCCATCAATTCTCAACCTGTTATTTCGGGGTATGCTCAGCGCACCCCAACTCTTGTGTGTAGAGCCTCTTGTGTGTTGGCTAGTGCTGCGCGCCCTCGCGAGACCTGATAGAATCGGTTTAATTTGCAACCAGTATGACGCTTGCAACCAGTGTGACGTTGTCTGTTAAGGGTCTATTTTGCTGAGTAAGAACTGAAGACTACCTGTACATGGTTTTCACGTTGGCTTTCTAGTAGCCAATTAGAATTAGCCTACTGCTGGGGGTCATTTTTCAATCTCAAAACTTCTCATGTAATCACATTTTCCTGATGGTATGGGAATTTAGTCTTAACAGACTAACAGGGTAGACAATCTAGCCATTGGCCAAGAACATTATGTACAGTCTATCAAGGCCAACAAGTTTATACCAATTTAATATGAAAATATTTATCTCATATAGAACATCAACACACTTAATAATAAATAATACACCATACATACCATGGACAACTGTTTTAGCAATAACAACCTCTTGTCTGCAAGCACCATTCCTCCTCCCCTTCTTCTTTTAGTGCATTCTGTAAGGATTGTGAATGACTGAGTCACATCCTCTGTCTCTAAACCCTTGACCTCATGAGAAAACAGGCTGGCAGGAGTCTGGGGCTGGCTCAGTTTCCAGGAATCCAGTGGGGGATTCCCCCCCTCTTCTCTGCTTGTCTGCCATGTTGTTCAACTCAAGCCCACAGGCTACTACTATTCTTGCATACCTTCAGCTTTCACGCAGAAAGGAAACAACACTGTTGATTGGAAGAGAAAAGCTCATACCTGCAAGGTGTATGTGAATGCTGTGTCGCTATTGGTTAAGTGGAGTTCAATGGGGGTGGTTTGACTACTCCTACATATCTACCTACTCAAAACCGTACTGTTGTAAGAAGAAGCCAAGCTGGGCTACTGGAGAGTCAGTGAGAAGATCTGAACAGGGGGAAGTAACTGCAACATTAAAGACCTTGACAGGTAGGTAACAT